>NW_019154097.1:35876476-36177176 GCF_002288905.1 Enhydra lutris kenyoni
AAAAAAAAAAAAAAAAAAAAAAAAAAAAAAGGAATGCCAATGGTCGGGAACTTATTTATGTCAGTCAGGACAAAGTCTCTCTGGGCAAGAGACCCGACAGTGGACAGCAGGACAGCCGGAGCACGTGCGCAGATAAGGACAAGTGATCACCCACGCAATCAGAGAGGGCAAAACATGAAGCAGCGAGAGGCAAATGAAGACGCACAAACATCATCTCTTGTCCGGGACATGGTGAAGATCTTCCAGGCTGACACCCAGTGCTGACAACGAGCGAGGAAAGTGGTGGCCACGCCCACCGGGGGTCAAGGGTGTCAACCGGGAGAGTTCTTTTCTCCCTCATATTTGCTGTATTTTCCAAATTTCAACAGGTACCCTATCTTTCATAATTAAAAATGCAATTTTTAGGGTGCCTGGGTGGCTCAGTTGGTTAAGCAACTGCCTTCGGCTCCGGTCGTAATCCTGGAGTCCTGGGATCAAGTCCCGCATCGGGCTCCCTGCTCAGCAGGGAGTCTGCTTCTGCCACTGACCTCTCTCCTCTCATGCTCTCTCTCTCTCAAATAAAAAAGAAAATCTTTAAAAAAAAAAAAAAAATAATGCAATTTTTAAAGTAATTCAGGAAAGGAAATGAGATCATGGAAAGGGAAAGCAAAAGCGTGAGGACAAGAGGCGGACGGGACAGACAGAAGGAGAAGGGAGGTGAGCACAGTTTGAGGTTTGGAATCGGGCAAAACCTAAAGACCTGGGGTGGGTCACAGACTCCCCAGGTTCAGTCTGTCCTCGGTGAAACAGGGACAGCAATCCATTCGCGGCAGAGTTGCTTCTAGGCTCGGGAAGCACCCTGCACACAGCACACCCCGCGCAGCGTGTGACATCTTGTGTCTTGTGAACAAACTCCGGCAACACTTTCTAGACGCATTCTCCTTACTTCTCACCACCACCTCTCTCAGTGGTCTTTCATCAGAAATGCCCAGCAGGGGAGGGGAGCGGGGGAGGAGAGGGGAGGGTTGGGGGGGAGGAGAGGGGACACCTAGGCCTGTCCCAAGGGTGAGGGGTGATGGGAGGATGGGGAGGAGCACACAGGCTTCACCTCTCCCCACCCATGCTTCTGGCAGCCTGACTGACCACTGCACCATAATTTTCAGTCTGCAAGCTAACTTTGTTTCTAATTATCTGCTTTGCAGTTGGATCTGCTGACCTCACATCTGAAGGACAGTCCTGTATCTGCTTAAATGATCAAAAACAGGGCACATTTATTTTACCCACAAGTCCCACGGTTGGAAAATTACCTGTAGAATGAAATCAAATGAAGACCCTCACTTCATTTTTTTCACCTCCAGTCGGTTTTCATTTAATGAGAAGTATACCATTAACAAGGCAAAAATAAAATTATTTAATTCAGTGGAAAGGCATTAAAAACGGGAAAAGCTTGATTCCGAATATTACCTCACAGTATCCACCAGAATTAAATTTACATCAATTCCAGTGAAAAGTATGACATAAAGTCACAGACAAGAATGGCAGGGAAAGGGCGCCTGGGTGGCTCAGTGGGTTAAGGCTTCTGCCTTAGGCTCAGGTCACGATCCCAGGGTCCTGGGATAGAGCCCCACACTGGGCTCTCTGCTCGGCAGGGAGCCTGCTTCCTCCTCTCTCTCTCTCTCCGCCTACCTCTCTGCCTATGTGTGATCTCTGTCAAATAAATAAATAAAATCTTAAAAAAAAAAAAAAAGAACGGCAGGGAAAAGATGTGAACATCTCACAGCTACTTTCTTAGTTTAAAGGGACAGAAGACAAAAGGAAAGGACCAACAGATTTGACTAAACAGACTCTTAAAAATTTGCTATGTTAAAAAAATATACAGAACAAAATCTAAGGCAAACAACAAATTGGGAAGAGATCTGCAAACCAAAAAAGGCTTAATATTAATAGTTTCAAAGAGCAACAATGAAAAATATTTGTACAAAACATGCCAAGACGTGTGTTCGGGAATACTCCGTGAAGCATACTTCAGTGTGAAACGAGCCGGCGCCTGGTCTACAACAGAACCGAGGACGCGCGCTCTGCGGCACACCCCAGCACGGAACCCGGCGCTCTGGCATACTGATGATGACCTCTCAGTTACTGAACGAAAGGCAACGGTGAGCTGGTACGTTCAGTAGGATCCCACATCTGTTTTCGGTAATCTCACAGAAGCACTCATCCACACAAAGCTCCTAAAGGACCATGCGTCAAGTTGTGAAGTAGTTCTATCTGAGGCACAAAGGGAGGGGAGGGAGGGAATCCCACCCCAACGATTCATTTTTTACTTTCCAGACTTCTGTGTTTGTTTGCTTGTTTTACAACAGATTTATCCTATAATTCCAAGAAAACCAATACCGTAGTAGCCATTTCTAACCACCTGTCAATATCCAATCTCCTTTACTTTCTCAGTGACAGAAAGCCAAGTTTTTAAGCAGGACCCAATGCTATCCAACCAAAAGACTACATTTCTCACCAACACTTGCAGCATATTAGTACAGTCAAGTACCTCAGTTCTGGCCAATAAGATGTAAGCAAAATGTTCTGGCAGGTTCCAGGAAATCCTTAAAACTCATGATGAGTGCCCTCTGCACTCACTCTTCTTCCTCACTCTTTCTTCTAGGTTGCTGCTAGGGGTGAGGATGAGGCAGCTGGAGCTCCAGCAGCCATACTGGGCAACTTGGGAATGAAAGCCATGCACAGCAAAGCAACAAGATAAATGGAACCTTGGTCCCTGGCAATATGGAACTCCCATACCAGCCCTGGAATTATTTGGAGAGGACCATGTTATTTACAACCAAACCTGATTCTGATAAAAATAAATTTCTATGTCTAAATTTAGCAACTTAAAAGACGATGGATCAGGGGCGCCTGGGTGGCTCAGTGGGTTAAAGCCGCTGCCTTCGGCTCAGGTCATGATCCCAGGGTCCTGGGATCGAGCCCCGCATCGGGCTCTTTGCTCAGCAGGGCGCCTGCTTCCCTTCCTCTCTCTCTCTGCCTGCCTCTCTGCCTACTTGTGATCTCTGTCTGTCAAATAAAAAAAAAAAATCTAAAAAAAAAAAAGATTTAAAAAAAAAAAAAGACGATGGATCAGAAGTGACAAATGAAGAGAAGAAAAGAAGCACATCTATGTTATAAATATAAAGGTGGAAGTTCAACCTCAATACCAATTAAGGAAACAAACTAACACAGTAAGCTGCTATGGTTCACATCTCAACTAAATACAGTTGGGAGTATTCTTGTTTTATTTTGACAATTTTTTCCAATGCTCATGAAAGTGCACTGAAATAGACCAACTAATATTGCTACGGACTGTAAGCTGTCATTTTGAAATTCATTTTGGAAAGCAATCTGGTAATACATACCAAGAGTCTTTAAAAAAAAAAACAAAACCCATCCCTCATTCCATGTCCAGGTAGGAAAGAGCAAGCTCCTTCCTCCCCGCTCTCCACTGACTGCAGCTATCGAACTGGCTGGAATGCACGGAGCAGTTATTGGAGGATTCTGAGGAGTAATTAGCAACAGGTGAGTCAAGGAAGAAGACCAGAATTCGAAGTACCATGGAGCCAGCAATGAGTTTATCAACCACGATCCTCAGGCTGGATTCAATGCTGCCCCAAACTGGAAGTTACATCAGTGCAAACGGAGATACTCCAGGAAAAGTTCTCTAGTTCCAGCTCAAGGAGTGGGAAAGGCTCACCTAGTTCAGAGAAAGTGCGCAAAATCAAGTGTTGGCTTTGTCTTTTTCCCATTTCCTTATGTCCCAGCCCCTCAGCCATCAAAGCAGCAATGGTGACAACAGCATCAGCAGCTAACAGGGCCTAAAATCTCGAGACTTTCATTCTCTCTACCCTCCTATTACTTTGTCCCAAATGGAACAGGGAGAATCTCACAGCAAAGAAGGGGAAATAAAGCCCCAGTTTTTTGGCCAAGAACCAGAAAGGAGAGACCTATAGAATCAGAAATTACAAGACAGACTACAGAAGAAGTACTTGGGGAAGCAAACTCATAAAGTTGTTCATGAACGCCTGTCTTCACCCCTAAGTTATACAAGCACGGATTTGACCCTAGAGAGCATAAAACAGACTCTAACAACTCAACTACGGGACAGACGAACACCAAGTCACAGACTCTGAGGGACACACACATGAGACAGACCGGAAGAGCCGCATAAAATCTCTGAAAACAAACTGACACGGAAACCACCACCCACAGAAGGTGGATCTGGACTTGCAACCCAAACCCAACAAGGGCCAACTGCCTCCCAAAGCAAGAATGTCCACATTCCCTCCCCCAACCCCCGAATCCATATTCCCAGAAGAATTTAAACAGAACCTCCGAAGATACTATTAAAATGTCTAAAATAAAATCCAAAATCACCTGGCATATAAATGACAAGGAAAATCTCAATACACATAGGTAAAGATAGCACTACGAGATGACAGAGATATTGGAATTTTCTTTTTTAATTTATTTAAATTCAATTAATTAATATATAGTGTATTATTAGTTTTGGAGGTAGAGTTCAGTAATTCATCAGGTGCACAGAACACCCAGTGCTCATTGCAGCACGTGCCTTCCTTAATGCCCATCACCCGGTTACTCCAACACCCCACCTCCTCCCCTCCAGTAACCCTCAGCTTGTTTCTCATGATTAAGAGTCTCTTATGGTTTGTCTCCCTCTCTGATTTCTTCTCATTTTATTTTCCATCCCTTCCCCTAGGCTCATTTTGTTTCTTAAAATCCACTCGTGAGTGAAATTGTACTTCACTCAGCATAATACCCTCTAGGTCCATCTACATCGCTGCAAATGGCAAGATTTCATATTTTTTGATGTCTGAGTAATATTCTATTGTGTATATACGAGACATCGGAATTTTCTGACAAATACGTTAAATGACGAATATAAAAATGCTCCAACAAGTAAGGGCAAACATTCTTGAAATGAATAGAAAAACAAAGTCTCAGCAAGTAAACAGAAGATACAGAGAACCAAATGGAATTTTTA
This sequence comes from Enhydra lutris kenyoni, assembly GCF_002288905.1. Lineage (NCBI taxonomy): Eukaryota > Metazoa > Chordata > Mammalia > Carnivora > Mustelidae > Enhydra > Enhydra lutris. The sequence goes on from NW_019154097.1 coordinate 35,881,500, forward strand.
GAAGTAAAGAATGAACACACACATACACACACACACACACCCCTCAGTCCACCTTTGTAGTGGTTCAACTGATGATTTATGGCTTTATAATCAAGTTTATCCCAATCCTGAAGAACAAAAAATTCCATACCCTTTTACCCAATAATTCTACTTCTGGGACTCTATCCTCCAAGGGCCACGTTACGTCCTCTAAGAACTTTCTAAAGTTCTTCTAAACAAAGATGAGACATTGTGCACAAAGACGTTTATTCCATCAATATTTGTAACAGTGCTAAACTAAATGTCCAGGGGCGCCTGGATGGCTCAGTGGGTTAGGCCGCTGCCTTCGGCTCAGGTCATGATTTCAGGGTCCTGGGATCAAGCCCCGCATCGGGCTCTCTGCTCAGCAAGGAGCCTGCTTCCTCCTCTCTCTCTCTGCCTGCCTCTCTGCCTGCTTGTGATCTCTGTCTGTCAAATAAACTAAATGTCCAACCTAATAGGGAAATGGTATGGGAAACTATGGTAGAACATTATACATTTTTCAAATTTAAATTTTCTGAATACTATATATTAGCATATAATATTAGCATATAATATCATCAAAAAATTATTAGGATATAATGGGAAATGAGATGAGGGTAGTTTTTATCATATATGAAAAATAAACACAACAAAGTGAAACACAGAAACATTTATCTCAAAAAAATGAGCAAAAGGAAAGAATATTAAAGTGTTTAACAGAGCTAAACTCAAAGTAGAAGGATTACAGATGACTTTTTTCTTCTGTTTCTCTGTTTTACAGATTGGGATAATGAGCACATATTACTTTGAAAACAATAATTAACTGCTTCCCACACACGTGCAAAAACGTTCCTATCTTGCAGACATTCTCAACATTATCTCTCTAGACACTAACTTTCCAACCCAAATTTTCCTCCCAAGAATGAAAAAAAAAAGGTTTCCTGAACGCAAGAATCTCAGTCGCTCTTGTTTGTAGTCCTCCAGTCAACTACTATGGCAAGGGAAAACATTTCCCCCTGCTGACAGTTCATAAATAATGTGAAATTTTGCAGAACTATTCAAATCAGAACAGTCCTCCTTATTAGGAAAAAAAAAATTTAATATGACACATTTGCAAGAACACCATTCCAAAGTAGCTTGGTCTCTGTGGACAATTACAGAACGTCAAGCTGTCACACAGAACACCACTAATAACTAAACTGTTCTTTTGATTCCCCATGACTTAAAGGTCCCCACCCCCCCAAACTGTCAAGGAGGCCCCTTCCCCTCCATCTGTTCTATAGTACCGGCCTTCACATGAAAGGCCAACAGCAGAAGCCCTCTGGACCCGTCAGCCTGGCTCATCAACCACACGGAGGAGCCAACCCATTCTGCGGCCACGGCCTGTCCTTTATCCGACACCCCGCGAATGGGGCGGAGAGCAGGGCTTGGGAAGCACACTGGGGTGTCATCCGTGCACGTTAGGATTTCCGTGAACAAAACAGACCATTTCTAAGCCACGGCAGAGTAGCTGTGACTAATTTTCAGGATAAAAAATGCACCTGGGTTTCTGCCCTTTAAGCACTCAGGTGGCCGCCTAGTAAATTAGAGCTGTGTCGTTAAAAGCAAACAGTGCCGGAGGAGATCACAAGGTCAACTATGGCACCCGGGCGATGGGGTGTCTTCTTCAATCTTCCTGAAATGTGATTAAGCATGACCTTTAAGAGTAGTGGATCGACCAATCAATTTGGGTGAAACAAACTTGCTGGGGACACAGGAGTGTGCCCTGTAGAGGGAGGAGCCCACCACGGCAGCAGGGCCCAACCACCTCACTGCACAGGAAAAGTTACCGAGATTTATCTCAATTGATTTTACTTGCAAGAAAAACACATCATAAAACTGCAACCTCAGCAGGACACCAAAGGTCGGTCTTGGCTTCTTGAGGGATGAACTTGATATCAATAGTTATTAGGACACATTCATACAAGATACACAAGAGAGATGGAGAGAAGATGCTGGTAATCTTACTTAATCCTGATGGGGCCCTAAATCAGGCTCTGCAGACTGTGGGAAAAATCAAGGAAAAACTTCAATATTCCTGAGACGAGGTTCTGTATGCATGTGCTTGCACGTGGAGGCAGAAGAGCAACGGCAAGCTACTGATTCCGGACTGCTGGGAGGGGGGGGGCTCGTGCAAGGAGCCGGAAGGTCACCCGCCCATGCTGCTCGGCTCCTCCCAGTTCTCAGTGACAAATCGGTAAGATGTGGTTGAAGGTCCGGCAGAGCGCTGGGTGGGCCTGACTGGGAACACACGTGGGATCATAGAGTGCTTGGATTGGGACAGGCTCTTACACTCAGGTAGGGCTGAGAAAGAAACAAAGCATTTCAGGCACTCTGCAGCCCCTCGAGTCCTCTCTGGTCCGCCAACTGTCAGCAACACTAGTTCCCAGAGCCCACGTTACCCTAACCACACACTCCATCCTCAGTAAAAGTAGCCAATGGAAAATCCTGCCAGAAAGGAATGGAGGAGATCCAAAAAGAACAAAAAAAGGTAAAATTTCTTTAAAAGAATCCAGAATTGGGAGATATATTTGTGTGTACACAAACACATACACACACACACACACTTTGTATGATCCTAAAATAAAGGCATTCGTTTTTCTTAAACCTAATACCATAAAGAGCCCTTGAGTTCAAGCCCAAGACTGGAGAAATAAATCGTCCCCTAGACTGCGGAATGGGCTGATCATATATATTACCAACTTAACAAACATTAGGGCATTACTTATACTATAAATGGCACTTCATTACAAAACAGGAAACAAGAGTTCTGGTCACAAGAAGATGATATGGGAAACATCCCAGAAGAAGTGAGAGCAGGGGGCCTTCAGGGACAGGGAGGACCTGGGAGGGAGAGGAGAGAATATGGTGTTTCGGAAGAGGCGTGACATCAGCAAAAGGGAAATCTGTAAAGTACAAGGTATGTTCTAAGGACAGAAAGTTGAACCATCTAAAGGAAGATGCATGGGAGGCATCCGATGGGAGATGAGAGGCAGTCAGGGTGGGCAGGGGTCTGAAAGCCAGGCTTGAGGGCAGTTGCCCGTGGGATCACCACTGGAGACGCTGACGTATTTGGCTGACAATGTCCAGCATGGGAAGTCACCATAAGAGACAGGGTCCAGGCCCTCCTGCATTCACTGGGAAAAGAACACTAGGAAATCAACATAGACTACAGATGTAGAGTATCTTTTTTGACAATGAAAGACACTAACAGCAACAGCTGTAGCACAATGCCTTTGGAAGCCTCCAAGGCTGGATTTCTTGCCGCTTCCTCTGGAGGGAAGCACCCCCCCCCCCACCAACAGACAGCAGCAGGCCGGCCCCCAATGCCTGCCAGCCTCTGCTCCTCACGCAGGCCCTGCCCCCACCCCATCTGACGGAGCCCTGCCCATCTCTCCAGCCTTTCATCCTGTGCTATTTTCCCTCTAAAGCACTTATTACTGCCCGATTTTATTTATATATTTCTATTTGTCTCCTCTGCCAGACTGTAAGCTCCATAAGAGCAATGACCTTGAGACATTTTTTTTTATGACTGTATTTCCAGCATCGGAGCATATGGTAGGCACTTGCTAATACTGGATGGATGACTGAAAAAACTCAGCAGCGGTCCCAATGTTTCTCAACCAGAACTTGTCCAGGTGACCCCAGGCTCGATACAGACACACACATATAAATACCCACCCCCCCCCACACACACACTGCTGCAAATACTCCCGGCAGCGAATCCCTTCTCAAGTGTCAAGACAGTAGCGCCTCTAATCGGTTGTGAGGTGCTCCCCGAACGGTGCTCCCGAGACCAGCTACAGCACGTGACGCTGCCGATCGCCTCCCGATAAAGTGGATCAGATGCAAGGTTATCGCTGTACCACGTGCGCCATTCACCTGCATTTCGGCAAGCTTTCTCGAGCAAGAAAGGAAGGACTAGAACTATAGCTAGCTGGTACGTGGATTTCTGGAAGGATTAACCCAAATGCCACATGTACTTTATTGTAAAATCTGATAATGGTGGGGAGAAAAGAATGCTTGTCTTGGCCACAGACGGCTTCATTTTGCTGAGGGTCCGCTTTCTTCCCGATACCATCTTCATAGCCAATACTTTTCAAAGACCTATCCTACCTGCTGCCCACATCCCTGAGCCAGACATCAGGACTTGGAAATATGTACAGTTAAATAAATGAGGGGGCAGTACTGATCTATATAGCTCAAGGGGCCTTCCAGCCTCAGGATCTGTGTTACCCAATACAGTGGCTACCCACGTGTGACTTTTTTTTTTTTTAAATTTTTTTTTTTTATTATTTATTTGTCAGAGAGAGAGAGAGAGAGTGTGTGAGCACAGGCAGATAGAGTGAGAAGCAGGCTCCCTGCTGAGCAAGGAGCCCGATGTGGGACTCGATCCCAGGACTCTGGGATCATGACCTGAGCCGAAGGCAGCTGCTTAACCAACTGAGCCACCCAGGTGTCCCCACGTGTGACTTTTTAATTTAAAAAAAATTTGTGTAAAGATTTTATTCATTTATTTGTGACACAGAGAGTACATGCTCGCACGAGCACACAAGCAGGGGGGAGCGGCAGGCAGAGGCAGAGGGGGAAGCAGACTCCCCCTGAGCAGAGAGCCTGATGCAGGCCGATCCCAGGGCCCCGAGATCATGATCTAAGCCAAAGGCAGACACTTAACCAACTGAACCACCCAGGTGCCCCTATAATTTGAATTTAATTAAAATTACTAAAACTTAAAAGTCAGTTCCACATTTACACTAGCCCCATTTCAAGTGCTCACTAGTTACACATAACTAATGGCTACCACATGGAAAAACCCAGAAATAAGACGCGTCCATCACCACAGAACATTCCACTGGCGAGAACTGACCTAGATGCCAGAGAACGAGCAGGTCACGTGCCACACCACGACCTGAAGAGTTCCAGTGGAGGGGACTAAAGGCATCAGAGCAGGCCCCTTCCCTTGCTGTCTTAACTATGACGAGGACATTCAGATTATGATCAGCCGTACAAAAGATGAACAAGAGATCGAAAAAAACTGTGGTCCAGGAAAACGGGCAACAGGAGAAGTAAGACGGCTGCCACTCACTTTCTGACTAATCTCATCCAGCCCACGCATTCGCTTTGGCATGACAGGGGCAAACTGCATGCAGCTCTTCCAAGCAGAGAGGGAAGGTCACACGGAGCGGGAGCGGGAGGGAGACCACAGCGTCAGCAAGTACCCAGATCCGATGGCTCTCAGAGTGGTCACCTTAAGACAATCTTACTCTTCTCCATTTTCCTTTACAAGGGGTCAGATATTTGTCTACAAACTTGTGCTTCACAAGCAAAAACAAAACATCTTGGAGAGGAGCTGACATTTAATCTGCAAACAGTCCCTATTTTGAGGTTGAATAATAAAAGATTAATTCAGCTCCGTGGCTATCTCGTAGTGATGCAGTATGTATGTTTTTGAAGTATATAATGGCTATGAGGAATAAAGCCCAGTAACTCTTTGTAGAAGAAGCATTTCAAAGGCTAGACTTAAATACACAGAGAGGAAGAAAAAATCTATAACAAAGCCCAATCAAACTAAGGGCAGTGAGACGCTCCCCACACCACACTCTGGGTCAACTGAAATTACTGCTCTGTTCAGGGTTTGTAAGTATGTCCCTTCATGACTGCATGAAAAGGTTGCCCAGAAATCTGAAAGCTTGGCTATAAAGAAAAACACGGTGAGGGGAAAGAAAGTAATGGGGAGGGCGGTACGAGTTTCTTCAGGACAAGCACCAAAGATCTGAAGGGAGGGGTGTGGGAGAGAGAAGGGGGGAAGTGGGAGAGGGAAAGGGGGACAGCAGAAGAGGGGAAGAGAGGGCAGGAGAGAGAGATGTGTGCAGATATTGGGAAAAAATGCTTACCTCTGAAAATACACACACGCATGCGCACACGCACGCACACGCACGCATGCACAAGGACACTGTCGCGAGTGCTTACTGTGTGTCAAACCCTATAGGGAGTAATTGATAGGTATTAGGTCAACCCTCACAATGACCCAGGCACTATTATTAGCTCCATTTACGTGTGAAAACTGAGGCACAGAGACATTAAGCAACATGCCTGAAACCACACAGCTAGGAAATGACAGAAGCAGGCAGTGAACACAGACCGAACTTCCAGAACGCAGGTTTGTAACTCCTGTACAATATTCCTGCTAGTACTGCTCTGCCTCTCCTACTGTTCTCTTCACACACCTTATGTTCCAGGAGAAAGAGCCGAGTCTCTTTAGCCAAACACAGAGCTGACTACAGTGTGAGAGATGTATCGCTGGTGCCTACCAGGGGACCCCGGCATCGTTCCCAGGTGAACGTGGCATTTCACTTTAATACCTATGTATTATGATGTCTATCAGAAAACACAGATATAATAATTGAATAAGTCACAAAGTTTCCTTTTCAAAGCAAATGTATGAAGAAAAAAGTTCATCTGTTTAAAAAAATACCAAGTAATCGGAAGTAAAAATGATACGGGAATATGGCCGACAAACACACACACAAATCAAGAGACAGTGGCACAGGAGTCTAATTTTTTTTAAGACTGGAAAGCTTAGAAAGTCCAGGTTTACGATTTTAATTTTTTTACACTTGCTCAAACTGTCCTCTCTACCTACCACGGGAGATTCTCATCTTCTTCCCAGACCTCCGTGTCTGCCCATCAAAAGTACAGGTATCTTTCTGGGGCAGGTCAACACCCCTCTCCTAGTCTTTAGGGTATACTCACCACAGTGGTCACTGCCGTAAGGCCTTCAGAGCCCTCTGTGCCTGCCAGGTGATTATGACTTTCTGCCCTGGACTGCAAGAGTCTATGTCCCAGCTCATCTCTCCCTGTCCTGGAAGCTTGTGAAGGCAGGGTCCCCAGAGTGGGGCCCATGCAACCTTGCACACAGTAGGTCCTCAAGAAACAGTTCCCAAATGACTGTGCTAGGACTCCCCCTGAGCATTCTCAGGAGACAAGGTTAGGCATTCCTCAGTTCTGTCAACAAATAGCAAATAGTACAAAATCGTTAGGCCCTAAATATTTTTTGAAATAGAAGACTCCAGCAGGAATGTCATAAACCAAATTTGTAAGGAACTGGAAATTATTTTCTTACTGATGCCCCAGTCTCGCTGCAAGTCTGCAGGCCACAACTGGGACTGAGCTCCTGTAAGGTCTCCACCATGTGCCCACCCTTCTACGAGTACTTCATAAACAAAATACAGTAATTAACCTTGGGACCATTGAAAACCACACATACAACCAGACGAAATTAATATTTACAAGATCAAACAGGACAGCAAAGACGATTAAATCAAGAAGGATTTAGATGTGGGTCAACTCATCCTCCAAACCACAAATGAAATCTGCTATTAAGATGCCTTACGCTCACTCGTAGCACTGACGAGCTGCTTCCAAGACAGAACATTAGGAAAGTAAGGCATTTGGACCAAAGTCCGTGCAGAAAGGACTCCAGGCTATCCATCTGCTCATGGGAGTCAGGAGTAGCCAAGACCGTTAAGTCCAGAGAGAAGGCAAACACCTCATTTCGGCCCCACCTTCACGCCACCACACAACTGTAATGCTTAATAATCCTAAGAAAAATGGCTATTTATTGAGCCCTTATCAATGCCAGACATCGTTCTAAATGCCTTAGGTCCACCCATTCACTGAACCCTAACAATGACCCAAGGAGGCAGCCGCTGCAGTTAGGCCCATTTTGCGGATGAGAAGACACAAAGGGGTTTGCCCCTAGGACCCCAAGGGAGGAAGCGGTCGAGGCAGAGTTCAACTGGGCCTCAGAAGGAGCCCAAGGACTTCACCACCACGCTGCACTGCTGTGGAGCTAACGGTGCAATTTAACCCTCACACGTGAAAAGGCAGAAGACTTGCTCCCGTTTCCACCACAACAACTACCCCACGCTGTTGATGTCCTGCTGCATCACAGACACCTTGCTCCGCAGACAAATGCTGGCAGTTTCTGCAGCTCATTGTTAGTCCTACAACATACCCCGCTCCTGTGAGGGACTCAGATTAATCTCCCTACATCTGAACGGACTCCTCGTGGTGCGGTCATGACAAGGAAGAGTAAGAATAAAACTCAAATTCCTGCAACAGATGCCCAGGCAAACGACCATCTCTCATCCCTACAACAACACGAGCACCAATGGGGAAAGGATCCCCAACTTCTAAGCAGGTAAGGGCCACTTCAGAAGAGCAACCTTCCAACTTTCAGAGTCAAGCAGGGGAAGGTACAGATGGGATCTGAGGGGGTGACCTTGCAGAGGCAGCCTCTGGACCAGGCCCACAGGACCTCTCCCTCTAAGAGCGGCCCATCTCCAAGGACACAGTCATTAGACCAGAAAAAACAGTGGACTCCAGATTCCCTCCTGGAGACTGGAACTGAAAGGTTGTTCATCCGGCCCTCACTGTTCACCTAAACTGAAGTGATGTAAAGTCAGAGGCTATGGGGCGGCCCTACGCCCAGTGCACTGCCTCCACCCGCCCACGATGGAAGGCCTGATGGAGACATGTGAAGCCGCAGGGACAAGGAACCATGGGTCTGTCCTCCTGGCAGAAGAGTTGCTCTGGTTCCTGATATCGCTCTGGTTTTTGGCACTGGCCCTTTAGGAAGGCCTGGCTCTATCCCCCACACCCCCGCCCCGCACTGGTTCCATAAACACCCAATAAATGCCCCCCTTTTGTTTATGTGAACTCAAATGAACCTCTTCCTTGTGACCAAAGGAACCTAGACAAAGACAAAAGTAAGCCTGCATCACCTGAGGTGATCCTCAGCCAACGCTTAAACAGGATTATTTAAACTGTTGTGGCTTGGGGGCACCTGGGTGGCTCAGTGAGTTAAAGCCTCTGCCTTCGGCTCAGGTCATGATCTCAGAGTCCTGGGATGGAGCCCCGAATCGGGCTCTCTGCTCAGCGAGGAGCCTGCTTCCTCCTCTCTCTCCGCCTGCCTCTCTGCCTACTTGTGATCTCTGTCAAATAAATGAATAAGATCTTTAAAAAATAAATAAATAAAAATAATAAAGTGTTGTGGCTTGTGTGGATCTCCTCAAACTCCAAAGGGAGAGAAGGAGGGGTCAGGGATAAAGTTCAGGCCGTGGCCATTTCAAAGCTGTCTGGTTTCAGGGAAGGCGCCTGCCTTCCTGATGAGACTTGGGGTCATCAGCCAACCAGCAGGGATCACCATGTTCAAATGGCCGGATGCACAAGTCACTGGGAGGGCCAAGTGAGGTCATGGATAGAAGTCTAGGCGATGGCGTGCTGTGACAATCATTTCTATGGGAACCACATGTGGGCACAGTCCCAGAGAAGGTATGAAAGTGCTCAGCTCCCCTAAAGAAGGAACACAGAGCTGGGCGGCACGGACCACGGTCACACTCGATATGGCAGGTAAATGTTGTCTTGCATCTATAGCCAGATTCCTGCTGCCTGAATCAGGAATAATTTAGGTGGGACCTCGGTAAACTTCAATTACTCTAGGATAAATATGTGCATATATCAAAGCCAATGAGAAGCCAGAACTTAAATTTCCAGTTACAAAATTAGCTAGCAACAAGAAAATTCTGCCTACACCTGGGGTTTTCTAGCAAGTGACCCCAAGCATTACAGATCAAAATGAAAAGACTCCCTGAATTTAGTACTGGTAAGCCCTCTGAAGGTAGAAAACCAAGTTTCTTTCTTCAAGATGCCTGAATCAAGAACGCACCCCCTCAAGTTCCTTAGCCCCTCCTTGATGACCCTGATGGAGATGTCATGGCCGTGGCATCCCGTGAGTTAAACAAACAATGAATGTTCTGTGCTCAAGGGGAAAAAAACATCAAAAGTACCAATCTTACCTTTGTTAACATTAAGAATTACATGAAACTTGGCCACCAATTATAAAAGTAAAATCTTTATATTAGGCTGAGTGAAAATATGTTGAACGTGAGCATTTGAGAGCCATACATAAAAAACGTGATATGACACATACTATATAGGGATTCTAGTCCCCTCTCCCTACGCACAGAGAGGCAAAGTACATCTTATTTTTAGCAACTGGAAGGTCATGTGAAGGGCACTGTATGACAAAAACGTCTGGGCCTCCAAATGCACATCTCCACAACTTTGGCGAAAAGCTAAGGATTTTATAAGCAGACCCATCATCAGTAAAGCACATTTTACCCATTCCAAAACCTTCTGAAACCACAATGCATCTTATAATCATGGTGTCTGAAAATCTATGTATGGCTGTGCTTTGTCTCTCCCGGTGGTACATAAAATCACGATGCAACTCACAATCAATGAAACATTACATTCAGGAAAACAGAAGGGATGTGGCGTGTGTGCCATCCCTCCCTGTCCACGCCTCCTTCCCATCCCTGAAAAGAATTAATAAACCGACTCTGGCCCCATGCTGGAAATCCCATGCTGGAAATATCTGAAAGAGTAAAGCAGCAGCAGTGCATGGACGACATACCCTCACAACACCGGAAAAAATGAAATCAACTCACGTGCTAAGATAAAAGAGAACAGTTCTCCACAAGTGAGACGTGACCTACAGGATCAGAATCCAAACACGGGCTCCCCCTCTCTTAAAAGCTTCTAACTCAAACCAGAGTGTGCACTTCGGATAGAGGCTAGGATCTCAGGGAGGGCAAGAGGAGACAGAATTACCCTCAGAAAGACTTCAGTGAAGAGCTATAGACCAGCGTGGGGCTTAGTTAAAGGGAGACAAGCCTCCAGCTTAAACAGTAATTTGTGCATAATTATCCTCTCAGGTTGATACAAGATAGTGACATTAAATAAATTAATCAATTACAAATTGCGCTGGCAAGCTCCGGTGCCTAGCTTCTCCTAAGGCCAACCTGCCAACCGCGCCCAGGCTGCGTGTCACAGCCCCCAAATCGGAGCTGGCAGGTGACAGGGGCAGAGGAGGTGCAGTCACGCGCTGAGCCATCCGAGGGGCGGGTGGAGGGAGGGCTCTGCTGAGCCGTGACAATGGGAGCCTTAAACACCAGATCCATTACAGCCTGAACACCCACAGCCATTTACACATCATGGTCGGAAATAAATCCTCAGGGAAGCAAAGACTGGGGCGGGGCAGGGGGGAAGCAGCCATTAATATGCCTTGCCCAAAGCACAGCTCAAGACCTCTGTCTGCGGAGATGGGTGACCGGGCCTCACGCCCTCTCTTGCCAACCTCCACAGTGGGAATTGTCAGGACGAGGTCAGGTCAGTACCAGCTGATTAGTATCAATCTTCACGAATATGCTTCATTAGCAAGCTCCTGAGTGCTTACATTTACTGAGCTCTGAGCCAAGTTCTTTACCTAATGCTGGTCTTACCCAAGAAGGTAAGAACGATTATCATCCCCATTTAAAGATGTGGAAACTGGGGGAGGGGGTTGGGGGGGTGGTATTATGGACATTGGGGAGGGTATGTGCTATGGTGAGTGCTGTGAAGTGTGTAAACCTGGCGATTCACAGACCTGTACCCCTGGGGATAAAAATATATTATATGTTTATAAAAAATAAAATTAAAAAAAATTAAAATAAAAAAAAAATAAAATAAAATAAAAAATAAAGATGTGGAAACTGAGTGAGAGACCCAACGGCCTGCTCAAGGTCACGCTCAAACTGGGGGGCCTGGATTCTGTCTACAGACCTACACTGCCAGGGAGGGAGGGGTGGTTTGAAGTAGAACAAACATTAACCAATTAATGAAAATTCCGTTTCCATTTCTTCTGGGAAAGCCTAACTGAGTAGCAGAAATGTGCTCCCAAGTGTAGAGATAAGTGGTAGGATCAGGGAGTCCCCTGCCATGGGAGGAAGAAGCAGTGATGCAGTCTTGCAGATCTGCAAACTCATGGCCACCAGCAGAAAGACACAGCCGGAAGAAGCTGGGCCAAAGGAACAGGTGACAAGAATGGACAAAAAAAGTTGTACAGCAGCATTCTGGGCTTTCTGGCTGCTGGTTCTGTCTACACCCGTGGGACATGGGTGTGCCATAAAGCAGACGCTATGCAGGCCGATTCTTTTCCATCGGTCAGGGGAATGAGCACAAGGGGAACTGTTCCTGGGACCACTACACAATCCCACTCAATGATCATGTTTCTCTGGATCTTTGATCAGACAGTCGTCCTCTCTGAGCTTCTGCAGGAAGCCCTTTGGACTCTCCACCAATCACACTACGTGGCTCAGCTCCAAAACTCAACCTGCAAACACAGTTTCAAAACATTTTCCTCCTTTCTTTTGGAGGAAGTTACCCACAAGTCTTACCTTTGTTCCCCGTCACCCCAAAGCAACCCCAGATAACAGTCTCCCTTCATCAACTGAAGGACTGACAGGAGTCTCCCCCTGTGTCTGCAAGCATCCGGGCGACACTGAGGACGCTTTAGGAAAGAAAAGGGTAGAGGGGAGGGACCATTTGAAGGAGGGACAAGGAACGGGTAAGCCATGAGGCATGGAGGCTGAACCACGACTCTGGAAATGAGTTCTCGGATCAGACAGTAAGCCGGAGCTACGAAGACTGAAGGCACCTCATTTACACGCCCGCCTGCAGGCCCTGGCCCTCGAGACTCTGGGGCCACAGCCCTGCCAGGATAGTCCAGCTCAGGTAAGGAAGAGTTGGAGGTGACGTGGTATAAAAATAACAAACCCCTAGACCTTCCGCTTTTGGTTGTTAAGATTTTGCTTCTTAGACTTATGCTGGAGAAGAGCGCTTCTGCAAACGAAGGTAGATTTGGCATACTTTAGAACGACACTGTCTCCACTTCAGTGTTCTATAATTACTTCCACAGAGTGTAACACAATCACTAGAAAACTTGCACTGTAAGAAGGGTGTAAATATTTTGTTAATAAAATACTTTGTCTACAAGTTAAATAAAAGAACAAACAATGCTTTTCCTCCATAGTGGTGGCTCTTAAAGACCTCTGGAAGCTGATGAAAGCTAAGGGTTATTCTCCCGAAAGGTGCACCTAATACATTCACGGACCCAACAGCGGGCACAGCACAGACCCCCAAAATCGAGAACCTCTGCCTTTCGTGAAGGGCCTTTTTTAGAACACATATTTTATCAAAAAAAAAGGCAAGCACAAGTCAGGGTGGGAGAAAGTGGAAAACTAACAGGCACAGAATATAATACAGTTCGACTCTCCCCCCAATCCAATGCATAAACTCTGTCCCTGCCGTCTCTGCCTCGAGCTAGCAAAAGCCACAGAACAGATGCGTACTACGACAACCAAGAACAGAGACCATGTCTCTGGTCCGAAAGGTGTTTGGGGCTAAGTTATACTTTTAGCCACTCAAGTTTAAAGACAACACCATCGAAAAATTTTTTAAAAAGTTTCTTCTAAACCTGCACAAATAACGTAATACAGGTAAGTTAGGGAGTTACGATTCACGTAAGAGATTTTCTTTGCCAGCCCATTTATATATTTAAAATAAATTACTGACAATGGCTTTTGTGATTTAAATAAAAGTTTGGCAACAGAGATTCCATAATCATTAGTAAATACCTGGACGCTTCTATCCCAAAATTTTACCTTGAGACAGCAAAGGCAGACTACAGAATAAAGGGGTCTGGGAATCAGATGAAGTACGAATCTTCTTGGTCGCCTACACCTGGTGGCTAGGGGGCAGGTCCCTGACCTTTCAGGAGTGTGAGTTCCCTCTTTGGTGAAACAAGGCAAAGACGCGGGGTTACCGGAGACTCTGGCAGTGAGGGAGCTCCCGTGACGGCCAACCCACGTGCTTCTGACCCTCCCACAGACTGGGCTTTTGATCTTCACAACAGCACTGAGGGAGATACTGTCATCAAGCTAATTTTACAGATCAGGAAATGGGAATAAGTTGCCCAAGGTCACAAGCAAAAAAAGGGAAGAAGCAGGACTTGAACCCAGGTAATCTGGCCCCAGAGCTCATGGTTTTAAGGCCACGCTACGCTGCCTCTCCACCCCCACCACGCCCGCCCCGTCTGATGAGAGGAGGGACACTTCCACGCTTCAGAAGCGCCCAGTATTAGGTTAAATATACGGGACCTCTAGAACTTTCACTGTATGCTTTCTCTGTCCTCATATCTGCCTCAAAATAATCAAAATAATTCGCCTTCTGTTTGTATCCTCAAACTAGTTTACAACGAAAAAAACCCCAACTTAATAGGCATTATCCTTCAGCAAGTCAAGCTGTGAGTGGAATGCACAAACCAAATAAGGCCATCTCAGCAGCTGTGGGCCAGGAAACACAGTAGTTAAAAGTCATCTCTACCCAAACCTAAACAAAAATGGGACCAAAATCCTACCCAGGCCCCTACCTTCTCCCCTCAAACACATTCAAAAATTACAATACTGACTTCAAAGATAATTAAGCAACTGATTTAACTGGAAAGGTCTTGTTGCTTCATTTTCTTCGGCGGGGACTTGCAGGCCACTGGAAATACAATGGCAAACAGGCAGACGTGTCCCTGTCCCCAAGCCGAGCGCTCAGAACTTCCAGCTGCACAGGAGTCATGCCGTGACGAGGGCTTCAGTGCGGGCTGCGGAAGGACACAGCAGCGGACCCTTGGGGACTTAAAGACTCTCCCGAGTATGTGGCTCTAAAGATGTGAACAAATAAAACAACAAAGTACGAGCCAAACAAAAGAGGGTGTTGGGGCCCATCCACAGGCTGAGTGAAGGGAGGAAGGCGGGCAGGGTAAGCACAGTGCTTCGAGCCGGCCAGGCGCCAGGGCCCAGGGGTCAGACTCAGACTCAGACCGTCACCAACTACACTACGGGATATGTCTTAATCCTGAGCATGGCAATCATAACTCATTTTAAGCAGGAGACTTATGTGATCAAACTTGCATTTTTAAAGGTCATTCTGAGGGCGCCTAGGTGGCTCAGTTGGTTGAGCGACTGCCTTGGGCTCAGGTCTTAATCCTGGACTTCCAGGATCGAGTCCCGCATCGGGCTCCCAGCTCATTGGGGAGTCTGCTTCCCCCTCTGACCTTCTCCTCTCTCATGCTCTCTCTCACTCATTCTCTCTCAAATAAATAAAATCTTTTAAAAAAAAAAATGAATAAATAAATAAATAAAGGTCATTCTGACACAGTGCGGAGAAAGACATGAGGTGGTGAGACAGGGAAGCCAGTTAGGGGACTACTGCAAACGACCCAGCCACAGCAGATGGCCCTGAGTAGGGTGGGGGCACTCCCTCATTCACTCAGCAGCACACACTCGCTAAGCAAGTATATGGCTCCATTCTAAGTGCCAAAGACCACTGTGTGAGCGCAGGGCCGGACTTGGGAGGGGGATAAGGTCAGGGGGATAAGGGGAGGGTTGGGGGGGGGGCAGTGAAATCCCCAGACGGCAGAGAGGTTGCCTGGTTCAACTTCGGATTTCCTTACTCCACCCTGGAGCCTGGCACTCCCAGCTGTCCACGGGGCATCAGCTCTCCACGTGTCACCCCTGGCCAGGTTGGCCTGTTACCCACAGAGTGGGAGGAGGAGACGGGAGGTGCGGTGGTTGGGGACTGCCCACCAGCCCACACCAGGCACAGGGACTGTCAATGTTCCGTCAGGAACAAAAGCAAACTGGAGGCTTCCGAGAGGCCTTCCCCATTTTGTGACTCATCAGAATAAAAGCAACTCCCCCGAGACACCCTCTGCTAACCAAAAGCTTTGAAAACCTTCCTCGAAAACAATCCATGCCCAATGCTACGGCACAGAGAAGGACAACGAACGCTTCACTGTTTGGAGGAAGTCTCAACAGGAAAAACAACGTTCCCCACAAGACATCTTGCTGGGAAATTACCACATCCTGGGTTTGTAAGCAGAGGTCCCCAACTACAGCATTTTGGCCAAGAATCCCAATGAATTGCCAGCAGAATAATGTGGTTACGCCACCGGAGCTACTGTGAAAACGCATTAAAATCTCAACATTTGAGCTCATCCAGGCAATTAAAATTAACACGGACTACTCTGTTTTAGACTGGGAAAACTAGGAATAGGAGAAAGTTGGCCTCCATAATCCTCTGTGGTTTCTTTTAACACTTTAAAGGCATGCAGGGCTAGCGAGCCTCTTTGCTACCCACACCAAGCCCGAGGCTGACCTAGACAAGCAGGAATGTCTCTGCTGGTGCGAGTTCCGTGTTTAGGGGTGGAGGGCACGGTGGACGGGAACACACGGCGATCAAAGGACAACTAACACCCAGTGAATGCCTCCTCCATGCTGGTCCTGGGCTAAGTGCATTCACCGCCCCCACCCCACCCCTCCACCCCCCACCCCCCCTCTACCCCCGGCAATAAAGTGCCTTCAGACTCATTTTGCCCGCGAGGAAGGAGAAACGTGGAGAGGAGCTATGACATACAGAGACTACTGCAGTGATTTTAACAGGAAAAGTCCCTTCTACCAAGTCACTGAACAAAACTTCAACAGTTCCTTAATCGTCTTCTGCTCATTAGGATGAAGTCCAGAATTTGGTCTATCTTGAAACTCAGAAGATTCTAATTCTCATCACAGAAACCGTGGATGATGCAGGATTTGGAATCGATGCACTCAACTCCAGGAAGCACACTGAATTACAAAGTATGCCACTGAATGGTGAGACGGAGAACTAACTGGACAAGCAGGTGGGCGGTCAGGCGATCAGAGAGCGCAGCGCGCTCAGCGGGCCCTGCTCGCCCCCGGGTGAGGTGCTGAAGCCAGTGATCAGGCCAACTGTCACCCATGGGCAAAATCGTCCCTCAGGGCTTCAGGAATTTAAATGAAACTTAAACCCAGGTGCAAATGCAGGGAGTGAGAGTCACTAACACACATCACAACACAGAGAAAACTCTCTTACACAGCAACAGACCGACTGCACCAGGTCTGAGGTCAACAGCCTGAAAAAAGTTGGTATCTGAAGCCGACTGAGCGACAGTTTTTCTCCTCTGGACACCAACTGAGGATACATAGTTAGTGTCCTCTTTTTTTTTTTTTTTTTAATTTTTATTTATTTATTTGACAGACAGAGATCACAAGTAGGCAGAGAGGCAGACAGAGAGAGGGGAAGGGAAGCAGGCTCCCTGCTGAGCAGAGAGCCCGATGTGGGGCTCGATCCCAGGACCCTGAGATCATGACCTGAGCCAAAGGCAGAGGCTTAACCCACTGAGCCACCCAGGCGCCCCAGTTAGTGTCCTCTTAAAATCGATGAGAACCCCTTAAAGCAAACACAGCCTTAGAACAGACCAGGATAAGGACAAACAGGTGACATGCCAAGGGCAAATACGCCAGAAAACTGTGCATTACTAGCAAGAAATTTGCATTTGCATTAAGCATATGACAGAATTAAAATGCACCAAGCTATGAAAACAGGATGATATTTAAGATATCAAGACTCCAAGACACACTTTCCTCTACGTTCAGATGCTGTTCTAGATCAGTTACAGATGCCCGTGCAGTCACCCAGCACACCATAAGTTCTGCTCCTTCCTGATGGTAAAGACTGGTAAATGAGACATGTAAAGGCCACTAATTAAGGGGGGTGGGGGGAAGACCACCATTAACACTGCTATCCTAAAACCAGGTGCTTTGGGCATTTAACTCCTCTGATCAAGTTAGAGATTTGGATATAAGCTAAGCTCCAAGGAGATGGAAATTGATCAGTTTCATTTGCTGTGTCCCTAACAGTGCCTAGAACTGAGTAGGTGCTCAGTAAGCAGGCACGGAATGGATGGCTTTGACACCTCCTAGCAAAGAGCACACTGCCCAAAGGCACAGCTTGGGAACTAGTAAGACGGAGCCTTTTATAACAAGTCCAACCATTCTGAAGGCACACATGCTCTTGAAGTCTGCAGACCCCTCCCCCTTCAAAATCTGCCCTGTGCAGTCATCAGGACAGAGCCGAGCCTAGAATGCTTAGTGGTAGCAACTACTAACAAGTGATCGATAATCATCAAAGAAGCCACTGTTATTTTCACTGAAGATAACTAGGGTACGCCGTAACTCCCAACCCTAAAACAGGTGGACACACACTAACGGGGAAAAGAAAAGCCACTGGCATTTCCTGAACCCGTGGAGGGCAATTCCTGTTGAAAAGGGGGAAAACAGTGACGACTGGCACCTGTCTTTACACAACCATACTTGCACAGACATCCCCAGCCGGCAAGGGCAGTAAGGGGCACCGAGGCAGTCCCGCTCTCTTCATGCTGTGCCCAGCAAAGATGCCGCTTAGTTACTAAGATCCCAACTCACCGGCTCCTAAGCTTGAAGCGGACAAAGGTGCCTGCATCTCAGAATCTCAGGGTCTGGGGCTGCTTTCCGCAGGGCAGTCAAGGCAATCCCTCAGAGCCAAGTCCATGGCCAGGCTGGGCCCTGCGCAGCCTCACTCTGCACACAGACTGCTGCTATCTTCAATCACACCTGTGCCCGTGGTTCCCTTCCAGGTGTCATGAGGACTGACTGCTGCTCCTGCTCCACAGCGTGTCAGCGGCCACAAAACCACAGATAAAAGGTAGTATTTTAATGGCCCTTAATAGCGGAAGGAACCTCTCTGGTACTCTGGACATTCGGCTGACATTCCTTTTCTAAGCTGTCAATACCTTGGGTCCCAATTAGAGGGCTGGCAGGACAGCCTTGGAGACCTCTTCAAAATGAGGGGCAAAAAAGATCTACCAGATCACTGAGGTCCCTTTGAGATCGAACACTCAGTCAAAGGAGATACAATCCCTAGAGTCTGTTCTGGAACACAGCAGGGTGGGGCGGGGGAGGGAGGGAAGATTCCATTACGAGGTGCCTACGATGTGCCAGACACCGGGTATTCAAAGATGACGCCACAGCCCCAACCTCGCAGACACGGGGACAGACCTGGACAGCAAGAGCTGTGGCCTGGTGTGATGGGGCAGCCGCCGAGAGGCCGGGGGCAAAACCAGACAAGATCAGCTCTGCCTGGTTATTCCAGAGAATTCCCTGAAGCAACTCTTTATCGGGCTACAGGAGGAAGTGGTAGAAAATGCGCTCCAGAAGGTGCCAGGGGCTCGAGGCAGAGGGGACGGCGAGCAGCAGGCTCGCAGGGCAGCCAAGATGAAGTCGGAGGTTTGAAAAAGAGCCTCCAAGTGACAGGGTCGTGGTAAGTTCGCCGGCGCAACGGAGGGAGGGAAGAAGTTCCCGCCACGCCAGAGCTGACCAGATGAGTAGACTGTCCCCGGTGAAGGGAGGGTATTCGGGAGTTCTAGTCACTTTGTCAAGTCAGCAAGGAGCAGCAGAAGGCGGAGCCCAGGGACAAACCCAGGAGACTGTATGAGCTGGAGCCTCCCGAAACAAGTCAGTACTGCAGCAAAATCAGGCCAAATGGAGGGGAATGCGGGCGGTGGCGGCCCGAGGGCCACAGGCCAGATAGACCTGCAGCTCCCCTCCATCAGGGACTCCTGGCCCCAGGCCGGAGATTCCTCAGAGGGGGCCTGGCAGCCAGGAAACTCAGGGGATAGCCGCTGGCATTCGCTCCCATCCCTCCCCTACAACAACAATCTGGAAAAGTCGAACAGAATCAAGTAGAAGGAAAATACATAGTCTAAGAAGGAAAGGAGGAAGAGACTGAGGCTTCAATTGACCCATTCAAATATGGTTTTACGACACCTTTAGAAACAACTACTGGCAATAACTACTGTTTATTAAACACCACTCTGTACCCTACCCTGAACTACAAACTGTATACACGTTTTGGAGACACTCAGATCACACCAAGATCGGTATTATGCCCATTTACAGTCCAGCAGATGGAGACTCAAAGTCTAAATCCTAGTATAGGACCAGGCTTAATCCTGTGGGGTCATAAAGAGCCAGAGTGGGAGAAAAGCACTAAGAGGTGTAAACACTGGGACCTAATCTGGGTACAACTCAGAAGACCTCCAAGGGGAGGTAACAACTCAGCTGAGACCAAGATGAGCAAGAGCTTTCCAAAGGAAGAAAGGAGAAGGACGAACAACAGGTGCGAAAGCCCTGAGATGAAAAGATCATGGCCCCACCGGGGTCTGCGATTCACTCTGTAACCGGGAACTGGCAGAGTGGCCGGAAAGGAAGCTGAACACTGGAGTTTCTGTGACGAAATGACCCGTCTACAGACCGCTTTAAGGTACTCAGCTCCCACCACTGAAACAAGACTGTACCTACTTTTGCGTCTATTTGAAATTTTCCATAATCCAAAGTTCTGGGTTCTTTTTTTCCCAGAAGGAAGGGAGTGAGGACGGGAGCTCGGGAAATAGGCTGGTGCTGGATCACGAAGTCCTACACCCGGACTGTTGACAGTAAACAGGTAACGTGCCAGGCTCTGTGAAATACCCAAGAGCAGGATTCGCGTACTCCTACGGCTGCCCTAGGACACAGGACTGTGCGTGCTGCTTACAGATCAGGAAACTGAGGCTAAGGCATCCGGCCAAAGGGCTGCCTGCTTCTGGACTCAGGCCCCAGAGCCTGATGCCTAGAATGCGTCCACATGCCAGCTGGGGAGTTGGCACTCACCCTGAGAGAGATGGAAGAAACCACCGAGGGGCAACCAATCAGATGTCTACGTTCTCAAGATCCCCGGGGAGCTGTAGAGAGGAAAATAGATTCAAAGGGGCAGGAACTGGCAGGAAGTCAGCGGGAAGGTTCCAGCACTGTCCCAAGCAATCATGGGGGCCTGGGCTCAGGCAAGAGCAGTCAACATGGGGAGGAGAGGGTAAGAGGTTTTCAAGAGGTAGAATCAATACATCTTGGTCAGCAGGTGTGAGGGTCTGGGCACCCAGCTGGGGCCCAGAGCAAGGAGCAGGATTTTAGTTCCGGACTCCAGCCTCATAGACCCCCGAGTCCCTGAGTGCAGACACTGGGCAGGCACTTTGCTACGTCGGTCTGAGCTCAGGAGAGAGACCTAGGCTGGCAGTGCAGCGAGGTGGCATCGATGTGTGGCTGCCATGTGAAGCCGCAGAAAAGATGAGGTGGCCCAGAGAAGGCTCAGACAGCGGGGGCGAAGCGCAGTTATCTAGCAGCTCAGCCCTGGCTCACACCGCCATGAAGAAGGGCAGACATGAAAATGGGGAGGTGTGACATCAGATTCTTTCCGTTCTTGTAATGATATGCTTCCATCCCCCCATCGACGTGCACCTCGCTGCGAAGGAAAAATGATATGGGACAATTTGCTTTCTCCTAAACATTCCTGGGACAGAAGAGAAAGCGCCCTTTTCGGGCTCTGGTTACAATCCACAGAAGGCTTTGGACAAACCGCACCAACCTTATCAGCCCAGAAAAGACTAATGTAAGCTGGCCGAGAAGGGACCCCAGATGAGCGCCCCCAAACAGAGTGCCTCCTGGGGGCAGGCGTGACACACAGCCAGTAGCCTCTGCAGCCTCCCAGGGCAGCTTCTAGAGAGATGGCCTGTTCCTTTAGAGAAAAAAATGAGAGAATCACAAATCTGATTCCAGGCAACAATAAAGTGGCAATTTTCGGAAACCACAACTAGTAAGCGGAACATAAAGATGTGGAACTGGGCCAAAGCCTTGGGATAGAAACCGTTTAGAATTACAGGGGCATCACTTGATTTTCATTAACATTTACGCTTGGTGTGTTACAAGGGGCCACTCCTGTCTAGAGAACCTCTGGAAGGTAATTTTCCACGCGGCCTCCAGGCTGCCACTCTGCTCTGGCATATCCTGAGATGCATACACAATAGTCGTGCTGAAGAAATGTTACCGGACAAGCACTGCTCTTTTCCACTGCCCAGGTTATGCTTTCATTTCCAAAACCATGGAAACGCACAAGTGACTCCACGGTCTCTCCAAGCTACAGCTAAAAAAGACCCGAGAGATCATCCCACCCAAGACTTCACCTACCAGTGAGGAAGCCAGAACCCAGAAAGGAGTGAAGCCGCTGGCCTAAGGTCACAGAGCAGGTCCCACAGCGAGCCAGTAGACAGCGACAGCCAGAACCGAATACTGGTCTCTCAAAACCTCGGTCCCATGCTGCCACAACTACACACTGCCTTTCGAACACTTTACCAAAAATACGAAAAGGAGTAGGACTAGCGAACACAGTGGATGCCCGCTACACACTGGGCACTGTTCTAGGTGCTGCGCAGGGGGTGGGGGACACATAAGCCCATCAATCCTCACCACAGCCCCGACACAGAAGTTGTCATGAACCACTCCGACTGATGAGAAGGCTAAGACAGAGACAGGCTCTGTAACTTGCCCCAAATCATAAAGCTGAGCGGAGGGCTGGGGATTCAAACCCAAGAGTCTAAGCCCAGAGCCCAGCTAGTAACAAGCACCCAACTGACAAAAGTGGATAGAATCCAGATGTTTCTTTTCCTACCGGCCTTTGCGTGCAAGCATTTTTCTAAAGAAACAACACAAGAAACCCCTGACTAGGCCACAAGAGTTTCCCTACCAGGTAAGAGGACTACGGACCCATAGGAAGGCGGAGCTCTGGGAACACGGCCTTATGGAGCGCCCACATGGGAAGGCTCCTCCCCGCTCTGGACAAACGGGCTGCCCTGAGCTATACACCGCCCTTCTCACCGCCCTCCCTGCAGTCCCCTCACGCCTCCTTGTGCTCCTCCCCAGGACCCTCACCCTGCCTTTGCTGCCCCTCAACTCTCACATGCCATCCTACCCTTCCAAAAGCCAGGACTCCACGCCAAGAGGTCAGTGACCCTCCTCCCCGTCCCTCACCCAAGCTCCAGGCTCTGTGAGGAAAGACCCCTCCCACTCGTTCATACGAATGTGCGACCGTTGACACCTACACTTGGGCTTCCCCAGGGCGCGAAAGGTGCTGACTACCTAAAAGAATCTCAGATTTTGGGGCGCCTGGGTGGCACAGCGGGTTAAGCCTCTGCCTTCGGCTCAGGTCATGGTCTCAGGGTCCTGGGATCAAGCCCCGCATCGGGCTCTCTGCTCAGCGGGGAGCCTGCTTCCCCCTCTCTCTCTGCCTGCCTCTCTGCCTACTTGTGATCTTTCTCTCTGTGTCAAATAAATAAAATCTTAAAAAAAAAAAGAATCTCTGATTTGCAGAATTTCAGAAGAATATACCAAAATCAAGTCTGGGAAACTGCATCATCGAGCAGAAATCCTTGAAAGATAGTCCAGCACTGCCTGAAGGTCTGTCTGTCTCTGTTTGTGAAGCTAAGACCAGCCCCTAGAGACCGGTCATTAACTCTGTGCCAGGAAAGTGTTCATTTGTATTACCTTATTAGCCTCACGATATCTTTCTGCGGTGGGCACAATGGCCATTCCCATTTCAGTGAAGAGAAAACAGAGGCCCAGAGGTGAGCCTCACCACTGTCAGAGAGCAGAGCCAGGACCTGAACCGGGGCAGTCCAGCTCTAGAGCCCACGCTCTTAACTGCTGAGCAATACTGCCGCTCCGTAAATAAACACACACATCCACTATTACCACGCCTGGGAATCACAACCACCACTGACAGGACACGCACTGTATGTGAGGTATCCAAAGGCATTTTATGTGCATTGCTTCACGTTGTCTTCAACACTATGATACAAACACTAGAGTTATCCCCATTTCACGAGGAGGAAACTGAGGTCTTAAAAGAGTTTCTTTCTCACCTGCTTAAGGCACAGAGTAAGTGCAGCGCTGCATCAGAGCTCCGGCAGCCTGAGTCCAGGACTTAGATGGAAGCCCAAACATTTCTCGCTGTCCTCTCCTTTACCTCTGATTCCAACAGTATCTAAAAATCCAGGAGATTGGTTTTGTTCTGTTGTCTTTTTCTGTTTGTGTTACTCTTTGCTCTTCTCATAATGGCTCCCACAGTACTGAGGTTTGGGAGTGGAGAGGAAGGAAAAGGGTGTAGGGTTCCGGTCTAACCAGGGCAGAAAGTCCTAGAGTCAAGCTCGCTGTGGAAGCCCATTCTGAACAAGCAGGGGCTGTGAAGGTGAGATATGGTAAAAGAGCAGCCCTGGGAATGACGCCCCTGCAAAAAATAAGGACCATCCCAAACCACGTCTGGTCCTAGCTCATGATGATGAAAGTCTGGGGGGCATTTAAGTGATTGTCTCTCCTCATGATTTGCTTAATGAATCTGTAGCCCCCAAATGTGTATCAGAGAGAAGAACAGGGCAGGAGTGGGTCTGGTGGGAAGGAAAACGCTAGGAGCAGAAATCAGGGACTGACAATACAGAGGGGACAATACAGAGGGGATAACCCCTGCGAGGCTGATGGGGTCGACGCTCCTCTTCCCAGTTTTCTCCATACTGCCAAAACGACAGCTGCCACACAGCACCTGACAGCAGGTGCTGTAGCTCAAATTAGCCTGACTCAGTCGACTCCAGAAGGCTTCTATCAAGTCCCATCCCCTCCTATGCGCTGGCTGTCAACCCGGCTCTCTTAGAAAGGGCACATGGGTGACAAGCATCGTAGATAAAACTGCTAACCTCAGCCCTCAAGAAGCTTATCATCAGTTCACCAACCGACCTCACCCTGTCCTTCCCAATTACCCTCCTGGAATCCACCCCTGGCCTCCGTCGCAGGATCTCAGAACCGTCTCTCATCTCCAAAGAGCCAACTGAATTTCTCAGTAATGGCCGAAAATGGAAATGTCCTTATCATGCTTCACTAAAAACACAAGCAAGCAAACCACAAAAGGGGTTGTAAATTAAAAATTCAACAGAAAAAGCTTCCATTTATTCTTCCATTCAT
Organism: Enhydra lutris kenyoni; assembly: GCF_002288905.1. NCBI lineage: Eukaryota > Metazoa > Chordata > Mammalia > Carnivora > Mustelidae > Enhydra > Enhydra lutris. The sequence continues at coordinate 35,906,183 of NW_019154097.1, forward strand.
TCATTGATTTTAACGGAATGCCTACTGTGGACCAGGCGCCTTGCTAGGTGCTGCGGACTCCCAGCAGGGAACAAGACAGACATAGCACCACTCCTCAGGGACATAAAAGAGGACAGGGTCCCTAAAGGAAAAGGCTCCATTTCAAACAACCCCATCCCTGTTAGCTCCAAGACGCAGGAACATAAGGGGCACCTTCGAGGACGGGTCTGAGCGAGATGACGGTCACAGTAACTTAAGGCCACCTAACTAAAGTCTGGGAAGAACAGTGGGGGAGGTGTACTGGAGGAAATGCCTTCACGCTTGCCAACTGAATGTTCTCGGGCAGAAAGCAGCTCTTTCTCTAATAAAACTGAAAAATGAAGCCTGTAAAAAAAAAATCAGAGGCGGCAGGGGCACCTTCCTCTGGGCCCAATTCCCAGCCCCCCAAGAAAGGGACACTTTGGGGTCTTTTCTGCTTCAGAGGTCACTGGACAAGGCTGTAGTCTCAGCCGGCTGTTCGGGCAAATGCACCAGCAGCCTCTGCCACAAACAAGTGAAAAAGTCAGAAAGAGATAAGAGCCTGTGACAGGACACTGAAAACCTTCAGCAGGGGATCTTCGGAAAAAATTCAGCCTAGCCCTTGGTGTTGCAGAACACAAGAAGCCAAAGAAGGTCCGCACGGACTGTCCCACAGCAAAGGTCAGCGATGATACCAATTATTTCTGCCCTCGTCAAGAGAGCTTGTCATGCCTCTACAGAACGATTATCTATAGGTGCGTAATAGTCAAAAGCTAAATTCTTCCCCCAAATCAGCGCGGAGAAAGTGCTGCTCTCAGCAATTTGCCATCATTTCATTACATTAGATTAATTTTTAAATGTGTTAACCTAACAATTATGCCAACTACCATGTAATTAATATTCCGACTGACTTTACAAAAATTACAAAATCCCCTAAAGAAAATAATTAGCCATTAAGCATGAACGAGACTTTTCTATGGCCAACAGCACATAAAACAGAAAGTTCATCACACAATGGGTGGTATCAAAGCTTTCCCACACTTCCTTCAATTCTTAGCCGACAGTGCGTAAAGCTGACATTGGCAAGTCACCCCAAACTTCACGTAACATATTAATGCACTTACTGGTTTAAACTCTTTGAGGGTAAAATGATGAATGATGAAAGCTTTAGCAATTAAAAAGCTCTTTTCATTTGTAAGAGAGGCAAAATAAACACATCTAATTGCTTGCTGCTTCCATATCCCCAGCTGGAAATTAGATACTGGCTTATTTCTTGGGGCTACGTCTTGAGTTTATTAAAGAAGTGTACATAAGGCATCCTCATCATTGTTTCCCTCTTTCCTTTCAAGGTTTTTATGTATTCTTGCAATCGACCTTAAATCCTTTCTAGAGTAAGGTAGGGTATAAATAAGTCATAGTCAAACAGGACATTATCTATCATAATGGAAATAAAAAACATGTTTTCCCCGCAGCCCATCTTTGAATAATTGGCAGGGGCCTCCTAGCCCCAGAACAGAGCTGCGAGCCCCTGCATGACCTCAGCAGGAAGGAATGCAGAAAGTGATTAGTGGTGTCTGCCCTGGACAAGAGCAATAGTTTGGGGGCCCACGTACCACACACTTGTCATCTCCATCTTTCAATAAACCATTACAAATTAGCAAAATGCATACGGATTCATGAATAAAAGATAACGCACGAATTGCTTCCAGGATGAATGTGGAAGGGAAAAAAATGTTTTCTATAGTCAAAAACCTTAAGCCAAAATGGATTAAAGCATCAAGTCTGGAGGAGAGAACACTGAGCTAAGTCAGGAAATGCAAATTCTAGTCTAACTGTGAAGCCACGGGCAGGTCAGTTCACCGGGCCTCAGTCTGCTCCGCTATGAAAGAAGGCCTAAACTAAACATCCCTTAATCATTCTCTGTGTTTCTACTGATCAGGGGTACAAGCAGCCCCCAAAACCCCCTCTGCCGGGCCACTAGGGAGCTGATGAACAAGCAGCTACTGTGCAGGAGGAGCTCCCAGGCCAGGGACGTGACGTAAACCCCACCCACTCCCCCAACCCCAGAGCTTTCACACTGCTCTTACAGGACTTACAAACTACTTAATCTGCAGCATCTCCAGGACAAGAAGTTCCACAGAACACACTATTTCTTTTCCTTAATACAACCTCTTTTTCACCTTAGAGCAAGGGTAAGAGTCAGGAGCAGGAAACTGGATTTTAATACACTAACTATTAAATTCGGCGAACAAGTAAACTACCTTCATTCAACCTGAAACCAGTCACTTCCACTAGGAGTCCCGGGTCACTCATGGCTTCTCAGTTGGCCTAAGTCTTTCCTCCACTGAAAAGTCTCCGTAGCTCTAGGCTGTTCCAAAAACAACACCACCCATGTGATACACCAACACAGTTTCTGTGTCCAAACACCAAAAAGCAAGAATCTACCAGGAGTCCAACCAGAAGGAAGTCACACCATGTACCTAATGACCAGATCCCACCCAATCCCTAGGTAAACTCAGCTGAGGACGACTGACAGCGTCCCTGGGAAACAAGGAGGCTCCGACAGGACAGCCTGACAGAGCAGTGCTATCTACGTAGGGCTGGAAGAATCTCTGTGGCAAAGACATAATTTTTATCTGCCCTGAATCCCTGCCTTTAGGAAAGTGCCTCTCCAGCTCCCAGGAGCCCCACTTTCTTGCCTCAGGTGATCCGCATCACCCAATTAGAGGATCCCAGCGCTGGATTCGATGAACTGTTTACTTAGATAGGGGCCACCTACCAAGCAGGCCTAAAATCCTTTTTCAGGGTCTGGCACCACACCAGGAGATCACGTGGTATGAGAGCGATGCAAATTCACAACCGCTGGGCCCTCCTTCCCACCACTTACAGACATCAGGCCAACCCAGGAAAGCAGACCTACAGAGAACAGGAGAGCGACAGATCCCTGTACCAACTGGGCACCCTGATGCTGAAGACCAAACTGGGTTTTCTGCCAATGGAAGCCCAGAGTTTGAGGGACAACCCTTACAGCTGAGTGTCTGTATCAGAGGTTCAATCACCTCTCCCTGCCTCTCAGACTTAGCTTCCAGGGTCCCACTTCAATCCAAAATATACTAAATATCACCGAGAAACTTAAAGATAAAAATCTGCACACCAGAAAAACTCTCAATGCTCATCTCTCATCCAAAACCGGGGGTGGGGGCTGGGCAGGAGGACCACAGAAAAGAGGGAAAAGACAATGGATGACGGGAGGGCCACAGCAATTCAGAACCAGTAACTGTGAGAACAATGGTCTCCAGAGAAGTAGCACAGTCTAATGAAAGAAGTTTCCCAAGTCATTCCAAACATATATTCTAGCTCTTTATCAGCAGGAAAAAAAATACACAACAACTCGCAGCACCCAAACAAAAGGAGCTTGTGAGTAAACAAACTAGCTGTTTCCAGGCTTATGAGCCTAACTGTTAATGGCTATTTTTAGACTAGAGCTTAGTTTTCCTATTACAGCTGTCCCAGGGTCTACGCCACAGGGCTGCTTGCTGAAGGAAACCACGAATAGCAGATTTCACGGAGCAGCTTAGAACAGTCTCCCCCGATGTAGTTAGAGCGGAGAGCAACCGAACAGACGGCGCTCTCACATCTTCCAGGAAGGACAGGGGAAGATAGCACGAGCAACATAAACAGTGTGAGTGGTTGAACATTCGGACCACCAGTCCTTAACCTTCTAGGGGTTATGGACTCCTCTGAATCTGACGAAAGCTAGGAAGGCTTCCCCAGGAAAAACAAAATGCACATACCACAACGTTTTACACAGGAATTCAAGGGGTTCATAAAAGGGGCTCCCTATACCCAGTCTCCAGGTATAGAGTCCTAACCACACTTGATTTAGGACTTTTTAAACAAATTAATTACCTGAGCATCATGACTAATCCCCAAAGACTTCAAAGGACTACAGAATAGCTCATAAAGAAATTATACAACTTCCACCTCTGTAATCGCATCGAGAACAAAATCTGAATTTTGAATCAAGAACGACGACGACAAAAAGAAACAAAAACTTACACCCTCCCCTTCTGCATTTATGAAATGTTAAGAAAACTTGGCTTTTTCTGTATCCACTCCATTTCTGACATGTCTCCCTTACCTTGTTTGACCATTTATACGCTTGCAGGAGTTGACTATAGAGAGGAGTTTTGTCCTGCACAGGATCCAGGCTCAACAGCCCACTGTTATGGAGAGGATGGTTCTCAGATGGCTTGCCTACCAGATTGCTCAGACGTTCCAGCTCACTGAAAAATAAACAGGTAAAGCAATAAACCTGGGTCCAACGAAACTCCAGGGTTTAGCCAACCAGAACAAAGGCTGTTCTTCAAAATGTCCATCAGAAGTCTCTTAAGAAACACTGTGAAAGGTTAAGATCTCCGACAATCAAGAAAACCCTTAAGTGGGAGCTTATCTTATTTTAAAACCGAGCTCTCTGGTGCCGTTCTAAATGAGGAAAAAAGTTAAGAGCACTGGAAGCGGGAAGACTCCTAAAGTCAGGATGTAACAACCCAAATTATTCTCAGGGTGGGGAGGGCGACTTTCTGGAATTTTGAAATGTGGTATAACATCGCTTCTCACAAAGAGTTTCCAGACCCACATACAGATCATTACATTTGGCAGAACAGCAAGTACCTGAATAGATGATGATTATTTATCATCCACATAGGGATAGACTGGTACATGGTACTTCACAGATGGTAAAACTTAACAAAACAAAGAAGAGATAAAACAAACAAACGGAATGGGAAGACACCACGGAGGGGGCTGTGTCAAACAAACATACTTCAGTCTAGTAGGAAAACTCTAGAGAAGCTGGGGAAAGGGAGCCAACAGCAAAAGCACATTCCAGGAGCATGTTCTGTGAGGCCAGTCTCAAACTGTCAACAAAAGACTCTCTAGGAACAGCTTCTCATGCCACACTCATTCTGGAATCTTCAGCCACCTTCTTCTTGGCACTACTGCACAAAGATTTAAAAAGGCGACAGGGTACTATAAACTTTCTAGAAGGGTAGAGGGTTGTGAGATCCTGAACATTACCCAAGGGAGGAAACGGAAGAGAGCAGAGAAGAGCCACTGCATCCCCTCAAGCAGGGAAAAGTATTAACTGGCAGTGCGCCAGAGAACAGCAAGTGAATGTGGGAGTTGAGGAGGGGTGTGTGATTTCCTGGCTTTCCACCAAAAAAGAATAGCAACTACTTAGGGGGAAAAAAAATCAAAAGAGGCACCACCCATCATTTGGTCACCACCTCCTCCATGCTACCTCCGCCTTCCATCTGGTTACTAAGGAGACCAAGTTGGGAGGAGGGGGAATCCATCCATTCCAGAAATTACAGGATGACTATCTTAGCAAATGCCTTTCCCTGCTAAGGTCAGTTCTGAGAAGTAAAAGGCAAAAATCCTGGAACTCCAACCTCCCCGAGAAGGGCTGACTCTCTTAAGGAAGGGAAGACAAGTTTAGAACCTAACCAGCTAAAGAGTTCCTACAACCTGATGGGCATCTCACAAACACCCTCTCACTTATTTCTTCCGGACCACTTAGAAAGTAGAAGTAAAGAAGGTGACTTGTAAGAACGAGAAAGAAATATACAATCCTTAACCCTAAAGGATTGCAAATTAATATGGGGGGGGGGGGCTAAACATAAGTGATCAAACCTGAGATGAGGTCTCTCTAGAGGAGGAAACAGAACAGGGGCGGAGCGGGAGTGGAATTCTGATCGGTTCCGGAGGGGGCAGGGGAGAGGGAAAGAGCAAGTCCTGTTTTATCAAGTTTGGATCTGGAGTAGTGTGAAACTGATGAATTCCAGGTTCAGAGGCGAGGAACTGGTGCTCCAGGGACCAGAAGCACTTGGGTTTGGGGCAGCGCTGGGCTGGTCCTTTTTGGTACTATTCGATCAGACACGCCGGGGCACCGAAGGCCTACAGGTGAGAAACCTGCCAGGCGGAGACGAGAAGTGGAAGTGCACGGGAAGAGCGCGTCTCCTCGTCAGGAACAGAACGACCCCACGGCAGGTGCGGGGCGGCGGGAGACAGCCAGGACTGGGAGGCCAAGAGAAGGGAGACAGGAAAGCGGGGGTGGGAGACGAGGTGTCCCTGAGGAACAGGCACGGGCTTGGAAGGGAGGGGCAGAGAGCAAGCGAGCTAGGAACTGAGAGCGGCCCCTGGCTAGGAAGACTCGCGCGGGGTCGGGGCAGGGTGGGCGCCCGGAGGGTCCCCGACGCCGGCTCCTTCAGCCGGTACCTACTTGAGGTCCCGGTTGACCGAATGCAAGTTGTCCTGGAAGTGCGCAATGAAGGCCTTCTCCCGGCCCTCCAGCGTCTCCTTGTTCCGCATGCCATCCTTCAGGCAGTCGAACACCCTGCTCACGCTGGAGCGCAGCGCCTGGATGGCACTGATGGCCTGGGCAAAGGCCTCCAGGTTCACTCCGACACTTAGCATGTCCGCCATGTTGCCGCCGCCACAGCGGGCTCTCCAAAATCGGCCTCGCTCGCTACAGGCTGCGCTCGCTGATGACGTAGACCCCCCGAAGGCCTCTGGGAAATGTAGTTCTCGCGGGGACGGGCTGCCCAGGGGGTCAGTGCAGACGCAGCCCGAAAGAGGGTTTCCACTCGAGTAAGCGAAGGAGCAGGCGGGAAAGCGATCGCTTAAATTTGGGGAAGTCAGGCTGCATTCTCGGTTTTCTTAATGGTGAGAAGGAACTACAGAAAGTTCCCGCGTTTCCCCAACCTTGAGTTCTTGGAAATACTAGGGAAAAGAATTGCTCAGAGCAGAAAAGTGGCCATGGAGCAATGGATTAAGACCCATTGGATAAAATGAGTCCATACTGTTAGATAAATGAGGGGGAAGGGAGATTTTTTTCCCTACGGCAGAATGCCAGCTGATAGAAGTAGAAGAAATGATAGAATGAAAATTACCATTTGGCAACCATTAGAAGAATAATGGATTCGGGTAGGAGTCAAGGAATGCTGAAACCGGTGGGTGGAAGTGTGAGGAGTCACTGGATATTTGCATAGTCTCCAAGTATCATCCCACAAGACGCTCATTAATTAAGAAGAGTAAAATAATGACCCAGCAACTCCACTTCTGGTTATATACTCAAAAGAAAGGAAAGCAGGGACTGAAACAGGTACATGTTCCCTCAAGTTTATAGCAACATTATTCACAATAGCCAAAAGGCTGAAGCAGCTCATGTCCGTCATGGAATAAATTCATAAACAACGTGTGGTATATACAGCAAGGGGATATCTGTCCAGCATTCAAACGGAATGCTGGTTACAACGTGGTGAACCTTGAGGACATTATGCTGAGTGAAATAGACAGTCAGATAAAGACAAACACTGTATGATTCCACTGATGAGATACCTAGGTAGGCAAACCCTAGAGACAGAGAGTAGAATGGTGGGTGCCAGGGGCTGGGGGAAGGGGAGAATGAGGAGTTAGTGTTCAATCAGCAGAGAGTTTCAGTTCAAGAAGATGAAAAATTTCCGTGGATGGTGGTGATGGTTGAATAGCAACGTGAAAGCCCTCAATGCTGCAGGACAAGACTCTTAAAAATGGCTAAATGGTAAATTTTATGTTGTGTGTATTTTACCATAATTCGTGTTTTTTTTTTTAAATTCAGTAATGTTAAAGAGGGGGGTCCTATTGACTTCACAGTGGAGCGACCTGGCAGACACCACCCCAGCAAGAGACCATGGTTGACCTTACTGTGGTAGGACAAACCGTCTCCCGACACAATGCACAGAGAAAAGTGCAACATGAATTCTGTGATATTCCTACCAAAAATGCGAAACCAGAATCTGATCAGGATGTGAGATAAATTCGAAGACATTTGACAAAACGACCAACCTATACTTTTCCACAAAACATCCGTGTCATGGAAGACAAAGAAGCATGTGACCTGGGACTCTCTTTGCTGACATCACGGAGACCATTGGTGAGATCTGAATAAGGTCTGGGGGTTAGTCCATAGTATTTCAATATGTCGCTGATGATTTCATGATTTTGATCACTCAACTGTGGTTATGAGAGAGGTCATCCTTGTTTGGGGGAAGATACCTCGAAGGCATAAAACAGCATAATTTATGAAAGAGCATCTCTATGAAAAAGAAAATAGTATGAAGATATTTATTTATAGAGAGAAGTACAGAGCCAATGTGGTAAGATATTAACAATTATGGAATCTGGGGGAAGGGTATACAGGAATAGTTTGTACTGTTCTTGAAACTGTCAGTCTGAAATGACATCAAGATTAGTTGTTGTAAACAGAGGTCAATAAAGGGCATGGAAAGTGTGAACATGGTCTAGGTGGTAAGAGAAATTTTCAATTCTACCAGGCTGTGCTGACCAGCAATGTGAAATTGTGGAGTTCACCCCAAACCCACTTCCTTAGTACATCCCCACTCTTCCTTCTACAAGCTCACTCCTCCCTGGCACCACCCCCACACCACACCAATTCAGATTCTCTAGTTGTGGAGCCGGAAAGATAAACTCTCCTCCAAAACTGGACCCTGACGTTGCTCTCCATGAGTGTTTAGACACTATTTAGATGGATGAATAGTCCCGGGAGAAAATTAAAAGTTGGGTGGGGGGGTCATTGTCTTGGGCTTACATCATAGCTTTCATTTCCTGACATCTACATCACCTTCAAGCATTGCCATTGACAGCTTTTCCTGAGGAGGGGTAAGAGATAGGAGAAACTTCCAGCTGTGGAACTCTTCACAAGTCCCAGAACTCCCTGATCTTCAGTTTTCTCATCTGTGAAATAGAACTAGGAATCATGCCCATCTTTATTAAATAGCTGTGAGGTTCAATAACACCTTGAAGGCAAAGCTTTTGAAATAATGCCTGAAAAGTAATAAATACTCCGGAAGATTGTAGCTGTCAGGAGAATGTGCTGGGAGAGCCTCCCGTGGGCCTGTGAGCCAGGCTTCTATCTCCTCTTGAGGACACTGCTCAGAATTAGGCAAGGATGTACAATGTGTCTATTGGGTCAAATATCTCTAGTGACATGACCATGCTGCTAAGAGCTTGTCCTTTACCTGTGTCCTATAATTCACTATTTCTTGGTGGCCTTTTTTTTTTTTTTTAAATCTCCTTTGGAGTACAGGGTTTTAGCTTTTGTTTTTAAAGATTTTTGGAGAAAATCCTCTTTTAGCTTCTTAAATGAAGGGAAATATTGGTGTCTGTTGGCTTCTCTTGATTTTGGCTTCCCTTGTAGTTTGTTCATCCCTTCGAGGAGGAGATTAGAGAAGGCAAACTCTATTATTGTGGTTATGTACCTTACTGGGAATCCCTGAAGGCTTAGAGAATGTGACCCTGGCTGCATACTTTGTCCCCAATAAAAAAATGTGCCAATCTACCTCTGCCCGCACCAATATGTGCTTACAAACCCAAGATTTTGCATACAATTTCCAAGGGTTCATAGCCTCCCTAAAGTCCAAACATGGACCTCTGGTTAGAATCATGTTCTAAGGCAAACACCATGGGGGGATGGCCCACAGCTAGCTTGTAGCCAGCAAGTCTCCAGGGCCTGGGGCACAATAGATGCTCAGTGTAAGTTTTTGGAAGCAAAGAATTAACACGATATATTATGTTTGCTTCTTGGATCTTCCCTCCAAATTACTTCATCTCTTTGTATACTCAGATATCTCTCCCTCCTGCTCAGCCCACCTCCCCCGCCCACCCTCTCTCTCTCCACCCCCCACGCAATAAGATTGTCCTTTGTCTTACTCTGATTCAGTGGTTTAGATACTGATTGGAGCTATAAAGTACCAAATGCTCCGCTCCCACAGTCATTAGTTTTCAGGATTTCTCTCTGGTTCCCCTCTTCTGGGAAACTCAGAAATTGATCTGTGGAAATGCACATTTCCCCCTGAACCTAGTAAGGAGTCTTTCATCACAGCAACAGAAAACTTTTCATTTTGGAAGGAAATGGACAGAGTTTCTCTAAGGTGCTGTAAATCCTTGAGAATGCTGGCACATATATGCTTGCATCTGCGTGTGTTTGTGGGATATAAATTAGTTTAAAAGGAGTTCATTTCGAGCAATATCAGATTTTAATTATTGTGATCTTATGTTTGGGTAAAAGGCAGCACCCTGCTGCTAACATCTTCCAAAATGAACAAGCCATTAGCTTGGCGCTATCAGCTCGAGAGTATTAGAATGCGCAATCGGAACTAAAGTTGTCAGTATTTAATTAAAATATGCTGCAACTCCTATCATATTCAGAGAGCATGTGGTTTAAGCATTCAGACCGAGAAAGCACCCTCATCAATTAATAATTATTAAGGATTTACTAGACGCAGAACACTGCATTGGACGGCCGGGCAGAATGTCACCAGATAGATTTAAACCCAAATCTGCCTTGGATAAGCCAGACGTAACTAAGCCACCTGTCGTAATCAGTGTGGCATCATGCTTAAGACCTTGGGGGTTGCTCCGAGGATTAAATTGAGGCAGCATACAGTTCTGGGGACATAGTAGGCATGCGAGTTAGTCATTCAACAAATATAGATATTGGATGTGCTCGACATTTTGTTAAACAGCTGGGGAGCTGGTGGTAAAACCAGGCGCAGTCTAGCCCTGACAAATGTCACTGCAAATATTTGAAGTGGATTCCGTGTTCCTTCACCTTCACCTGAAGGCTCACTGCATCCCTGAGTTTTAAATTGTTTAGAGTCAAGTTCATTAAAATTAATCTAATGCAAGTATGGTTGAGAAACTTCCTTTGGTCTCTTCTGATCCCACCCCACCCCGCCCCCGACTCCTGTTTTCCTCTTATCTTGCCTCTTGTGGTTTTAGCATGATGAGAACGGTGATCAAATGATCCCAAAGACAGAGGATCCTGGAGAGCAGGAAATCAGCCTAGACTGGTGTCCCCCCAACAAATGAGTTAACCCTTCTGAACCCCAGATCTCGCATCTAGAGAACAAGGAAGTAGGATCACCTCCAGAACTAACAATCCAGGAGGGGAAGATTAGGAGGAACGTGTTAGTAATTCAAAAAGGAGGAAAGGGAGAGAATCACTCATTGTTAATTCTGATCACAACACTGCACCAGAATTCCTGCACTCCAACTCATTCATTATCCAGGGACACTCACTGAATAAAAGGATTAAATAAGGATCCCTGTGGAACTCATTCCTGTTCTCATGGCGCTCGCTCACAGCCTCGCTAGGGAGACAGACACAAATGGAATGTGAAACACAGTGAGATTCAACTGCAAGATAAGAGACCTGCACACAGAATTTTGAAGTTCTTAGAGAAGGTGGTTACGCCATCCTCTGCACAGGGGAGGTCTGGGTCAAGCCTTCCAAGGAGACGAGGGGCTAACCAGGTGTGGTGGGTGATAGAGGTAAGGGAGCGCAATGGACAGTTTGAAGTGGATTGTGCTGTGATTAGATCTGTATTTGCGAAAGTACACCCTCTAGCCATGAAGAAAGTGGGCAAAAGTGTCCAGGCTTAGAGGCAGAGACACCAGAAAGACAGGGACTATCTCCACCTGCAGAGAAGTCAACAATGGACCACACACGAGCTGTATTCTTCCCATCACAGGAAGCCAGGAGGTATTTTAAATATTTTAGTAAATTATTGATTGCCCATTTGGACGCTCACTTAATCAACCACCAAGCATGTAGTTAGGGACCTCCGCTTTCTCCCATGTTCATACGTAATTAAGCACAAAGCATCTCAGGGATGGACCCTTTTACCAACACATTAGGCCAAATCAAAGTGGAACAAAACGCAGGTTGTTTGTTGAGCCTCTACCGCAGCCCATTTGAGGGAGGGATTGCCTTCTAATTCTATTACTGCATTATGTGGATTGTGTGTTTTAATCAAGACTGACAATGGGCCGCTAAACGTCAGAAGCTACTAAGCGTGTAACCCTCACACAGAATGTGGGAGCAGAGGGCGGATGCCAGGCTTTCAGGTTCCCGAGGGGAAGCCCAGACAGATGGGCAGCCAGGGCAACACAAGATCCCTGTCTCAGGAGCTCTCATTAGCACCCCCTCCTCTTCCCAGCACTCCCCTCCAGCCTCACACCCCCTCCTCTAAGCCTCAGGTCAGACAACAAAAGAAGGCACCTCAGATTCCTGACAAAGAGACCACCCATTCCCCTTGGCGCTGGAGTCTGATTCTTTTTCGTGTGTTGCTTTATTTTACCTAATCACAAACACGTACTTTGAAATGTTGGAAACTATAGAGAAAACCTACATAGGAAAATAAGGTTATGCACAATTCCACCTCAACATTTTGGTTATTCTCACATATGCATTATTTTATAAAACTGGAACCCTACTGTATCATGACCTCTGTTGTTCATAGTATAGCCTAAATACATTTTCCTCTCATCTAATAGTCTTGTAAAATATGTTAAAGTCTCCCAAAGATTCCATTCAGTGGCTTTATGTAATTTCTTGAGTTCCTTATCGTTGACCGCCCAGTTTTTCCACGTGAAACTGTACAGCTGTAGACACTCTAACTGTAAATCTTTGTGTGTAAAGTGAACATGTTCCCTGCAGGTGATGTCTGTCCCCCATGTAGTTGCAAATCACTTTGCCTGTTCGGGGATAGCAGGTGTGGAGGACAGCCTCACCAGTTCCCACCTTCTTAGTAACACCGGTCCATTCTTGGAAGGCAGTGGGGGGTAGAAGTGGAAAGAGCCCAAGCTTTGAAGGACAGACAGACACGTGTGTTCAAATCCCAGCTGTCTCCTTCCGAGGGATCCCACCGGAGAAGCGTTTGACTGAAACTAACAATAGCATATGACATAAAGGTAGTTTAAAAAGAGAGAGCGGACGGGTTTCACATGAGAAGTGGTCAGGGGTACATAATACGGGGCTGCTACAATGGGTCATCAGGGACCCACAGCTGTTTGTCAGTCTGCCCGAGTGCCCTTAGTTCCAGACTCATTTCTGTCACTTCAGTGTTGCAGGGTGGCTGGGTTCCAGCTCTGCATTTCAGGCAGGAAGAAGGAAGGAGCAGACTTCTGCCTACACCTCATTGGCCAGAACAGGGTCACATGGCCACCTCTCACTGCAAAGGAGTCTGGGAACCTGAATTCCACCTCTCTCTCTCTCTCTCTTTTTTTTAAAGATTTTATTTGTCCATTTGACAGATCACAAGCAGGCAGAGAGGCAGGCGGAGGAGGGGGGAAGCAGGCTCCCCGCTGAGCAAGGAGCCCGATGCCGGACTCCATCCCAGGACCCTGAGATCATGACCTGAGCCAAAGGCAGAGGCTTCACTGACTGAGCCACCCTGGTGCCCCAGAATGACTACTGTTTTAAGAAGAAGGAAAGAAAATACATTTTGGTGGGGATGTGGAGAAACTGGAGCCCTGGTACCCTGAGGGTGGGGAGGTAAAATGGTGCAGCCACTGTGGGAAATAGGATGGTGTTGCCTCAGAAATCGAAAAAGAGAAGTGCTACATCGTTTAGCAATTCCACTCCAGGTATACACTCAAACGAATCAAAAACAGGATCTCGAAAAGATATATGTACACCCGTGTTCATAGTAGCATTGTTCACAACAGCCAAATGGTAGAAGCAACCCCAATATCCATCAGTGGGTAAATGGTTAAGCAAGTGTTGACTATCTGTGCAGTAGAATATTATTTGGGCTCAAAAAGGGACCCGTACTACAACGTAAGTGAAACCTGAAGGCATTATGCGCAGTGAAATAGGCTACGCCAGTCACAAAAAAGACAAATACCATCTAATTCTACTTACGTGGGATACCGAGAGTCATCAAATCCAGAGTAGACGGTGGTTGCCAGGGGCTGAAGGAAGCGGAATGAGCAGTTAGTGTTTAATGGGCACGGAGTTTCAGTTTGGGAGATCATAAAGTTCTGGAGACGGATGGCGGTTGCACAACACTGTGGATGTACTTGATGCCCCTGAATTGGTGTGCTAAAAAACAACCACGATGGTCCATTTTGTTACGTGTATTTTTGCCTTAACTGGAAGGAAAAGGTAAAGAGAAACAGGTCAAATTAATTTTAATAATATAATTTGTGTAATAGGATATATCTGAACCATGACATTTCAGTATGAAAATTACTGAGATTTTCATTATTTTTTTGCTGCTAAACCTCTGGAAATCTTCATGTATCTTACCCTACAGTGCATTTCAAATTGGACTAGGCACATTAGCTACCATTCAGCCCAGTAGCCACGTGTGGCCAGTAGCTACACTATTGGTGAGCACAGTCCTAAAATAAAGGCAGGCAAGGGAGAGGCATGAGTAGGAGCTAGAGGTTGGGTAAGGCAGCCTGACCCTTGGCTGAGTCCGTTAACCTCCCTGACCTGGGGAAGGGGCATGGACAGTGATAACAGCCAACTCCTCACGATGGACGCAAGAGTTGGGTTGGGTAATATCTGGAAAGCCCCCAGCGAGCTGCCAGGCACACAGTAGCTGCTCCTGTAAATAGCAATGATTGTTATTCATGTCTCCCATGTTTCCATGGAGAATGGAGGTAACAATAAAAAAGGACATTATACAAACTGTTTCTTCAAAAGTTTGTAAGACAATAAGAGAGATGTGAATATGTTTTCTTGGAGTTTTTTAAAAAGATTTATTTATTTTAGAGAGAGAGCACGCTCCTGAGAGTAGGGGGAGGGACAGGTGGAGAAGAAGAAAAGCAGACTCCCGCGGTGGGGTTCAATCTCACAACCTTGAGATCAGGACCTGAGTCAAAATCAAGGGTCAGACACCCAACAGACTGAGCCACCCAGGCACCTCTATTTTTGTGTGTATGTTTTTTTTAGAGGTACATATTTATGGGTAAAATAATGTGATATGTGAGTTTTGCTTCAAAATTATATTGAGGCACAGAGACAGATGGGGAAAGGATGAGAGAAGACTGGCGGTTAGGGCGACTGGGTGGCTGGGTCAGTTGAATGTCCGACTCAGTTTGACCTAGGGGTCACAGTCTTGGGGTCATAAGATCGATCCCTACATCAGGCTCCATGCCAGGCACAGAGTCTACTTGGGATTCTCTCTCTCTCTCTCCCTCTGCCCCTCGCCCCCCACCTCAATAAATACATAAACAAAATATTTTTTTAAAGAAGATAATTGTTGAAACTAGTGATGAGTTTGTAGGTTTCATTATATTGTTTGATGTTTTCCATCATGAAGTTTGTTTTGTTTTGTTTTCCAGAATGGATTGAAATGCAAGAGCTGTATGCTAATCGTTTTTAGTAAGTGTTCAATTACTGAAAGGTGATGACTTTTTTTTTTGCTTTAAAATAACGGTTTTATTGGGATATAATTCACATACCTTAATACTCACCTTGTAAAGAACTGTTTCTAATATATCCAGAAAGTGGTGCAACCATCACCCGCTATCTAATTCCAGAAGATTTTCCACTCCCTTCAGTCCCTGGAGACCGCTAACGATTCTTGGTCTCTATGGATTTGCCTATTCTGCAAATCTCGTATAAATGGAGTCGTACGATAAGTGGTCTTTTGTATCTAGCTTCTTTCACTGAGCATAATGTTTTCAAGGCTCACCCATGTTACAGATAATGGGTCAGTACTTCATTTCTCTTTATGGCTAAAGAGAATGAACGTACGGCATTTTGTTCATCCATTCAGCGGTTGGTGGACATTTGGGTGGCTTTCACGTTTTTGGTTACTGTGAATAATGCTGCTATAAATACATGTGTACAAGTTACTGTGTGGACGGATATATGCCTTCAGTTCTCTTAGATGTTTATCTAGGAGTGGAATTGCTGGGTCATGAGATAACTTTAAATTTTTGGAAAATTGCCAAAGTTTTCCACAGTGGCTACACCGATTCATATCCCCACCAGCAATGTATGAGAACCATACTTTGTCCACATCCCTCACCAATGCTTTTTATCGTCTGTTTTTTTGATTATAGCCATCCTAGTGTGAACCGGACCCCCGTGGTTTGGACTTGCATCTCTCTTATGGCTAAAGATGTCTATTGGTCATTTGAATATCTTCTTTGGAGGAATGTCTATTCGATTCTTTGTTCATTTTTAAGTTGGGTCATTTGTCTTTTTTTCTTTTTTAGATTTTACTTATTTATTTGACAGAGGGAGATCACAAGTAGGCAGAGAGGCAGGCAGAGAGGGAGGAAGGGAAGCAGGCTCCCTGCTGAGCAGAAAGCCCGATTCGGGACTCGATCCCAGGACCCTGAGATCATGACCTGAGCCGAAGGCAGCGGCTTAACCCACTGAGCCACCCAGGCGTCCGGGTCATTTGTCTTTTTATTGTTGAGTTGTAAGAGGACTTTTTAAATAAATTCAAAATGGTGCCACACATTATAGTGAATGTAATTGAGCAAACAGTATGAGCTTTTTCGAGATATTCATATACTGTGCCTCAGCCAAACTGCTAACAAGCACCCCAAATTGTTCTGGATATGACAGGTTTTCACCATGAAGAGCTATCATAAGCCAAAATACCTCCAAAGCCTTTCTGTTAAAGAGAACAGAGGGAGGAGGAGGAGGACGTCATTCCTTTTTATACCTGTGTTTTCTGTGCACCTGCTGGCATCTGGCTGAGTGATTGCTCTCCGGAAACTGCTCCTAACAAGAGAGATGTGAATGAGAGTCAGCTAAACCTCAAACTGCTGTAAGATCAAGGCCACCTGAATGATGGCCGGGGTTTGAAGAGAACTTATGGAAGGGAGAGTCACTTTCTCTGGGAGTCAGAAAGAACTCATGAGGGAGGTAGCATTAAAGTTAAGCCAGTCCCTCTCAAGCCCGTCTGCAGGATATTCTGAGATTGATATCCACCAATCGAGCCTCAAACATTTATCTAATAAATATTGATGAATCAAACATGCCCAACGGATTCACCAAGGTCCATGGCTAAAGTCCCTGCCTCGCAGAGCCTACATTCTGGGGAAGAGAAACATGATAAAAAGCATAGCTTTACGTGGAGCATGTCATGGAGTGAGAACAGTTAAGAAAGAAAGTACAGCAGGACGCGTGAACGGAGTGACAGGGAGGCGACCATTCTGACAAGTCGGTCTGATGAGATCTTTGGGGGGTGAACTGTGTGAACAAGGGGAGAAGCTGGGGGGATATCTGCAGGCAGAACATTCTCGCAGAGGGAAGGGAAAGGAGAAGTCAGGGGAGGGGCAAACATCAATTGTGGAGAGAACTCTTGGGCCATACATTGATGATGTGCCAACGCAGTCCCATGAGTCTTTGTTGGAGTCAACTCTCATTAATTCTGGAAAGTTCATTGGTATTCTTTTTTTCTCGTGGTAAAAGAGAGGGAACAGGAAGGATCTGAGGGGTCTTTTGACTGGGTGGTGTGGTCATCAAGACTTCCCCTTTGAGAGCCCCTGTGCCAATCAGAATCTAGTGTTCAGGGCAGTCCACACCTCTGAAGACAAGATACAGACACAGAGCTTCCGGAGGGAATAGAGTGTTTGGGTTTCGAATGAAATAGACAAAACATCGGGCTTCACAGATATTCAAGACATCTCCTTTGTCCTCTCCACTATGGACAGGTTCCCAAAATATCACCGTCTTTACTGTAGAGAACCTCCTCAATCATCACATTCTTTCCTTAGAGGAGCTGGGCATCCGTAGTTTGGAGTGGAGAAGATGAGGGCAGGAGGAAGGTCATGACGGTGACCTTCAACTCACCTTCATGCAACCATGGGGAAGACTCCTTCTATGGCATATGGTGGCGATTACGAGAACCACTTGTGAGGAAGTGGTGGGGAGGAAGGTTTCACCGTCATGTTGCAAAGGGCTTCCTACAATGGGAAAGGCAGCGAGTTCCATGACTAACGGTATTCAGACAGAAAGTAAATGGATATTTATCTGAAACTCCATGCAAGGGAGTCTGGCATCGGTTGGAAGGTTGGAGCAGAGCCCCCCTTGGAGCTAAAATTCGATAATCCACTGTACTGTTTTCTAGGTGAAAATCAAGACCATTCATAAACGAGAAGCCCACGGAAGAACGTGAAGGTCATGAAGAGTGTGCCCTGAGTCTTTTTCCTCCAGTTGCACGCTGTTAAGGGGGCCTTAATTAAGCTTTCCCCTCTGGGCACAACCAGCCTGTTTGTGGTGAGTACAATATGCCGTCCCAGAATATGTCAAACTTCATTTGCAAAATATCAGACTGCTGTTTTTTTCCCAGAGCCAATCTGCAGAGTAATACGTTCAATAACTTTTGCTCTTTTTGCTCTCAAAGATAGGTCTCTTTTTGGAGCTGATAGCGCAATAAATGCGGAATCTGGTGCAAATTCCAATGGAAAGAAAAGACATTGTTATTTAAAGGCCAAATAACGGCTTAAAATTAGAGTTGCGAAGGATTGAGAAACAGCCGACTGCCCAGATGGCGCGCAGATAATTCACTTTGCACTCAGTCCGTTCACTCGCTAAAAAAAATACTTTTGACTCTGTTTCTCCTCGGATTGAAAGTTGCTGCCTGCTTTAAACATATGTGCTTCTCTCTTTAAATTTAGCTCTGAGTCATGTTGTATTACATTAGGAATTCAGCAGGCAGGCACTTGGAAAATGTACATCAATGCATTTATTTTTAAATCCTATAAAAATAAAAATATATATGTTTAAATATATTAGGCTGTATTTTTGCCCAATTTCAAAATGGTTGTTCTCCAGAACAGATTAGATAAAACAATAATAACGATGACACTGTAATTCTGGAGAGGATCGCAGAGCAGACCTGGCAAATCCCGGAGCACCTCGCCCCCGGCCCAGCCAAACGCGGAATGCAGGATTGGTCGCTGAAAACCTCCACCTCCATGGGGGACCAGGCAGCTCCCTTCACAGCTGCAGGCCCGCCTGATGAAGACGCTCCGTCCTCCGCTGGGACAGGCAGAGGGGAAGAGCCTGGAGGGACACCTTTAGCTTCAGTGGCCGAGCTTGGGGGGTTTAGGGCCCAGACCCTCCGAGCTGAGCTCAAAACCTGCCCCTGCCCCTTCTCATCCATGTATCTTTGAAAAAGAGATGGGGCCTCCCCTGTGCCTCAGTTTCCTTACCTGTGAACGGGATACTGGTTCCCATGTCACAGCGTGGCTGGGAGGATGACCGGAGGTCATTCATCGGATGAACCCAGTCATTCGCGCAGTGCATGGTTATCAACGTCTAGGGGACAAAGTGCCAAATGAAAGGAAGAGACCCACGATCCCAGCCCCACCCCCATGATGGCAACGGTCTAGTGCATAGAGAGGCATTAAAGGAATGATCACAGCCTCTGCTATTCAGTCAGAAGGATGACGATTGCCATGAGCAAGAATTGCAATGGGAGACCCATTCTGATCTGAAGGCTGAGGAGGACTTCAGCAAAGAAGTTAATGAACGTGAACCACTGGACGGTGCCTGGGCACAGAGTGGCTCCCTGTTCACCTTCATATGCTTTTCTCGTGGCATGTCTTTATTCTCTTACAGTTCTGGAGGCCACATATCTGAGATTGGCTAAAATCCTGGTGTCCGCAGGACTATGTGGCTTTTGGAGGCTCGAGAATCCATTCCCTTTCCTCTTCCAGCATCCCTGGGCTCGTGGCCCCTTCTCCCCCTTCAAAGCTCATCACATCACCTTTTTTGGACTTTGACACTCCCTTTTCACATCCCTCTTATAAGGACCCTTGTGATTATGCTACACCCACCTGGATAGTCCAGGATATTCTCCCTATCTTGAGGTCCTCAACCTAGTCACCGCTCTGATGAACACGCTTACAAGTTTCAGGGATTAGGACACAGACACCCTTGGGACATCTTTCTGTCTACCATTGTCCGGGAAGTTGAATATCCAAAATTAGGAGTTTCAGACCAAAAGCAAAGGGGAGGTGGGAGATTATCAAAGAAATAACACACGGCAATTTCCCAGAACTGTGGGGCACACACTTCCAGATTTAAAGGGCCCTCAGAGTGCCTGACACAGAAACAAAGCAAAAGCTCACAGAGTGGGGCGCCTGGGTGGCCCTGTTGGTTGGACATCCAGGTTTCAGCTCAGGTCATGGTCTCATGGTCGTGAGATCAAGCCCCGAGTCAGGCCCTGTGCTGAGCGTGGAGTTTGCTTCATATTCTCTCTCCCTCTTGCTCTCTCTCTCTCTCTCTAAAATAAATAAATAAAATCTTCTAAAAAGCAAACCCTCCAAAGAAAGAATGCTGCTCACAAAGGACCAGGTATCACATGCTGGTCTTTTTAACATTATCTCTGGAAATTGGAAGATAGGGTGCAGGACATTCATCAACCCAAGGAGAAAAAGATCCCAACCTGGAATTTATTGATAATTTTATCAGTCAAGTGTCAGTGTGGATTAAATATATTTCTGACACCTAGGTTCTCACCAAAGTTTCCTTCCATGGACCTTTCTCAAGAAGCTCCTAGAGGCTATGCTTCATCAAAATGAGAGAGTATGTCATGGAAGTGGAAGACAGAATTCAGGACACAGCAGAAGGAACGGAGGAGAGAGGCAAAGTTACCCCAGAAAACCCTGACCACAAGCGTGCAGTGGGCTCAGCACAGCCGTCAGCCTCGACAGAGCAAGACCAGGACGCGGACTTCAAAGTGAAACACGCAACTGACGGGTTCTAGAGGTTTTTATTATATTAACCAAAACTTTAGAGTTAGGATGGAGACTTTGGAGACGACTTACCAACAGTCGAGTAGAAAACTAAGCGACCAAAATTTTGCCAACTCTGAGAAATGTAAACTTGTACTGAAAGTGTAATCCCAGGGCATTGGGTGGTTGCGGCAAACGGTTTACATAAATCTTTGGACGGTAAAGAAGGAATATTGATGGACTGAGGGTCTGTGGTATTGAAGTGTGTGTGCATGCGTGCGTGTGTGTGTGCGTGTGTGTCTGTAAGAGAGCTACAGCCTCATTTTCTCCAGCAGGAAGTCAATTAGGTAAAAAAATCAGGATAAAGCCAGGGGCACCTGGGTGGCTCAGTGGGTTAAGCCTCTGCCTTCGGCTCTGCCTTTGGCTCAGGTCATGATCTCAGGGTGCTGGGATCGAGCCCCACATTGGGCTCTCTGCTCAGCAGGGAGCCTGCTTCCCTTCCTCTCTCTGCCTGCCTCTCTGCCTACTTGTGATCTCTGTCTGTCAAATAAGTAAATAAAATCTTTAAAAAAAAATCAGGATAAAGCCAAAAGACTTGAAGGGGACTGCTTCTGGGGCAAAGGATCAGGGGTGGTGTGTGGGGCTATTTTTAATATAAGCCTTACAGTCTATTTAACTGTTTAAACTGTGTCCTGTACCACTTTAATAAAAAACATTTTAAACAATTTAAAAGGGAAAGAAGGGAAGGATGTCATCGTCCCCTGAACAAGGCGACAGGTGTTGGGGTCCAGGACACCCAGCCCCTCTGGCAGATCCAGGTTTTCTCCTACTCCAGCCTCATTAAGTCACAGGAGGGAGATGATCTCAGCAAAGGACATCAAACCTGTAGGAGGTCCGACAAGGCCAGAAGCCCTCCGCCTCCCCACGATCGCAGCGGCTGCTGCGGTGAGAGCAAGAGCAGTGGTGGACAGGGGCCTGAGAGCTGCAAGCACCTGTCACTGCCCACAGTCCTCCCAGCAGACCTGGCGGCCCCGGGCCAGGGTCAGCTTCGGAGTGACATGACTTCCAGGGACAGACCTGGCTGTGCATTGTGGGGGGAGGGGAGGGTGGGGCAGGCAGAGAGGGAGAGCTGGAGGCACGTGGGGAGGTTAGTGGAAGGGGAATGGGGCTGTGCCCCGTGTTCCACCCATGACACTCACTGGGAACGTGAATGCAGTCTGGTTTGCTCCAGCAGCCAGAGATTCTCTCTGTCTTCACTTCTCTGCTCCAGCCTCCAAATCAGGGAAGATCTCCAGGGAGGGAGGCAAACCCTGGCAGGAGGACTTAGGGAGCAGAAGGGAATGTTGCCCTCCATAGCAGCGAAGTGCCTGGGGCGCTCAGAGGCTCAGTCGGTTGAGCATCTGCCTTTGGCTCAGGTCATGATCCCAGGGTCCTGGGATCGAGCCCCACATCGGGCTCCCAGCTCAGTGGGGAGCCTGCTTCTCCTTGTCCCTCTGCTGTTTGCTCTCGCTCTCTCTCAAATAAATAAATAAATGAGCAAGTAAACAAACAAACAAATATCTCTAAAAACAAAAGAACAAAGAGCTTGGCTGCTAAGAGGGCTACTCCAGGGATTCTAGAAAGACCCCAGGCCGACCTTGGTTGCACAGGCTCAGACACCCTGGAGCTGAGCACAGTCTCTCAGAAAAGCAGCGGGGTGTTTAAAGAATGTGGTCACTTCTGGTTTAGGGACAGGAGAATAGCAGGTGGCCTTTACTGGTTTCCTCTGTCCCTCTTTTATAATATGTTGATAGTCACCACCAAATTATGTAAAACACATTTGAGATGTGCTGTCAGAACAGCCGAGCCCAGACTTCCGGTGCCTGCTGTTCTCAAAGGGAGAGGTGGAAAAGCCGTCTGGAAGCCCTTGAACACAACAAGGACTAAGCCTGTTCCCCAAATTACCCCCAGAACTGAAACCCATGTGCTGTGGAACTGAGTAGCCTTGCTGGTGAGTAACAGAAGTTATAAAGGTGTGTGGAGGGAGAGGGGACGTTATCTGTGGTCAAATGAGTTTGGAAAAGGCTGGACTCGATTTCTTAAAACGGACAAGAAACTGGGCTGCCTGGGTGGCTCAGTCGGTTGGGCATCTGCCTTTGGCTCAAGTCCCTCGCTGGGCTCCTCACTCAGTGGGGAGCCTGCTTCTCCCTCTGCCTGCCCCTCCCCTGCTTGTGTGCTCGTTCTCTCTTGCTCTCTCTCTCTCTCTGACAAATGAATAAATAAAATCTTCTAAAAATGAGCAGGAATGCTGAAAACTTCAACTTGCCTTGCAAATGTCCTAAAGAAGCTTATACCTGTGGACAGCTGCACGTTTTCAAGAAGCATCTCATGGGGTGAGAGTTCCATGGAACGCACTTTGGGAAACGCCAGCCAAGCATCTCAAGCACCTGGGGGTTAGAACACACATCTGTGCTTTGTTCCCCAACCCCCTGACTGGTGAGGCTGCCTTGAAATGGGTAAGGAGGGACTTTATCTTTTTCTCCTGCACCGGCCGTGTGGTTTCCAGTGTGCACACAAGATGTCATCGTCTTTCATTGATTTCCTCAGACATGGAGAAGATCCTTGGGAACAGGACCTTAGTGGACCCGATTCTTCTGGTTTTCTTGATTTCTTGGGTCTCTCTCTTCAATCCCTCACAAAATCATCATGAGAATTTTTAGTCCACACCACCCTGAGAGTCAGATTGTTTAGTTCCATATCTTCCAAAGAGCCAAGATTTACGTATCCGTGAAGAAGAGTCCTCATGCTACGTTTCGGAAGGGCCTCTTTGTCTTTCTCAAAGGCAGGGAACCGCAGACCCATTGCCAACAGAGGCTTCTCGTGCGGTAGTGGTGCCTTCAAGGGCATGAAAAGCTGCAGATAACAAAAGTGATCTCATGAGTGTCCCCTGGCCCATGTTCTCCAATGCCATTGACATTCCCCTAGGATCCTAAGGAGTCATTAATCCCATTTCCCTTCATTTATTCATCCATCTGTCCAACATGTATTTAATTAAGTACCAACTCTAAGTCAGGCACTGAACTAGATACTTGGATACAGTGAACAAGACAGGTGTTGTCTCAACCCTGCTAGAGCAGACAATCCAACCTCCTAACTGATCTTAAATGACTGCTTCTGGCAGGGCTGCCATGTGTGGTTGTGCAGACTGTTCACTGCACAAGGGCTCCAGCCCAAGTGGAAGTGGGAACTGAAATCTATCTCACAGTCCATTCACCAAGCAAACTACAAGTTTGGGACCAAGTTTGGGACTGCATCCAGCTGGAGGGGCACGTTTTTCTAACTTGCACAACGGCGCTTCTGTGTGGGGTAACAGCAACTCTGACTTCCTGTAAAGTTATAGGGCTTAGAGAACTGTGAGTCGCCTCATGGTAATGATTTCCAGGCTTATTATTAGGGTCTTTAAACTCCGAAGCTGATTTAAAAAATTAAATCCTGGAGATGCCTGGGTGGCTCTGTTGGTTAAATGTCTGCCTTCAGCTCAGGTCATGATCCTGGGGTCCTGGGATCAAGCCCTGCGTTGTGCTCCCTGCTCAGCAGTAAGTCTGCTTCTCCCTCCCTCTATCTCTCTCTGCCTCTGCTTCTCCTCCCCCCCACTTGTGCTCTCTCTCTCTCAAATAAATAAAATCTTTTTAAAAAATTGAGCTATGGGACACTTGGATGGATCAGTCAGTGAAGTGTCTGTCTTCAGTAGGTCACAATGCTGGGGTCTTGGGATTGACCCCCGCGTCAGGCTCCCTGCTCTTTGGGAAACCTGCTTCTCCCTCTGCCTGTCGCTCCTCCTGCTTGTACATTCTCTCTCTCTCTCTCTGCCAAATAAATAAAATCTTTTTTTAAAAATGGAACTGTATGGTTGTTTGCCCCACATGAAGGGCAACAGGTCTGCACTAGCTCATCTGAGAAATGAGAAATGGTAAAGTGAGTTTCACCAATCATATTAGAATAGGGGCCAATTATTTCCTAAGAACAAGGTCCCTGTCCTTTAGCTTTCCCTTGTGGAACCAGGGCATTCAGTCTTGGCCACCCAGCTTTGTAAATCAAGCTGTCCCCTCCCCCCTCACATTCCCTCCCAAGCTTGAACCCATCCCGAGTACCACATGAGGGTCCATAGGGTGCATCAGCAGGACACAACGGCCATCTGGCAATTTTGACCTCTTAACTCCAATGTTTCTCACTCTGGGTTGGGGGGAGTGTTCTTTAAGTCTGTACTGTAGCATTCGAGAAACTGAAGCTAGAATGGGGAAATGTAATGAATCCTTTCGATTTCCAAAGTGTGTACTGTGTTTGAGAGGGAGATTGTTTTTGTGTGTGAATTTCCTTGCTCAGTGCTTCTCAAATTTTAATGTGTAAATGAATCACCTCCGTACTTATTAACATGCGAGTCATGATTCAGCAGGTGCCTTTCTAACAAGAGCCCAAGCGATGTCAGTGCAGCCCGTCCACGTCAGTTGGACGCGTGCGGTGCACGTGCTATGACACGTTTTGGAAGGGTGTGGTGCATGTGTTATGACATCAGAGACCCTGGAGTTAAAACCCTCTTCTGCCATTGACTCCCTGTGTGACCTGGGTGGGTTATTTACCTTCCCTGAGCCTTAGCACTTTTCCTCTGTAAAATGGGGGGGTGAACAGCCATGTTTTCACCTTCCAGTTGGGACGACATGATGACACACACACAGCCAAGGGGTGTCTGCCACCCTGGAGACACTTGTTCGATTTGGCATTAACATTTGTCCTCTGCCTTTTAAAAAAGGAGTGTCAGGAAAAGGGAGACGACTTAGTTAAACAAAACCCCAGTTGTCACATTTACCTGGTCTTTGTCGCAGAGTCTAAATCACAGAGGCTCAGCTCTTTTCTCTAATGCCAGTCCACCCGAGGGCTAAGACTGTGCCCGGCATGCGGCAGGTGCTCAGCAAGTACTTGCTGAATGAGTGACTAACGCGCTTCCGTCAGTAACAGTAGCCTGAGCTGGCAATGGGGCCCACTTCTCCCTACGGCAGCAAAATCAGACTATGTGGGAGGTGGAGGTAGAAGGCAGATGAGAGAAGCTCTCTCTAGGACTCTGATGCTGCGCCCAACAGGGCATCCCTTCCTCCCATTTAGGAGCCAATCATCTGAAGTTAACTTTGCCTTCTCTAAAATCATACAGTTCGGCTCTGTTCATTCATGGGAGCCCCCAGAGAGGAAAAGAACTCCGAGGGCAGGTTGGGATCCCTTGTGAGCTGTGCTATGGAGAAGGGTCACCCTCCTGGGCTCCCCAGCCTTAGAGGGGCCCTCCCCTAGAGCGGGGGGGGGGTGTTTGGTGAGGCACTCTCTGGAAGGTTGGCAGGTCTTTGGTTGGAAGACTCATCCATTGTCAGCTTTGCAACCTGCTCTCGCTGGCCTATCTCTCTGCCCCTGCCTCTGGCCAGCTGGAGAAGTTTTGGCATCCTTCTGCCCAGGCATGAAAGCTCCAAGCCTTTGCCCCACTCTCCAAACCAAACTGAGCTGTCTCTGCCTTGCCTTTCATTTTCTTCCTCTGTGGGTATAATTGTGTTGACAGCTACGAGAAACCAAATGTTTCCCTACATCGTTTTGAATTGTGTGGCCCATGAGGTTCCTTTTCATTTTGTTGTTTTCATCATGACTGCAATGAGCACAGTTGTCAGCAGGAAAACCTCAAAACATTTTGGGGAAATAGCAAACTTAGACTAATGAATCAATCAGGCAGCCAACTCACAGGGACTGCCTGAGCAGGACGTACCCAGATCCAAGCAGGTGTGGCTCCGAGTGCCAAAGCAGGGGGCTGTCAGGGGCAGCCTGGGACCACGTGAAGCCCAGACCCAAGTCAGAACTTGGGGGAAGGGCAAGTGGGCAGACAAGGCGGGGCACATGTTAGCTGACCACGAGGTAAATTACCAAAGCTATAGTTAAAAGCAGAGAACTGGGAATTCAAAAGACAACAAAGGTGGCAAGGGAAACAATAGTCCTGGGTGAGATTTACTTTTTGTCTCAAAGGAATAATTTTTTTCTGATTATAAGAGTTATAGCAACCCATGAAAAGCAACTTAGAAAATACGTAAGTTTATGAAAAAGAAAATTGCTCACAATTCCACTTTTGGCTGCTTGTACTATTGTATATATCCCATCGGTCTGTGCTTACATTTTTGCTAGCTGGCCCGTCTTGTGTGCCTCAGAAGAATCTTGAACCATTGTTGAATAAATTTCATCCTTGCTACTCTTTGCTCTGAAGCAGACTCCCTGAAGTTGCCGACATGAGAAGCAGCCCAATTGCGGACCAACATCTACAATTCTGAACACCACACTCATGACCTTTAAGGCTCATATTAGAATTTGTTCTGTGTTTTCTATGTCCACAGTACCTTAGTATGTGTGGCATAGCATCCAATCAGTCATCAAGTCCTGATTGTTCCACCCTCAAAATGTATTTCAAATCCTACCACCTCTCGCCGTCTCTTCTGACGCCCCCCCGGCTTGGCATCACAGCCATTACTCACCTGGAACGGGGCTTTAGCTTTCTCTCTGGTCCTTTTGCTTTCCATGCTTGCCTCCCTTTGGTTCATTCTTCTCATAGAAGCCAAAAGCATCTTCTAAAACTATAAATCAGGTTATGTCTTCCCTTGCTTAAAACTCTCCTGTGACTTCTCATTACACTCAGAACAAAATTCAAACTCAATAGCTCTGACCAAGAAGACCCCAGGCATCGTCTCCACATTTCTTCTTACCGCTCTCTCCCTTGCTCACTCCGTTCCAGCCCTGCTGGCCTGCCTGCTGTTCCTTGAATATACTAAATGCATTCCCCACCACAGGCCCTTTGTATGTGCTGATCCAGCTCCCAGGAATACTCTTTCCACAGGTCTTTGTATAACTCAAGACTTTTCTTTATTTTCTCCTAGAAGATATTCACTAACCACTCTTTCTTAGGAAAAAAACTTAACTCTCCAGATCCATTTTCTTTTCTTTTTTTAAATATAGAGGTTACTATGGGGCACCTGGGTGGCTCAGTCAGTTAAGTGCTTTTGGCTCAGGTCATGATCTTGGGGTCCTGGGATCAAACCCCACATTGGGCTCCCTACTCAGTGGAGAGTCTGCTTCTTCCTCTACCTCTGCCCTTCCCCCTGCTTGTGCTCTTTCTCTCTCAAACAAATGAATAAATAACATTTTTAAAATATGGAAGTTATTATGAAATTATTGTTTAAGTACACAATCACTCTCAGAATCTTAAGCTGCAGAATTCCAGAATCTGACAGTTATAAAGTTTTAGAATCTAAATCTTACTGTTGTGGAATCTCCATCACATCAAAACTAAGAGTTCAGGATTTAAAACCAGTCAGTCTAAGAGGAACGTTATACAGATGGAGAAACTGAGCCCACTGGCATTGAAGTTTTGCTCGATATTCAACAGTTAAGGGCAGAGCTAGGACAGAATCAGGTTTCCCAGCATCAAGTAGTGTTATATCTCTATCTGTGGGTTTCAAACTGAGTTCCGCAAGTCACCAACATTCCTCTCAAGTATTGTGAAGGTTCTGCCTTAAGGGTAGAGATTAGGAGGGGCTGGTCAGAGAGCTCAGGTCCCCTTCAACCAAAAGCAGTTCTACTTTTATATCATTTATACTAAGACCTAAGTAGTTGTCTTTGTAGAAAAGGATATTTCAGCTCCCTCAAAACCTCTCTGCTATATGTTGTGTTCGATAAATAATTATGAAAAGCATCAGGCAAAAACCCTCCCCCCCCAAAAAAAAAACTTCACAGACAACCACACTAGTGATACAAATGAGAGCTTTAGAGATGTTGGTTGGCAAAACTCAGACTGATACAAAATTCCAACTCTATTTCCTGCAGGTAGTGGTGGTTGGGTGGGTGGTTAGGACAAGAACTGTCTAAACAAAATACAGTCTGGAAATCTGCATCTGAGCTCACTTTTCAAATATAGCCTGGCAATTTCAGGTTCTGGGCAGAGTGAGGAAGAGAAAAGCCTGTCCTAAAATGTACTTTTGGCATCGCATCAAGAACCGCATATATTTACAAAGAAAGCACACAATCCTTAAGAACTGTGGTTGATAATATTATGCCTGGAGGACTGGATCCTGATTAAGACCTTCAGCTACACAAATAAAACCTCTTCATTGATCAAGACTGCACATTCTGGTTCCACCCCTCCAAAACGCATGTTTCCCATCCTGGTGAAGCAACATCATCAAAAGACAAAAAAAGTGACCAAATCAAGATCTATAAAGTAGCAGCCAACAGGAGTAAGTGGATTAACAACTGGTTATGAGACAACATCGGCCCAGGTTTGCAATTTAGAAAGTGATAGCATCTTCATTAATACACTGCTTTCACTCTGGGGGGCGGGGTGGACAGCAGAGGAACACACCCTCTTAGCTCCCTAACTTTCTCTGGGCGTCCTCGTTCCCAAGGCAACACTCTCCAATAGATTAGAAAGACACACATATAAAATGTGTTTGCAAAGCACCTTGGCCCCCAAGATGGAAAATCTCACTTCCACTTTGCTTGGATCAAGATTTGATTTCACTTCTGTTCAGTGTTTCTGCACTTGCTGAAAGATAAAAGATAAGAGATACCATATATGAAAAGCTACCAAGAGCAGAAGTAGTTCTCAAGAGGGACAAGACCCTGCTTTTAGAGACATCTTTGTTCCTAGGGTTTTTAAGCAACCTTTTTGCTCTACTTTGTTTTTCTGCTTCTGGCTGTTTGTTTTTCACAGACCTTCAACTCAAGGGTCATGAAAAGCCTCCGCCCGCAAGGCAGTGACAATACTTTCAATTTTCTCTGTCTCTGTCTCTCTCTGTTTCTTTTTTTTTTTTTTTTAAGATTTTATTTATTTATTTGTCAGAGAGAGAGAGAGGGAGAGAGAGCAAGCACAGGCAGACAGAATGGCAGGCAGAGGCAGAGGGAGAAGCAGGCTCCCTGCTGAGCAAGGAGCCCGATGTGGGACTCGATCCCAGGACACTGGGATCATGACCTGAGCTGAAGGCAGCTGCTTAACCAACTGAGCAACCCAGGCGTCCCTCTCTCTCTGTTTCTCTCTCTTTGTCTCTGTCTCTCTCTCTCTGGGCATGCTTTATTTTCTTCATAGCTGGAGCAACTTTATGGCTTATGATCTAAACGACACTGTCAGAGTGAAGGGGGGCAGTGTTAATAAATAGTCTGTATTTATTTACTTCCTTGCTTCTGTCACTCTAGCATCCCAGCTCCATGAGTGCAGAGCCCATTTGGTCACCGTGTGCTCAGCACCACGGACAGCATCCCGCACAGTACCACGGACAGCCAAGGGCATGAATGAGACAGAACCTCATGAGAAACCTGCATGACGAGCATGGGTTTCCTAATGAACATTTGGGAAGAGAACACTCCAAGTGAAAAGACTATCTTCCGTAGGAAACCCGAGACGAGAGTAAGATAGTGGCTTGTCTAAAGAGATGGAAGAACACCACCACGCCCGCGGTGGGGAGGATGCGAGGGAATGTGGGGAGCGATGAGGGGGACTGTGCAGGACCTCACAGAGGTCTAGACTCCATCCCAAGGTGGGTGGAAAGTTACTGACCTATTAGCTGGGCGACGGGCACTAAGGAGGGCACTTGTAGTAATGAGCACTGGGTGTTGTAGGCAACTAATGAATTACTAAATTCTACCTCTAAAGCTAATAATACACTATATGTTAATTAAATTGAATTTAAATTTAAAAATTTTTAAGATTTTTAAAAATTTTATTTTAAATTAAAAAAATTTTAAAAGACTGACCAGTCCGTGCTATCCAGCTTCCCTTCTTTTAAGCTCGATGCTGACCAATACTTTTCTGTTAATAGTTCCGCTCCAGACAGGTTAGAGCACAATCGATGTCGTTACCACTTTCTTAGTCCGTCCTGATGATACACCCTGTCCACCTTGATCAGATCTGAGTGTTTTCCAAGTCAGCAAGATATTCAGGGGCTATTTCTCCGAGTGAGCAAATGTCCAGGTTTATACGCTCTGGGCTCATTCTTACTAGGACCACACTGAAAGATGGTCTTCCTCTCCAAACAGTTCCCTAATGACTGGCTACAGTCCAGGGGGCTTGGGACTCCACCTCCAGTGCCCTCTTTCCTAGCCCCCAGCTTCCCCAGCACCTGTCCCCACACCACATTGTGGAGGACTATTGGACACCAGCCTCCTCTCTCCAGCATCACTGCAAAATCTTCCAAGTCAGAAACTTTGTTTTCTTCTTCTTTTCATGTTCTATACCTACACCTCTCCCTTGCCCACAGGGCCAGGCACACTAGAGCTTATTAATATTTAATTATTTTTGCAATAACTTTATAGGAGGGGATAGGTTTCTGTAATCTCGCTCTCCATTCTGAGAATAAAAGATGCATCGCTGAAAATCGGCTCTGCCAACCAGCATTCACATGGCCTGGCACGCAACATGTTTTCGACCAACCCTGCAGGACACAGTCTGCCCATCTATTTGGATATTCACAGGGCCTGACGATGATAAAGACAGGGAAGTCGTCAGGGGTCATTGAGTCTGGCTTCCCCTCACTTTACTTACCAGGGACCTGTCGGAGAGGGTCATGACTTGCCCAAGTTCACACAGAGGTGGGACTCAAGCTCAGGTCGGCTGCCTTGCCCTGGCTCTCTGTCACTGGAAGTGTCGCCTCATTTGTAAAACAGGACTGATGGTACCCACCTCGCAGGACTACCATGGGGCCACTCAGCTGAGAATTTGCACAGAACGGGGTGCTGAGGGTGCTCAGTACGTGGTGGTTATTATCACTAAGCAAACATCCTTCCCCCCGACACCTTATAAGACTGAAAGAGCAAGGCTGATTTCTCTGCATTTCCAATGCCTATTCCTGGCTGACACCCCAAAGGGTCCAGCAAGTATTTAATGGTGATGCCCCAGCACTCCTGATGGTCCACCTAACTTCCGTTTAGAGCCCCAAGTAGAATCGGTCCTGTCCTCTTCTCAGGGACCGTAGGGAAAACTGAGGTCCTCCGGGACTTCAGTTAGACGAGACTCTGAACTCTCCCCTGCCTCAGTTTCCCCTGCCGGCTCCCTGAGCTGGTGCTAAGGAAGAAGATGCAGCGAGCCGTGATTGATGGATTCATTAGGGTTTGGAAAGGGCCTCTGGTCCTGGAGCCAAGCACTGTTATTTAAAGAACACTGATGGAAGGGTGGAGTTAGGTATCCAAATCGTCCTTGGAGGACTGACAAAGCGGCCAGTCATTATAGGGCATTTAGAGAGCTAATTCCTTGCTTCAGTATTTAAGGCCTTCAGAAAAGCTACATCCATCTTCCACGAAGGAAAAAAAAAACGTTCTTGCATCTTCTTGCTATCTAGAAATTATTTAGTGCTCTGATATTGACACGGCTTCTGTAGAAAGATTTAAAGATAAAACGCAATGTATTCAAGTGCTGATCATTTTTCATTGTCACTTAGTGACAGTTCAGCCTGGAGTCAATCGCAGCAGATTCATCTTTTGTGGTATTGATTGCGTGCATGTGTGCCTAAGCTGTTTGCAAATGCCTGGCTCCGTCAGCAAGGGGGCACTGTGAGGGGGGGGCACGGGGAGGTAGCAGGCCAAAGAGAGGGGCCCACTGGGGACCCTGCCCCAGCACCGGCGTCTGGACGGGCACTGCTGAGAAGGTTCCGGACCAGGAGGCCCAGAACAAGCTGGTCATTAAATGCCTGGTACATGTGACTTGCTGTTTCACTGTCGCTCAAAGCCCCGTGGGACCCGAGGGACAAAAGCCCAGAGCTCCTCGTGGCCTGAGGCATAGCTTCTTTGAAGTCTGTCTCTCTTCCCCAAACACGTGGGCAGCTCCCCAGTTTGGGAGGACACTGAGCACTAACATGGCACCTTCGTCTTTGTCGTGACGTTGACTGGGCACCTACTGTGTGCCAGGCACGACACAGGAAGTTCCCCGTGCACCCTCCTTACCAACAGCCACCCCATGGGGGAAGGGAACTGCAGAAGACAGAAGGGGGCTGGTGGTTGTGACCCTGCATGGTACAGAGGAGGCCGAACCTTTAGCAAAAGACTGACCCCAGCCATCTGCCTTTCGCTACTCAGTCATTTCTTTCTGTGTTCTCTCTGGCGATGGCCCCTCCCTGGCCGCCTGGGTAGTTTTCCCTCAAAGCCAGCCCCAATCTCACAGTGTCCCTAGTAGGGAACGGTTCTCGCCTGATCTCAAGCCTCCGTAAGAAAATAATGACGATGATGGCGATGCTAACAGTGCGGTATAAAGAAGAAAAATCAAAAAGAAAGGAAACCATCGGCCTAGAAGTCGGTAATTAGAATTCCAGGCCTGGCTCTGCCACTAGCTTCTTTGGTGACCTTCCTAGTTAGCATCTGTAGAAGTCAGTTTCCTTACCTGTAAAACGGAAATGAAAGAATATATTTCCCGTTGCAGGGGGTTAATCTGAAGGTGTATGGAGATGAAAGCAGTTAGTGTTGTTCTTTCGTTGATCCCTGTAACACATACTTGCTGGGACAAGGTTAAGGCCAGGGTTTCCACCCTGTTGTGCAGCACTGATACGTCTTCTATGGCAGTGGAAGGTTCTGGGCTTTAGGGTGTGAGTCCCACTGTCACCTCTTCCTTACTGTGTGATCATAGGCAAGTCATGGAACCTCCCTGACCCTCAGTGGGTTTTTATCTATGCTGTTGAGATATTTACTCCTGCTTTATCTATGCTGTTGAAATATTTACTCCTGCTTTGGTGGCTTTGGGGATGGAGGGCAATTGTGTAAAGATTCCCTGTGTGTGTGTACGTGCACGTGTGTGTGTGCATGTGTGTGCACGCATGTGTGTGTGCCCAGCAGGACACAGGTTGAAAGCACAACAAACATGAGAGGAGCGCAAACACGGTGTGTTCAGGGTCTCCGCTCTCCACCCGCCCACACCTATTTTCCTGCTGGCGGGAATGGGGGCTCTCAAGTGCTCCTCCCCAAACCACCCATCTCCAGCCATCCCAGCCTTCAACACCTCGGGTCCTGCAGAGGCCAGACCCCCATCCAGCGAAGGTCAGCTCAAGCCCGGTTATAGGACGGCTGAGCGCTCTGGCTGTAAGTGCTGGGAATTTCTAAGAAGGCTGGTCTCTCGCTGTCAGAGAGCTGGTTCTCCATACTTAGTCTCTACCACCCGCTCCTGGGTCTCACCAGTCAAGCCTCCCTCCACCCCGACTCTGCGCTTTCCAGAGCTGCTCCACGCTGTTGGCCTGATACTTGTTTGGGTGCTCCAAACACGACCCAGAAAATGAGGGCTCGTCTCCTGCCCCCCTGCAGCCATGGACCCTAGGCTTTTGGAGACGAGGGTGGGGGGATACCTTAGAGGTCATCACATGTCCCGTCATCTTATTTTACAGCTGGGATAACCGAAGCCCAGAGAAAGGATAACCTCAACAGAGTTGCAACGTCACTGTTTTCAAGACAGCTTGGCCTTTGGAATATAAATAAATAAGGATTTTTTTTTTTATTTGAGCGAGAGAGAGGGGGGCAGAGGGAGGGGCAGACAGGATCCTCGAGCAGACTCCCCCGCTGAGTGCAGAGCCCCATCGGGGATTGGATCTCACAACCAAGGTCATGACCTGAGCTGAAAACGAGAGTCAGAAGCTCAACTGTTTGAGACACCCAGGCGCCCCTCCACCTTTAAAAAAAATATTGATTGATTGATTGATTGATTTGATTTGATTTTTTTTTGATTGATTGATTTTAGAGAGAGAGTTGAATATAAATAAATATAAAATTAAACAAAATGAAACAAGTCATTGGATTTTACTGGCTAAAGTAATGCATACTTTGGTCACGGGTAAGGTCGTCTGACTGGAGCTTTTAGCTCAGTCACAGTTTAATACTAATTACTGAGCACTTACCGCCTGTGAGGAAAGGAACTTCCCCAGGCAGGTGATTTCCCTCATTCGATCCTCCCAGCAATCCTGGGAGGTGGGCCCTATCATCCCCATTTTCCAGGTGAGAAGACTGAGGCTCAGAAAGGTTAAGTTCACGTCTGCATGACCACACAGCAAACTAGAGGCAGAGGTGGGTTTCCAATTCCAACACCAAAAAGGTCTTACCTCAAGCCCATCATTTCAGTCTTGATGACATTGGAGATGAGAAGGCAGGAGAGCGGCAATAAAGCCCGAAGAGGCTCAAATTTCAAAGATGGAAGAAGAAATGGCAAAGCGCTGTCCTTGGGGACCAAGTCTCTTGGCCCAGGTCCCAGGAAATAAAGGGCACGGCAGTGTGTTGCGCTGTTCCTTCTGTGCCGGGCGTGTCCTGGGCACAGGGATGGGGCTTACTCATCTTCGTATCCACAGAGCCTGGCACAGGGAAGGCGCTCGATAAACATGTGGTGAGTAATAAATGCAGAGTCTGGAAGATGACCTCACTGAAAGGGAAGACTGGAGAAGAAGCACCACACAGAAAGCACACTACAGTCCGTGCTTCTCCAACGTGACACAGCGGGGAGAACACCAGTATGTGGACATCACCCCAGACAGAAAGGACGAACAACTGGCCGAGATCCTGCCTCAGACACGCAGAAAAGGCTGGTGTTGCCGACTGTCTTATGCACAAGGTCCTCGAAGCTGCATTTACTGAAAGCTTACCGAAGGTCAGACACGGCAC
Organism: Enhydra lutris kenyoni; assembly: GCF_002288905.1. Taxonomy (NCBI): domain Eukaryota; kingdom Metazoa; phylum Chordata; class Mammalia; order Carnivora; family Mustelidae; genus Enhydra; species Enhydra lutris. The sequence goes on from NW_019154097.1 coordinate 35,941,406, forward strand.
TAGCAACTCCAAGTGCATTATTCCATTTAAGCCTCACACCAGCTCCCAAGAGGTAGGTGCTGTCGGTATTCCCACCTGACAGAGGAGAAAACTGAGTCTCAGAGAGGTTAAGTGATTTGCCCAAGGCTGCACAGCTAGTCAGAGCTGAAGCTGGAACATGAAACTCAGCCTGTTAATTTGAAGGTGACCAGCTCACTTGAAGCCATTGGCTGGTGGTTCTTCTCACGGACTGCACACTCGAGACCCAAATAGCCATCAGCCTGGAAGCCACCACTGGAAAAATGGTATTGTGATATCAGTGTATCAGAATTTGACAAGGATCCGTGTCTTACTTTCTTGTTCTTGTGATTTATCTTCATCTTTCCAGATCCCTCTTCCTACTTCTTTAATCACTGTCTGTCACCTGCTCATCTCCTGGAGGGTTGTGTGTGTGTGTGTGTGTGTTTGAGCTTATGCAGTCATCTGGAGGATATCTTTCTAGAAAATAATACAATCACATTACCACTTTCTTCTTGATTCTTTTAGAGATAGGTGGCCATTGAAGTACCAGTGTATCATTTGTCAGAGTACAAGAGTACAAGCTCCAGGAGGACAAGGACAATGTCTGCTTGGATGCCTAGGACTGTAGTGAGTGCTCACAAAATATTTGTTGAGTGAATGAAATTCCAGAAATGGTACCGATATCTCCAAGCAGGGTAAGATGCCTTCTACCCTGCATACAGCCCAATTTCTGATATCTCAGTCTCTGGGAAGATTTTCCAGAAGCCTACCATTTCTCCTTCTTTGGTCCAGAAACCATAAAGGACTACCTGTTGGGTCAGCATGACTGGCTATCCAGGAGCTGAATTTTCCTGTACCAGAGCACCCTCCCAGAGGATGATGAGCCTCTGGGAAATGGATGTCTGGTCTCCAATGAGCCAGGGTGACCTCATACAGAAATCTCCCTACTCTCTGTAAGGACACATTCCCAAGTAGAGAGTCTGGAGCCCAACCAACCTGTGTGACCCAGGATGGAGTCTCTGGGGTAAATAAAATTCTGGAGGAGAAGAGGGGCATGGAGGTCCCACCCAGGGCATACATATCTGCTCTTTGAGTGTTCTCCATAATCTTGACTATTTTTCCCATGTCACTCTTCTAACTAAGGTTGCTCTCTGCCTTTCTTTCAGCATTATTTTTGCATTGTTCTTCTCTCCAGGGAGTATCCTGTTTTAGACTTTCCTCCCAATTGAATTTGTCTTTCTCTCTCTGAGCCAAATCTTATTTTGTTATTTTCCATCAATATCTTTAACCCCCTTTGAGGCATCTGCATTCCTTCTCTGCCCTTCTTGGCAATAGCAGCACCTCCCAATTAAGAATCTTATGCAAATTTCATTAGTGTGCTGTTTACTCCGTCTTTCAGATCATTATTAAAGATGTTACCTAAGAGCAGAACAAACATCAGTCCCACACACCGTCAGGGAGGCCACGCTCTGTCATTTATCTTTGGTTTGCCTGTGTGCATTATTTCATTTCCAGAGGAAGCTTCTTCCAGGTTTCAATTTATTTTGTAAGAAAAGTTTCATAGGAAATTATGGCAAACGTTTTAATAAAACCTGATCCTACAGCTATCCACAGCACCCCTGCCCTTCAGGTCCCAGCAGAAGAAGGAGTGAGCTGAGGAACATGCTTGTTTCCAGTAGAAACTCTGCCAGGGAGTCAGTGGCCTTTGGGATGTTAGCTGAATTTCCTCCAGTATCTCCATATCACTTGGTTGGCCAGCCAAGAAGATATATGAAATACCTACCAGCTTCTGGCTTCCAGGGCTCTGGGGAGACACAAGAAAACAGAAGAAGCGGCCCTTGTCCTCAAGAATCTTACAGTCCAACTGAGCAAAGGGACATTGGCGCACATTCACCTGCCACACAGGGAGACCGGAGCGGAACAGGATTCTGATGAAAGTGCATGCGATCAGGTATAGGCTGCATTTAAAAATATCTGAGTGTGGCATGTGTTTGAAAACTTGAACTCATTGTTATGGAAAATGTCAAACACACACACAAAAATGGAATGAACATGAGCCTCCATGCACCCCTCACTCAGGGTCCATGACTGCAACATTTTGCTGTTTTTATTCCATCTCTTTGCTCCTCATCTTCCTTCTCCTTTTAATTTTCCTGGAAAACTTTGTTTGTTTGTTTGTTTGTTTGAAGTAGGCCCCATGCCCCATGTGGAGCCCAACGTGGGATGTGAACTCAGGACACTGAGATCAAGACCTGAGCTAGGATCAAGAGTTGGACACTTAACCGACTGAGCCACCCAGTTGCCCCTTCCCTGGAACACTTTAAAGCAAACCCCAGACATCATATTGTACCAGTAATTACTTCAGAATGCTCCTGTAACAGATAAGGACTTCTAATTGTGTGTGTGTGTGTGTGTGTGTGTGTGTGTGTGTGTGTGTGTGACCACGAGACCATTATCACATCTAACCCAATTAAAGGTAATTTTTATGACACATCATCTAAGATCTGGTCCTTGTTCAATTTTTTTCTTGGATTGTCTACAAAATATCTCTTTGCAATTAGTTTATTTGAATCAGGACCCAAAGAAGGACCGCATTTTGTATTTAGTGGACATGTCTCTTTAATCTCTTCATCTACAACATGTCTTTTTAAAAATGCCATTTACCCGTTGAAGAAACTAAGTGATTTACCCCATAGAATTCCCAGTGTAGCCCATCTTAAAGGACATTTGTCATGTAAAATAAACACAGAGATATGTAAATTAGGAGACAGTCTAAGAGAAACTAAGAATGTCAAGACCTGTGACACAGGGACCTTTGGAGCTGGAAGAAAGCCTGGAGATTGTTCACATGAACCCAGCCCCTGCTTCACCCCGACCTTCACCCTGAATACAACCACCTTGTCAGCAATGACCTGACAGATGTCCACCCTCTTAACTTTGCAGAGGAACTCACTTTGGGATTCTTTTGCATGACAAATCGTTCCTCTGCAGGTAAAAAATACATATTGTTCAGCTTAGCAACAATTACAAAATATGTCTATACAGATGTATAGCGAACATCTACTGACCCAAATGCACTTTGCTGGGAAAAGCTGTGGAGGGAGGAGGAGGACAAGATAGAAACAAAAGGAAGCAAGGGGCCAGAGGTATGAGGGAATCCCGACCTGAGTTAGGGAAGCTCAGAAGGTTGAGCGTGGGTGGTGTTTGAAGCAGAAGATGCTGAAATCTGATGAACTAGAATATGGCCCTACTACCTGCCAAATCGTCTGTGTCTGACCCGTTCAATCACTGGGTAAGGCAATAGCAACGCCAAATGCGTAATACCCAGCTAAGATGGACCCCCCCCAATACCACACTCGCTGGGTGGGATCCTTGAAAAGGCTTCAGGTTTCTGAGCTCATCTCCTCCTCATCTGAAGGGTCATTGCGCCCATGAAGCCAAAGGATGCAGGACACCCCACACACGAGTAAGACACACAGCCGGAGCTCCGCGGTGGAGCGCCGAGACGCATGCTTGCTCAGGCTCAGTCCAGTCTGTCCCACACCAGACGGACAACCTGTTTGTTCCCTCTGGCTGACAACAGGTCCTTGTTTGGGGAAAACCCATCAGCTTGACTAGCTCTAGTAACAGTCTGAGGGGGCTGGGGGGAGCAAACAAAACATCACCAAGGGGAGAAAGGGAGCAGTTATTCTGTGAGTCCTTTGGGGAGGTGGCCTTACGGGTGGCATTCTCAGTTTGGGTGAGGGACTGGAGAGCAACTCCTCTGTCTTTTCTGAGGTATTTGTATCACACACAGATCATCTTGCGTTTCCCGTCTCAGCCTCAGCCTGTATCATTTTCCCAAAATACAAAGTAGGTTAGGTAATTCCTCCAGGGCCCCGGGAAGCTCATCGCCCTGATGTGCTGATGGCACATTTGTTTACCCAGAGGGAACCAGGTGAAGACCCCCCCTCAGACTCCTCCTCCCTCCCAACTTCTAGCACGCATGCCCCAGGCTTCCACAGCACCCTGGGCTTCCGCGTGCTCAACCTTAAGACAAGGGAGCAGGACCTCAGTCTGCCCCATGCCCCTTCCGGCCCTCCCCACAGGGATCTGGAGCTGGGAGAGACGTGAAAACTGTATAAAGGATTTGGGTGATCACAAGGAAACAGAAAAAAAGAAAAAAATAGCTGCTCTTGGTGTCATCTCAGTATTGATCAGGGCTCCTAAGGCTTAATTCCTCGCCTTCTTCCTGGGGTCCTGAGCTCCCCCCAGTCTTCAGTCCTTGTTGATTTCAGGGTTCTGCTGAAACCGGGTCAGCCGGGCAGCGTTTGTGCTCCCAGTTCGCCCCCCCGCCTGTGTTAGCGGACGCTCCACCCCTCTGGTCTTCTCTTCTCCTGGCCGGCCAGCCCTCAGCAGATGGTCTGGTTTCAGGAGACCACCAGAGACTCAGCCAAGCTCTCCTAAGTCTAGTAGAAACCCATCATTTAGGATGGCTACCCCGACTTCCTCCCCAATCCCTCTCCCCTGACCTCAAAGATCAGAAGATCCCCTGAATCAGGGAACCGGGTGTTGGGTTTCCTTGAAGGAAAAGGCCCACCTGCATCCAGAAAGACGTCAGAACACAGGTCAGGTCTTCCTCTGTAGGTGCAGGAGGGCAAACTCCCTGCTCCCATGAGGCACCGTCGACTCCAAACGCACCTGCAGGCCCACGAGAGCTCTCCAAGTCCTGGCAGAGAAGGAAAGTGAGAAAGGGAGTGATTTCTGAGTCCCTCAAAGTCGGCGATTCAGCCAGAACTCTTCGCTGCTATTGATGTCCAGCAATCAATAGTTTCTTTTCGATAAGCAAGTCTCATATTCCATCCTTCTCTCTGCAAGCCCCCAAAATAAACCCAGCCGGTCCCTAAGAGCCTCCCCTCCCCCGCTTCTGGTGCTCAAGGCTGACCTGAGTTTCTTTTTGAAAACGGGGATTTCCTCCAACCCCTACCCCTCCACGAGGGACCCCCTGGTCCTGAAAATATAGAATAGAAAGCAGCCGCGGAGAGCTGACGTCTCTGTAATTAATAGAAACAGTGACAGCCTGCCCGGCCCACCGCCTCCCCGAAGATCAGCAAGCGTTCACGCTCTTTCTCTCGAAGCAAGGCCCATGGAGGCCTCAGTCGAGCTTCTCCAATCACATCATCAGTGTATTAATAATTTAGCCCCGGGGTGGGGTTGTCTCCGCTGGTGAGTAGCTTCAGGGCCTCCAGTTATCAAAATACTAATGCTACCCATTTATCAGTGCTGGTGGATGGAGTGCCAGAGGCTGTTGGAAGTTGCGGGGGAGGGGGTCCTGTCGAAACAGGGAAGACCTTGTCCAAACGGGTTTGGAACAGGATTTCCTGTGTGAGGAAACACACACTGGCCCGTTCTATGCCCCTGGCCGTCCTGGGACTCTTAAGGGAAGGCTTTGGCTCAGAGCTCAGAGGCAGTTAGCCTCACTCCCCCCCCTCATCAAGGACCAAGGGCAAAGGGGGGATGGAGGGTGTGACAAGCCTGGTGATTTGGATTTCTGTAATCTGGCACGGGGACCCCCACCGAGTCTTCTTATGGATTATTTCGCCGCCTGCCAACGTGTGGGACGCGTGGCCCCGGTGGTAAGTGGAAAGTGTTCGGTGGAAATCGGGCATGACGAGGGTAACGTCAAATCAGAGTGAAGATTTCTCCCTCTCCAATTCGCTTTCAACCTGCACGTTCCCTAAAGGGAATTCTGTGACTGGGGGGCTCCTGCGTCACCCCACCCCCCCCGCCTCCCTGTGTCGTTCTCAGCCTCCCTCACAACCGCTCATCTCCCTCCTTACCGAGGAAAGCCGCCCTCGGGCTCCTGGCCTGGACGGGAGCATTAGCTCTGGAGACTGATGGCACCGTTTGGTTTTGCTGCATTTATTTTCACAGTTACCTGAGGTTTGCAGCAAGCTGTACTGATTTTCCATTTACCATTGTGATATAAAATGTTCTTTCGAACTGCTTATATCTGAGTTACACATCAGATGATTCAGAATAAAAATATGAAGCCGGCGATAGGCTGGGGGGTGCATGGATGTAGCAGTACGTGTGAGGGCGACATGGGAGCGCGTGGGGTTGCGGAACTCTGGGCCGGTTTGAGTCGGTTTGACCCCAACGGGGTCAGGGCTGCTCAGGGAGACTGAACACCACGGGCTCCTCTCTGGCTGCCAGCACCCCCATCACAGGTGTTGGGGGACACACAGTATACACTTCGTGTCTACCCGTCCGCCTGATACCAAAAACTCACTTTCCTTCGGGGAACTGCAGGGATGGCCCTTTAACTGGGCGCGTGACCCCAGCCAGGCCCACAGAAGTCCCTCCCCGAAAGTTTTCATGCTGAATCAGAAGGGAAAGTCCCCTTTCCCCTACAGTTCTGGAACTGGAAGGCTGTGGGTGGCCTACAGCTGCTCTCTCAGACAGATGGGGCTCAGAGTTCAGATGACAGAGGGACAGAAAGATACATCTCCAGTCCCGTTCGAGTCGCTGGATGCAGGGAGCCCTTCTGCCAACTCATATTGGCCTCTTCACGCAAACCAACAAAAACACTCCTTCGTGCTGATGGTGGTTTGAGGTAGGTTTCTGTCACTTGCAATTCAGAGGGTCCTGATGAGGGCGCCTGGGTGGCTCAGGTGGTTGGGTGTCTGCCTTCGGGTCGGGTCATGACCCCAGGGGCCTGGGATGGAGCCCCACATCAGTGGGGGGGCTCCCTATTCAGTGGGGGGCCTGCTTGTCCCTCTGCCCTTCCCCCTGCTTGTACTCTCTCTCCCTCTCCCTCTCTCTCAAACAAATAAGTAAAATCTTAAAAAGAAGAAAAGAAGAAGAAGCGAGAGAGAGAGGGAGGGAGTCCTGTTGAGATAATTATATGAAAATGTGCTCAGTAGCCATCAGGGAAATGAAAATCAAAGCCTGAGAGATAGTACTTCATACCCACTAGGGTGGCTAGAATCAAAAAGAGAGTGACAGGTGCCCGTGAGGAGACGTGGGAACCTCATGCACCGCTGGTGGGAAAGTAAATGGTTCCACCACTTCGGGAAACAGCCTGGCAGACCCCTGGAAGGTGAAACACAGAATTACCGTTTGATCTAGAAATTCCACTCTTGGGGACATACCTGAGGGACACGAGAACATGTCCACACAAAAATGTGTACGTGCACGTGGACAGAAATTCAGAGCGTTACGCTAAGCGCAGGACGTCAGAGAAAGAAAAATGCGATCCGATGTCCCTTGTGCGGAAGTTAAGAAACAAAACAGATGAGCATAGGGGAAGGGAAGGAAAAAGAAGGTAAGATGAAAATTAAGAGGGAGACAAATCCTAAGAAACTCTTAACGATAGAAAACGAACAGAGGGTTCCTGGAGGGGAGTTGGGGATTGGGGTAAGAGGGTGATGGGCATTAAGGAGGGCACGTGTTGTGGTGAGCACTGGGTTTTGTATGCAACTGATGAACCACTAAATTCTGCCCCTGCAACTAATAATACACTATTATGTTATTATTATATTATATATTACATTATTATATTTGTATATTATTTTATATATAATATATTATATATTATAATATATGATATAATATATATTATATAACTAAATTGAATTTAAATAAAAGAATATGTATGAGCACGTTCATAACAGCATCATTCATAATAGCCCAAAGAGGAAAACAACCCACATCCTCACCCGCCATCGACTGGATAGAGAGAATTCGCCGTCCGTCCACACAGTAGGACATCTTTTTTTGGCAATGAAAAGGAACGGAAGCCAGGTGCATGCCACAACACGGATGAAACTTGGACGCATTCTCCGAAGTCAAAGAAGCCAGGCACCGCAAAATAAACTGTCGTGTGATTCCATTTCATAGGAGATGTCCAGAATAGGCAAATCGATAGGGACAGAGGGTAGATGAGTCATTCCCAGGGTCCCGGGATGGAGCCCCACATCGGGCTTCCTGCTCTGCAGGGAGTCTGCTTCTCCTCCCTCCATCCCTCCCCCTGCTTGTGCGCTCTTTCTCTTCTCTGACAAATAAATAAAATTGCAAAAAAAAAAAAAAGGGTTTTAAGAGCCCCAACTGGTATCATGGTTATTGGCGTCCTTGGGGAGCCGAGGCAATCTGTGGGAACGCTTCTCTCCAGATCAGCGCCGCTGCAGGCAGCCCTCGACCCCCATGGCTGGCTGGGTCACTTCCGGTGCCTCTGCCAGCAGGTCCTTGGGTCCTTGACCTAAGGGAGATGACTCCAGGACCTGAGGGGCCTCGGCTACAGGTGACGGGAGCTGGTGGCAGTGACCCTTTTGACCTGGGTCTTTTATGTTGCATAGAATTTAAACGTGCAGATGACGGCAGGGAAGGGAACGGTGTTCCAGGCAGAGGAACAGCACATGCGAGGGCAGAACTGAGAACTTGCGGCTCGTGTGCCGGAAGAACAAGCAGCTGGATTTGGCGGGGGCGGGGGGGGTCCCTGAGGGGGGGGGAAGGAGGAGCTCGGCAGAGGGGCTAATTCTCCTTTGAGCCCCCCTGGGGTATTCGTCTCATGATGGTCCTCAGTGAAGTCTCACTGACCAGTCACGTCTCAGGGCCTTGACCTTCACTCCTACCAAGACTGAGATTTTTCACGGTCTTTCCACCCCTTTTCTGCATCCGCGAGAGAAAGCAGGATATGAGGGCTGGGCCTGCAGGATGCCAACAGGCGGGCTGAGGGGATCAGCCTGCGGAAAGCAGTTTGGAAAAACAGAACCAGACGGCTGCTTCCTTAACTAATCATAATAAAAATTAGTAACGGACGCTTCCCGTTCCCTCGTAAGGCGCCAGGATCTGTCCCGCACATACACAAGCCTTGTCTTGCCAAATCTTCATACCAGCCTACCAGATGGATGTGATCCCTGTTTTATAGGTGAGGAAACTGAGGCACAGAGAATTTCAGTAAGTCAGTTATTAATTATTAATTAATATATTAACTCCAGACCTCTGCCCTGGTGGTCCCCTTGTACACACGGTTCAGGTGACGCGTAGGTATATTGTGTCACTTCCTAAAGAACACGGATGATGAGGAGAAGCGAGTAATAGCACTTTGCCATTTACAGAAGGTCAGGCATGGTTCCAAGGGCTCAGCGTGTGGGATCTGGGGGAGTCCTTTCAAGAGGACTAGAAATGGGGTTTTCTTACCCATATTTTGCAAGTGAAGGCTGTAAAACACGATTTATGAAGTTTGGGGACTTGCCTGGGGTCACTAGTACATGACAGAAAGAGGACCCAAACAGGGCCACCTGACTCCAAGTCCCACACGGGTGAGCCCGCTGCTGAACGTGGGCCACAAGCCAGAGGGCCCCAGCACAGACCCAGCCTGGCCTTGGGCCTCCGCCCCTCCCCGCCTCTCTCTCCAGCCTGGGTCCCCATGGCTCTTTCCCTGAGCAGAGCGGGAACTCTGCCAGGCTGGGCCCGGGCACAGGTCTAGTCCCGGCTGGCATGGGAGGCGAGGCCAGGGTGGGGGGCGGCAAGCAGAGGACAGAGACCTCCTCCGCTTCCCTACCTATAAATAGGGATATTTAGGTTACATCAAGAGCAAATGAGAACAGTTTGGGAAAGTTCTAAACATAGGGAAATTGCTATAAAAAGGTAATGGGTATGGTTGATGATGTCATACGTTATATTTCCTTTCCCCGTGAACCCCTGGACCCAGCTTCCTCCCAAAGGAGGGAGACTTGGGAGATGCTGATGGGCTCTCACTCATGCCACACTCTGTGCAGAGGCTTTTAGACATGCTCATTCACCTTCCCAGCCCTCGGAGGTGAAGGGGGCCGTCCTCACCCTCAGGTAAAGGCGGAACAGAGGTGTGGAGAAGGCAGGAGAATCACCTGGGAGCCCAGGCTCACAGCCCAGGATTCTCTGCCAAACCTGCCTTCCTACACCCAACACCTTCCTGCCTGATCTTCTTACCAGCAAGCAATTGCATGATTCCCAAATCAAAACCACACAGAAAAGAGTACACACACTGAGACGCCTGTTTCCAGGGGTCTTCCTCCCCCGACCACCCCACCCTGCAGACAAGCATCTCGTTACCTTCCTAGCTCCCCTTCTAGGTTCTCTATGCAGACACAAATAGAGAGATATATATTATATCTAATATACGTATTCTTATTTTGCTTCTCCACACAAGAGTAGCATGCTGTGAGCATGGACCCTTCCCTCTGTGACCGTTTCATTGAGCGATGTGTCCCGGGGAGTCCCCAGCAGTGACGCGTGCCGCTGCTCTCATTCTTTGCAGCTACGTACTCTTCCACTGGGCAGCTGAGTGTCCCATGTCCAACCAGACACTCACACGAGACACCAGAATCGTGTCTTACCATTTGTTCTTATAAATAGCACAATGCAAGATGTCTTATCCATCATTTCTTATTTGTGCAGAAGGACCCGTAGATAGATTCCCAGACATGCGATTCTTGGGTGAAAGGGAACATTACGGAGAGTGTCTGTAGGCAGTCAGATGGCTCAGACCAGGGGTACCCATGTCTGCCTGGGCATCCCAGTGCCCTGGGGGACTTGGTAACAATACAGATTTCCGGGCCCCGTCCTAGGCTTGCTGAAGCCTTAGCTCTAGAGTGGGAGCCTGGGAATTGTGTATTTCATGTAGGTGTTCTTACAAGCCATAATGATTCTGCCTGCTCGCTTCTGAGTTTTCTGTCTCTCCCACTGGAATGGAAGCCCCCAAGGCAGGGGCCATATCCATCTCGCTCGTGCCTGGATCCCCAGTCTGGCTCATCAGAGCTGAATACATGAACGGATAGAAGAAGGACTATCAGAATGCCAGCCAGGCGAGGGGACCACGAGTTTTCCCCTGCTGCCTCTGCAGTAGAAAGGGTCACCTGCATGGCACTAAGGTGTCCGATTTCTGACAGCAGCAGGAGGGTTGGAGGGAACTGGAGAGGCAGAGTGATGTGTGTGGTGTGCTGCTGGGGGTGGGCTGGACGCAGAGAGGGGTCAGGACCCCGGCCATCTGGGAGCTGCTGCATCCCTGTCAAAGTCCCACACGCAGCGGGCACACTGCGGAATGCACAGACACCGGCAGCTCCCTCTCCCTCACCGCGGCGCCTGACGGCCTTTTGGACAGCGTGCCTCGGAAGCTAACCCATCGTTTCTGGAGTGATGGGAGCAGGACCATCCAGGGACTCAGTCCCTCAGCCGGGGCGCTCCTGGAAAGACTGGGGACCACAGTGCTTGCCCTGGTTCTCAGAGTGCAGAGCTCACCAGTTTCAAACACGCGAGCTGATTACTTTCCTTCTTGAGTAGGGAGGATGGGTTTGCACTGGATTACTCTCAGTGCTACCCAGAGGACCCATGTTTCCGAGAGGGATAGGCTTGGGGCGTGGACCATATATCCAAAGTGTGGCGCCATGGCATTAATGAGCCCCACCCCCCAAGGTTAGAGAGGCGGGTGGGGGTAGAGCCTGGGGGGCTGCAGGCTCACTGAGCATGCTCGCTCTAGATTTTGAGGGTCTGGGGGCAGGTCCTTAAACTACCACAGAAAGAAGTGAGTGCTGCGCGAGAAGGCCTGTTTCAGGCACCAGGACAGCCCAAAGTGCAGTATTTCCCTGTGCAGGGATGACGACCCTCCCCTCCTGCAGCCGCCCTCACTTCTGGACGTCGCTGCGCGCAAGCTGTTTCGAGGAGCGGAAGGCACCCTTTAAGCCCTGCTATGGGGTGAATTGTGCCTGCCCCCCCCAAATCTGTATGTTGAAATCCTAAACCCCAAGACTTCAGAATGTGGTTGTATTTGGAGATGAGGGTCTTTCAAGAGATAAAATGAGCTCATTGGCTTGCCCTGAGCCAATATGACTGGTGTTTTTTTAAGAAGAGGTTAGGACACAGACACAGGCAGGGAGAGGACGGCCATCTACAAGCCAGAGAGGACTCAGGAGAAACCAACCCTCCCCGCACCTTGCTCTTGAACTTCCAACGTCCAGAGCTGTGAGAAATAACTTTCTGCAGTTTAACTCCCCCATCAGCCCTCACCCCTGGCCGCAGTCTGTATTACAGCTGCCCTGGTAATATAATATAGGGTCCCTCATACAGGGCGTACCTGGGCAGCCACCTGCCCTATTCTTTCCTGCTTTGGGTATTTTTGACCTGCCTTTGGTGATGGAGATGGGCTCAGGTACGTTCAGCCCCACTTTACTGGGGAAACCTGTGGTCCAGGGCACAGGCAGACCTGGATATCATTCCTGCCTGAACCACTCTCTAGCTGGTGAGCTCAGCCCGTTTCTTAGCCTCTCTGAGTCTCCTGTTTCCTCGCCTGGGGTGTGAGGGGGATGCGGCATCACTGGTGAGAAGTGAAATCACGGCGTAAGACACTTCACATCCAACACTTGCTTCGATAAATAGTCATCCCCTCTCTTTCGTCTGCAGTATATACTAAGCCCTTCTTAGGTGCTAAGCACGGTTCCAGGCACTGGAGCACAGCAGTGAACACTGTGGGCAGAAATCCCTCAGGAATGAAGTCCAGAGAGACTGACAGTAAAGGCAATGGGTCCCACTCTGCTCTCAGACTGGCTCTCCTTGCTTGGGGCCGACCAAAGGATGGCCTCCCTCCAGCATCCCCGGCCCCTTCCCCACGCACTCCCCAAAGATAGACCCAGGAAGGCGGGGATTGCGTGAAATTCAGCCTGGCGCCCACAGCTCCTGGCAGAGACCTCGGATTTGTAGCATCTTCCTATCATCGTGGCTGGAAGCGTGTTCTCACCTCAATCCTCGATACCACGTACCCTCCACGAGCTAAGCCCCTCAAGCCGAGCCTGAGGGATGAGTTTCCGCTTCAGAAACTCTTCCCTGTACGCCCCCGTACCCCAACCCCCCAACTGATGCTCAGGCCTTTGCATTTTGCCAGCAACGCCAGCCTTGGTCTACCCCCCTTCATTATCATCTGTGTCTTCTTGAAGGTTCTAAGCGTCTCACCATGCCCATGGCTGAGCTCCAGGCAGGTAGAGCTCTCAGGTAGATTGAAAAGGCCAGACAGCTCCTGGCCGGCATCTTCCCCTCCCACCACACGTCAGTGATGGTGGGGGACATGCTCACCCCACTGCTTCTGTTCCAACTTATCTTCTGCACCCAGGTCTTGAGCAGGGCTGGGCCACGAAGGGCAGCCACAGCCAGCCCCACAGACAGCTGACTCCCCCGCCTTGTTCTATCTGCTCAGGCACTTGGCTAATTTCAACCCAGAAATACGTCTGGAGCTCCCTAAGCCCTTGCAGAATTTTCCATCCTGCCCTTAGCAGACCTCCCTTCCTTTGACCAATGGACCCCATCACCTCCCTTTAGATGGAGATTCTGCTGATTTGTGTAAAATCTACATTATGAAGTACTCACACTGCTCAGCCCTGGCCCTGGCCTTCTTTCAGCTTCCTGGCTCTGTGCTTTTCCAGGAAGATGAGGAAGTGGGCAGAATGGTGACCAGCCATGCCCATGGACACCCGTCCCCCACCTCCTTCCACCACCTCCCCTTTCAGTCTGGTCGCACAGGTGATCAAAGCACCCTCGTGCTGGGCTCAGAGTCAGGCATTGTGAGATATCCGCACCTGAACAAGGGGTGTCCCCGCCTGGAGACACTAGCATCCTGGTAGGTGGAGCGGGGCTGGAAATAGAAAGCTCTCCCTGGGTCAGCTGTGATGAGTCATGAGAAAGGTCCAGACAGAGCCCTTCTTGGGTGCCAGCTTCGGGGGGGGGGGGGCAGAGAGGGCTGCCCTGGGAACATGGCACTCGACTCTAGGTAGAATCAGAGGCGGGGTGGCAGGGGGTGGGGCCATAAGTGGTGACAGGAAGCAGGTGGATCGTTCGGTAAGGAGAGAAGGAAAGTTGCTCCTACTGGGCGTCTCGTCTGGGCCAGTGTACTAGTTTCCGGTAGCTGCTGTAACACGTTACCTTGCACTTACTGGCTTAAGACAATACAAACGTGTTATTTTATGGTTCTGGAAGCCTGAAGTCCAAAATCGGCCTCTGACAAGTCAAGGTGTTGGCAAGGCTGGGTTCCTTCTGGACACTCTCCAGGGGAGAGCCTGTTCCTGCCTTTCCAGCTTCCATAGGCTACCTGCACCTGTGCCCCAGGGCCCCACATTGCCATGACCTCTGCTTCCATCCTTGTGTTTCCTCCTCTGACTCTGACCTTCCTTCCTCCCTTTTATAAGGACCTTGATAATTACACTGGCCCATCCAAATAATCCAGGATAATCTCCCCATCTCAAAATTCTTCATTTAAAGACATCAGCAAAATTGCTTTTGTCATGTAAAATAGCATATTTACAAGGTCTGGAGATTAGGACTGGGACAGCTTCGGGGAGCAAGCAGTACTCAGCCAACCACAGGTGGGAATTACAAACGGCCTCATTTAGCTCCCACCTAAGTGCACAAAGCAGCTTCTAATTCCCATTCTATAGATGTGGACTTGGGTTTCTGAAGGTTTACTAGCACTTGGAGGCTATAGTTAGTGAGAAGTTCATGCGGGATTTGAACTCAGTCTGCCTGACCCCAGAGCCTTCTCCACCCGCAAGGGGACCATTCTGGGATTCTCTGGAGCAGGGAGGATTTGCAGTGACCCTGGAGAGATGTCGCCAAGAGCTCTGGTGGGAGGTGAAGTCAAGAGGAGTGCAGAGGGAAGGGGGAGAGGGGGACGAGAAATCCTGCAGAGGGACACCCGTGATTCGGCCCCTCTGTTCTGTGGGGGGGAAGGCCCAGAAGAAATGCGATCAGAGTCTAAGTGTAGGGATGTCTGTAATGCAGAGTTTGTGGGGCTGACAAAAGAGTGGGGAGATGTGGCTAAGGATGGGCTCGGTTTGGGGTCAGGGGGAGGGCAGAACTGGCAGACAGGGGCCAAAGGTGGAGCAAACAGGGGCTTGAGACAGAGTTCGAGGGTCAACCACTCAGGTGAAGAGGAGGCCATGGGGTGAGGGGAGGTAGAACCAGGGGAGGGAACAGAGCCGGGAGACAGTGGGAAGGATACCAAGATGCTATGAGGAGAGAGGAGCTGCCGGCCAGGCTGGCAGGTGGTCGGGGGCACAGCACCAGACTCTGCCAGGGTTGGGGGGAGATGCAGACTTTCAGGAAGAGGCGACCAGCCGTGGCAAACACCAAGCAAACCTCAGGTGGTCTCGGGAAGGGCTGAGTTTGGTGCCGCCCAGGCCAGGATGGCCACGAAGACTGACCCAACCTGGGAGAGATGGGCAAGCCCGACAATGACCCTTCTCAGCAGGGGAACGGGATGCATCCGAGCAAGTGACCCGTGGTGACTCGCGAACAAGTCCTCTAGTCCTCTGACGCTCCTCCCGTAACAATTCCGGTCCCTGAATACGGGCTGGATTTCCTGACCCACTTCCAGCCGATGGATTGCCTCGGTGCGGACGTGACTTCTGAGGCTAGGTTAGCAAAGGGGCTTGCTCTCTCCTCTCTCCACTCTCCCTCCCTCTCTCCCCTCACATGTGCACATGGGCCTTGGAGCGCTGAGCTGCCGTGTACGAAATCTGGGGGCTCTGAAGCTGCCCAGCTGAGGAGATGAATGGAGCGCGCGGAGAGACAGGCTCCCCCACTGCTGTGCCTTCGCCTCTGGCAGATTCCGCTGTAGCCACTGTCTAGCTGCAAGCACGAGAGGGACCCTAAGCCAGAACCGCCCCGCAGAGCCGAGTCAGGCCCCTGCTGTGGGAGGAACAGTCACATTTTTTTTACAGTCGAAGCCACTAGGCTCTGGAGAAATCTGTTGCACATGGTTAGGTGACTCGGCTCACAGGTGCTGTTGGCAGTTTGGGGTTAAAATTTGGCAAGACAGTCAGGGGCCCTGCAGGCATCTTGGTTCCCAGTGCCCCGCCCCCTGCCCCCTTGTATTCACTCTATGCCCCAACCCCTCCATCAGCACAGCCCCCCGCAACTCCACAGAGCCCTCTGCAGGGTCCAGCTTTTGGCGACCCCATCCATCGGGTCTGCTTTAGGGGAACGATCTGCATTGAATCTGTGGCTCTTTCCTTCCAGGGGCGTGAGCTAAGCCTACACCTTACACCTGAGCCATGCCTGGGAAAGGAAAAATTTTACTCCACATTAAAAGGATTGAAGAAACCAGGAATGAGGGAGGGGAGAAGTGTCAGTGGATGAGGGAGGGGTCTGCTCTGTGCTGGAGGGGCCGATCTCCAGAGCTGGTCATTAAATGTTAAAGAATTTGGTGAGCTGGTCGTTAAACACATTAGATTATAAGATTAAATTAGATTATTAGATTATTATTATTATTATCTAATAATAAGCTATTATCCATAAGCAGACTCCCCGCTAAGCACAGAGCCTAACACGGGGCTCTATCCCAAGACCCTGAGATCACAACCTGAGCCGAAACCAGGAGTCCTGAACACACCCATTATTAAAAATTAAATTATGTAAGGGTTGGCTAAGTGTCTGACTCTTGGTTTCAGCAAGAAGTCTGCTTAAGACTCTCTCTCTCTCCCGGGGCACCTGGGTGGCTCAGTGGGTTAAAGCCTCTGCCTTCGGCTCAGGTCATGATCCCAGAGTTCTGGGATCGAGCCCCACATCGGACTCTCTGCTCCTCGGACAGCCTGCTTCCTCCTCTGCCTGCCCCCCTGCCTACTTGTGATCTCTGTCTGTCAAATAAATAAATAAAATCTTAAACTTATAATTAAATAAATTATATTAAACGCATTAAATATTCAAAACTCCTCCCTCCTAATTATTTCACCACATTCTGCTAGTCCCTTCCTCGCGCGGTTGTTTGTGTGGTGGAGGGGCGCCCAAGGATGGCCGCTGAGCATCTAGTCCCAAGTTCACATTCAGCGTGAAATCAACCATGGCAGGAACATTTACACCGTGGAAATTGGCCAACTCTACACACCAGAGCTTTTTTTACTTTTTTTCTTCCCCTCCCAGGGAACAGGTTGCAGAACTTTTACAGATTTTGAGATGGGGCTGAGAGGAGCAGCCATGCTTCTTGTAGCTTTTCCCTTGGCAGCTGGGGATTTCGTGAGCCTGCCGTGAAGGTGTGCGTGCTGTTTTCCTCCGGCCTTGTGTGAACAGTCTCTGGGCTGTGGATCCATGCCTTCTGCTCACCCCGTTTCAGAAGCAAATGTCCTGTGGTCCTCTCTGAGCCACATTCGGGAGGTGTGGGAACAGAAATGAGGTGAGATCAAGATTTCCCCAAGGTCTTGCTCCCTCCATGCTCTCACTTAGACCTTTAACTCTTCTCTCCCCCGCCCCATGATTAGGGGGAGCTCAACAGCAATAAAACCCACACTATTCTTTTCTTTAAAACATAATTTATTTGGGTGAAACTCACATGACATAAAATTAAATACCGTAAAGTGGCATTCAGAGCGTTTACAATGTTGTACAGCCACTACCCTATCCGGTCCCAAAACAATTCTGCTATCCCAAAGTAGAACTCCCCACCCACTATGTACTCTTCCCCCAACCCAGCCCCTGGTGACCACCGGGCTGTGTTCTGTGTCTAGAGATCTGTTCACTCCAGGGATCTCCTATAAGCGGAATCTTACAATATCTGATCCCTTAGCGTATGTTTTCACACTGCGACATGTATAAGTACTTTGTTTCTTTTTGTGGCTGGATAATACAACGAATCCACTGTGTGACTCCACCACGTCTGGATCCATCCTCTTGCACCTGCTGGCCGCGATGAACGTGCTGCCGTGAACGCCTGCGCTGGGGACTGGTTTCCATGCCTGTTTTCAGTTCCTTCGGGTGTGTGCCTAGGAGTGGAACTGCTGGGTCCTACAAGTGATTCTATGTTTAGATTTCTAAGGAACTAGCAGCCCCCCACCTACTCCTGCGGGGCGGTACTTCTGTCATTGCACCCCAGAGGCACACGGATCTGGGTCCCCCCACTTACTGGTGGGAAACCCTGAGCTCGCTCTTCAGCTGTGCCGGGCTTCACTTACCTCTTAGGGAGGTGGGGGGCATGTCACATTCTTCGTCCAGGGCTTGGCCCATCCGGAGCCCTCCATGAACGGTCATGGTGTTCAGACGGTCGTGTCTGTAAATGGGGCTGACATGAAGAATGACGGAGCTGGGAGAACTTGGGGACCATGAGGACACAGGGGCCTCCCTTTCCTAGTGGCCTTGACCCTGTTATGAGAGCCCCTCTCTCCTCTGCCGACTCTGGGGACCCACTCAGGGGGAGCCACCCACACTCTCAGCCCACTGGTCCCACTCAGCCCGGGCAGCTGTCAGGAGAGGCAGCTAAGCTAGGGGGTGGCTGACTTAATGGACCCCACAAACCCTGAGGCCACAGAAGCATCAGAGGAGGGCCTCCCCTCTCCTAGCTCTGCCGCTGGTCACATCTCAACTGGTCCTTGACTTCCAAGGGCAGCACCACGTGCAGCATCTGGGAGCTGGAGCTCTGGAGCCCAGGGGATGGAGATCAGCCCCAAGGCGGTCATGGAACCTAGGAGGGTCTGTCTCCGCTCCAGACTAGGGTGGCAAGGGGACGACTTCACAGCGTTCCGAAGGCTCCGGCCTCGCTGCCTTCACATCCACTCACCTAATACACACCCAGAGGCCAGCGCGCTCATCAGCCGGAGCAGACGCCCAGGTAACGGGCTTCAATCAGTTAATAGCAGGTTCTAAGACGGCTGGCATCATTAACGATAATAAAGAAGAGTGAGAAGGACAATCTTGTTAATAGGCCTTGAAGAGGAAATTCACTTGTGCCAAGAGACAGAGGCCTGGAACCTTCTAGCCACGTGGCCTCAGGCACTCTTTTCCCCTCTAGGGACTCAGTGTCCCCATCTGTAAAATGGGAGGGAAGGGCCCTGAGGAGGTTTCCAAAGTCCCGTCCAGCACAGGCACAGTGAAGATTCTAGGAAGGGCTCCCTCGGACTGTCCGATGCCCTCAGATCCCTGAGGGGCAGCTGACCCACCACCTCAGCCCGCCCCCACGGGCTGTGATTCAGCCGTGGTCCGCCCCTCCCCCACTCCCTGCCAGACACAGTGCTTCTTCCCAGAGAAGGGTCCAAACAGCTCTCCTGCCACTTGTCCCCCCCACTGATGGGGGAGCAGGCTTTGTGGAGAGGCTTTTAAACCTTCCTGGTTGCGGTAAATATTGATTAGCTTTGTTCTTTAATGGGATTCTTCTGTGCTCTCCGCCGGCCTCCCCTTCCCCAGCCCCCATCACTCCGGGCCGCGGCTGCTTCGGGCCTCCTTCCTGGCCCTCCACGCTGAAGACGCTTCTCACAGACAAGCCAGGTTGCTGTCCCGGGAGGGGGGGCAGTGCCAGGGCCCGGAGCCCCTAACTGTCACGGGAGATGGCTGGTAACTGAGCTCCTTGTCCTAGAGGTTCCTGGCTATTTGGCGACTGTCCCGTGTTGGGGTCAAGTCCTCGGAGCCTCTCTTTCCATCCCTCCTGGGTCCTGGGGAGTGTGGGCCCTCGAGTGGGGGTGGCCTTGCCACAGCACGGAGACTGCCTTTCCCATTGTTACCGAAGAACTCCCCAAAAATGTATTTCTAAACATTCCACCATGGCTTGGGGGAATGATGGTGGTTTGGGGCCGTCAGTTGCTATGGATTCTAACTCTCGACAATTTGGTGCCTTTCACTGGCCGCCTGCCTTGGGTTCTCTGACTTCCTTTACAACCAAGTCAATAAAAATGTCACCTCACCTTCCTCTGTTTAGCATTTATGTTTCAGATCAATGTGAGGCCCGAAGCCCGCCGATTACCCTCCGATGAGTTGCAAAAAAGTGCAGTACTAAAAGCGGCTGGTTCTGAGATGGACCCAGGGGAGTCGCCGGTAACACAAGTCCAATCTTTTTCGCATAGGGCCACATCTTTTATTTATACGATTTCCATGTCCGCCTCTGTTTCAGCCCCGATAACCTTCCCGGTGGCCTTCGGGGACCACACGTCCAACCCTCTGTGCTCTGCGTCTGTTGGTCACGAGCCCTTTGCAGCAGCCTCCGGTCTTTGCAGGTGTGTGTGGCACTTTCTGGAACCACCCTGGAGGGGACATCTTGACGGCTCCTGGGCAGCTGCCCAACTCATGGCACACCAATGAGGCTGAATTTGCCCATTCCTGGCTGGTCTGGGATGAGAAGATGCCTTTTCTGGGTACATGTAATACTCCTGATGGCCAATCGATATGCAAGGTATGGGGTCAACCCCCCTCTCTTCACATGTTCCAATAGCTCCTGCTCCGGCCATCGATAAATTGGTAAAGACGACAGTCATCTCCAACTTTGTACTGGGCCTAGAGCCGCTTCCACAGCGGACAGCATGCCCCCCACGTCTGGGAAGGGGACACAGGTGTGTGCAGGCTGGATTTAGGCACCCACGTAAGGGACGCTGTGACAGGGTCTCTAAGACGTACGCTGGAGACAGGGAGCCCTGACCTTGCTCCCACCAACATCCCCCAGGGGATGGTGCGACGGGGATGAAAGAAATGAGCGTCCAGGCTTTCAAAACAGAGAGAAAGCATCCGAGGATTTGGCAAAGGGGGCAGAGTGCAACCATGTCTGCAAAAGGTCATGGTTTTCTTTTTCTTTTCCTTTTTTAAAAGATTTTATTTATTTATTTGACAGACAGAGATCACAAGTAGGCGGAGAGGCAGACAGAGAGAGAGGAGGAAGCAGGCTCCCGGCTGAGCAGAGAGCCTGATGGGGGGCTCGATCCTAAGACTCTGGGACCATGACCTGAGCCAAAGGCAGAGGTTTTAACCCACTGAGCCACCCAGGCCCCCCGTGGTTTTATTTTTCTTAATAATTTATCATTTAGGAAGCAACAGAGCATAATGGCAAAAGAACACAGACTTTGGACCTAGATAGACCTGAATTCCAGACCCAGGTCCTCTCCTTCTTAGCTGTGTGATTTTGGGCAAATGACTTAACATTTCTGAGCCATTTATTTCCTTATCTGTAAATTGGGAATAGTAATAGTGCCTGATTGATGGGGCTGGGGACCATGCTTGGAATGGAATGACACAGGAAGAGTCTGGCCCCCATGTCTGGGCCAAAGGACACACCTGATCCTTTTTAGCTGGTGTTACTGCTTCTGTGCAAAATGCTGTTTTAGGCACTTTCCTGTGCATTAATTCTTTGGATCCTGGATAATAGGATGGCCAGACAGTCATCACCATAGTTTCTAGAAAAGTCCTTGCAAATCTGAGAATCTGACTGGTGTTGGTGCTGGGTCGAGAGGGCTCTCTCTTGGTGGGGGCGGAGGATTGGCAAGGGGCTCGTGATTGGAAATGCGGGGGCAGGTGACCGAGGACTCCTGGCTGGAGGTCACTTAAGGAGATGGACCACATGCAGCTTTGTCTCTGGCTTGGCTTCTCAAATGCTCTGTTTCTTCTCTCACTTGTTTTTTGTTTTGTTTTGTTTTGTTTTCAGGCAAAATTCACATAACAAATTAGCCGTTTTAAAGTGAACAATTCAGGGGCATTTAGCACGTTCCCAGTGCTGTTCAACACCACTTCGTCCCCAAACATCAGCCCAAGGGAAAGCCCTGTACCCTTGGGCTACCCTCCCCACTACTTGCCCCAGCCCCTGGCGGCAATCATCTGTCCTGTCCCCGTGGACCCACACTTTACCTAAGGGAATCATACAATGCATGGCCTCTCGTGCCGGACTCTTGGCACTCAGCACAATGACTTCAACGCCCATCCACCTTGAAGCAGGTGTCGGCAGCCCATTCCTTCTCAAGCCCAGATAATAGTCCATGGTGCAAACCTAGTGCATCTCACTGACCCATCGCCCGTTGGTGGACAGTTGGTTTGCTTCCGGTTTTGATGGCTGTGAGTCACGCAGCTGTGAACATGGGTGTGCACCTCGCTATTGATCGATGGCACTCAGAGGTGCCCTCAAACCTGTCACTTCTCTCTTCCAGCCTCTGGGCCTCTGCATGTGCCTGTCTATCCCTGAGGTCCTCTCTCCCCTCTTTAACTCCTACCCACACTTCAGGGATTGGCTTCATGCCACTTCCTCCAGGAAGCCTGCCTGTTACTCTCGGACAGACGGGTGGTCCCCTTCCTCAGGGGTTCCCGTAGCACCCAGGATCTCCCGGGAAGCCCTTCCACATGTGGTTATGGTTGCTCACGCATCTGTCTGAAGGGGGACACGGCCGGGATTGTCCTTGCTAACGGTGCAGCCTCAGAGCCTAGCCGGGGACCAGATACACGACAGGGACTTCCAAAACGTTTGCTGAATGAATGCATGACCATCATCTCTTTAATTGCCAGGTCTTGGTGGCAGCCTCATGGATATTTTGAACTGGGAACAGTCGCCGGACCACAGGCTGGCCTGGGGTCCCTCTGTGGGGGGGGAGCAGCCACTGCCACTTAATATTCCCAGTGGCGAAAGGCCCTTTGGGAGACTTGTTGATTAAAAATGCAGTACAAAAATGGGAGCAATGCTGCCATTAAAAATGATTAATTAGAGTCCTGCTCATTATTCTATTTGGAATGATGCTATTAATATTAATGACCCTTAAAAATTCTTCGCATACAGGCACTTACTCTTTATTTCTCCACTTCCTACAGTCGGGTCCCATCCCTTACCCAAGCTCTCCAAACCTTGGACTCTTCCCAGAATTGTCCTCTTTGGAGGGCACATGGCCAGCATTTCTTCCACCCACTGACTCAGGGATGGTGACCGTTGTCTTCCTGACCCCCCAGCTGCAGGTGCTGGGCAGCTCAGAAAGGGGCATCCCCCCCCACTCCAGCCAGGAAGGAGGGACTGTGTGCCTTTTAATCATTCTATTTTGTAGTTCAAAGCCATGGTGGTTTCTGGGAAGAGGAGGACAATATCGGACCCTGGGGGGCAGGGCTAAGCTTTCCCTAATAAGATGGCAGCAAAGATGACAGAGATGGAAGGACGGCGCCGCTTCATTAGAGAGACCGAAACTCACTCCCAGGAGGGCAGAGTGAAAAGCCATGGGGCAGCCTCCCCAGGAGCCAGCGGCGTCAGGGCAGCTGCAGTGGGGTGAAAACGCCAATTAAAAATGTAAACCCCGCCGGTAGGGCTCGGCGTGCAGGGCCTGGTCACGGCAGGAGCAGCAGCTGTGGTCTCCGAGGAAGATCTTGGCGGCGGGGGGGGGGCACCCTGCAAGAAACTGGGGGAGGAAGTGGCACGACCTTGATCTTGTTCCTTGTTTTGTCTGTCCTATTGGAGTGAAAATGATTTCCTCTTGTATGTGTCTGTTTCCTGCCCTCGCGGCATTTTTATCATCGGTCTACCGCTTAGGGTCTCCTACCTCCAAGACCAAAGGTGATGGCGTGGACCCAACTAAAAACTCTTATGGGCAGGGACCCTGCCCACTGTGCTCCCTGAGGCCCAGCACATAGATGCGTTTTCAAAATCCTCAATGAATGATCATGATGACATTATTATATCCCCAGTGCACTGAAAGCAACTCTCAGTTGTCTGCGAATGATCGGGGGAGGGCAGAGAACATGTGAATATCTCTACTTGTCTTAGGAGGGGCTTTCTTTCCTTTATAAAAAAAGATTTATTTATTTGAGAGAGAGAGAGCAAGCATGAGTGGGAGAGACGGAGGAAGAGGGAGAGAGAATCCCCAGCAGACTTCACGCTGAGTGTGGAGCCCAGCACGGGGCTCGATCCCGTGACCCTGAGATCCCAACCTGAGCCAAAACTGAGAGTCAGATGCTTAACTGACTGAGCCACCCAGTGCCCCAAGAGTGGCTTTGCTTGACCGTGTATTTCCTTACAAATCTATTCATGTCAGGAATTTAGCAGAAATTTTCTTCTCTGGGTTCAAGATAAGTCCATTTTTTTTAAATGCAAGTGACATTTATTGAGCACTGGGCATGCCCCTGGACCTGCTCTGACAGTTTCCATTCAGGAGCTCACGTAACCCTCGGACACGTAGTATGACTGAAGCCTCACTCTCCAGCTGGGTGAGCTCCTAATCAGCGTGTCCCAAAGAAGAGACAATCTGCTCTGCCCCCGCCGCATGCACACCCCACCGCCACAGAGCTGCAGGCCATTTTAGCGATTGGCTAATATAAAAAGGGTTTACAAAGCATCAAAGGTTAAAAAGACTCCCTCACTTTACCCAAGAGTCACATTTCTCACTTTCCGACCTTGATCAGGGAACTGAGGCTCAGAGAGGTTAAGGAAGCTCTTAAGGTCACAGAGCTAGAAACCGACAGACCAGAGGCTACGGTGCTTGTTTCCACGCAAACTGATTCGGAACCTAGGCTAACAGGATCTTTCTCTGATTTGCTATGCCGTGATCTGCTCCCAGTCCTTAAACGGAAGCGAGCTGGTGCTCCCTCCGCCTCCGTGCCCAGGGCAGCCACCAGCAGCCCACCGCAGCATTTGCAGGCACGGCCGCCCCTCACCTTGTCAGATTGCTTCAATCCTTCGAGCCGATCAAGCTGGTCTTCCCCGGCTCCCTGGTTCCGCCTTCAGTTCAAGTCCTCTTTAATTAAACGGCAGCTCTCCCTGGAAAGCAATTGAATTATCTAATTATGCGCTCCTAACCTGATTGCTATCATTAATGCAGGACGTGGTGACTCACGTGTTGATGGGGCTCTACAGGAGCCAGCGCTGGTGAGCTGCGGTGACGGATGTGACCCCCACGACCACTTCCCT
Organism: Enhydra lutris kenyoni; assembly: GCF_002288905.1. Taxonomy (NCBI): domain Eukaryota; kingdom Metazoa; phylum Chordata; class Mammalia; order Carnivora; family Mustelidae; genus Enhydra; species Enhydra lutris. Next base: position 35,966,019 of record NW_019154097.1, read on the forward strand.
CCCCCCCCCAGCCCGCCCCTGCTTCCTTGGGGGGTCAGGGCAGGGCCCCGCAGACCAGCCCCTAGCCCCAGGCAGCAGCCCCTGGAGACTTGGCCACCACTGAACTCTCCCAAGTGACTTCTAGTCCACCTGTTAGTGGCCGCGAACGACGGGTGAGGTAACACAGCCCCCAGAACCCCCACCACTCGGACAAGGCCCCTTGGACGGCTTTGCGGTACCTACAGTCTTTGGGTCCAGGACCTGCTGGTTCGTCTTGTGCGCTCAGCCTGTTGCTCTCTGGCGGACATCTCTCGTGTGCGGGCACGCTGCCAGGACCAGGGCACGGCAGCGGAAACCTGCTGTCCCCTGACTACAGTCCCAACAAGACCTTCCCCCCAACCCTGCCCCTGAGCCCCCGGGGGTGGGTGCTGCTGACTCACCCCTGCCTCCGCTCCGATCGCACCCAGAGGAGGTTTCAGAAGCTACCGCGAAAATAAATCATAACTATGAGGGTGAACTTCTACTATTGCGTGGGAGCACAGCGATGGTAACCGCATTATTGAAAGAGCTCCCTGCGACGCAGCCAGCACGCGCTTGCTTTAAATTAAGTGTCCTTGTTTTCTATTTTCTGCTTTTTAATCCGAAAAAATTTCAGACCTCTGCAAGAATAGTAAAGTATAGCCTTCGCCTGGACTCCGCTGCTCCCCACGTGCCCTGTATCCCCACCCCGCCCCCGCCCCCGCCCCCACCGCCCCAGGGCGCTGGCCTTGGTGGTGGTGTTTTGCTGAATCATTTAGGAGTAAGTCTGTGGACGTTGTGCCCTTCACCACCAATCACTTGCAGTTTGTGTCTCCTAAGAATAGAGATGCTTTCTCTCTCTTTTTCCCATATATTTTTGAATGCACAGAGGTGAAATGTGTGTCCCCTAAAACGGACCATTCCAAAGTGAACAATTTCATGGTGCTCAGGACACCCAGTGTCTAGTCCGGAACATTTCCAGCAGCCCAACCTCAAACCGGTAACCACGACGGGATCGCTCCCAGTCTCCTCCCCAGTCCGGGCCGCACCAGCCTGCGTTCTGAGGGCTGCTCCCTTTCGCCGCCTCAGGATGGTGATCAGGGCAGGAATTTCCCACCGATGGAGCTCTACCCCCCTGTACACGGCCCGTGTGCACATTTTGCTAATTTCCACAGCGCTGTTCCTTCTGGTGATTTCCTTCTTTTCCTTGGCGTGGGATCCAATCCAGCAACCCACGCTGAGTCGAGTTGTGCTGCCTCATCTTTAGGGCCCCTAAGACCAGTGGCTCAGCCCTTAAAAATTACGAAGACATACATCTTTTTTTTAATTTTGGAAAAATTCTAGATTTACAGAAAAGTTGCAAAGACAATGCAGAGAGGTTCTCCAGGCCCTTCACCTAGTTTCTCCCGGTGTCAGCATCCTGAGTAACCATGACGCACTGGTCAAAACACAGAAATTAGCGCTGGCACAGAGCTGGTCAAGGGTTTCACCCGTTTTTCCGCTGACGTCCTTTTTCTGCTCTGGGACCTGGCTTTGCATTCGGGCCCAGCCGTTCTGCCTGTCGCGAGGCTGGCCGATGACAGGTTCCTGCACAGCAGTCATTTTAATCTCAATGACTCTAAGACAGAGAGACTTTATCACCGCCCTGGAGAGGAGAGGAGGTAGGGAGCAGACGTGAAGTGACTCGCCCAGGACACTCGGTAAATGAGGAAGCCCGACTCAAACCCCATCGCTCTGGCCCCGAATCTTCCTCCCCTCCATCCGCACCGTGACTGCCACACGCACACTCTCTCACACATGCACAAACACACACCACGTACTCACACACACAGCTTAATGCCATATTTAGCACTGGGCCTGCAGGAAAAGTGTTCACAGAGCATCAGATGGTCAAATAATAGCTCCCTTAATAAAACGGGTACGTTCCTGAGAAGTTAGCTGTGGTTCTCTAGAAGAACTAACCAGAAAGCTGGGATGTGTGGGCTGCGTACTGTGTGCTGCGTGCTGCACGCTAACTAAGTGCTGCGTGCTGCGTGCTGCGTGCTAAGTGCTATGTGCCGGCATAAATCTCTTCGCTGGATCAGTGTGCAGCCCTCGGTGGGGTGTGCTGTTATACCCATCTGACAGATGTGAAAACTGAGTACAGAGAGGAGAATTGACCCATTCCAGGTCTGATAGTTGGGTATTAGCCAACCCAGTTCTTTGAACTTGGCTTTTTCTCCCCCACTCTTCCCCATCCCCAGGCCCCCAGGCTCAGTAGGACCCACTTTTAGGTCTCGGGGTCCCCCGGTGTCCTCAGGCACCCTGGTCCGGCAGCAGTCACAGACTCTGGGTGGAGTGGACACAGAGTCTGTGGGGTCTGGCGGAGTGAGGCTTCTCACGACTCTGCCTCGGGGGCCCCCCCGCGCCTCCGGTGGCCCGTCCAGCCGGCAGGGGGGGCAGCCGCAGGCCCTCCGCTCTCGCACGGAATGTGCCGATCCTGGGGCTCCTCTTCAATGATGGGTCTAGCTGGTCGGAGCTTTCATTTCAGCAAAGTGTGAGTGTTGTTGCCGGGGATGCAGCCTTACGCCCAGGGAGCAGGAGTTACCAGGAGGAGAAGCCGCGCGGTTGCTGTTCCGTCTCTCCAAGTTTCGCTTCCCTCCGTGTGCTTTGCCACTGGCTTTCATTTTCGTCTGCCTGGAAAACTGGCACACGAATGACGTTTGAGTCAAGGCTCAGACTCTCTCTTCCCCACTCTCCATATGTTTACAAGCTACCCCTTCTGGGGCTGGGTCGGGAGAGGGGAATGAAACGGTTCTTTTTCCCACCACGCGTGAAAAGAGCATCACGGGGGAGAATGGAGCAGGGCTGGTCCACCGTGGCCCACGTCAAGTCCTGCTTCCCCTAGGACGGTGGTCCCCGAACTGCTTCTCCATTGCTCTCCACTCCTGTTCAACCTGGTTTGAGAGTCTCAGACAAGAAACACAGGCTGGGAGCCCTCGGTCCTGCTTGGCTGGGCCTTGGTCCTCCTTGGACCAAGGAGCCCTTGGTCCTGCGAACATGTGGGAGCGCCCTCTGCAGCCACTGTCCGTGGTGGCCGTGAGTACCCCCTTGGGACCCAGCCGGCCGCTTCCCACCAGCTGGGTGATCTCGGGCCAGTGACTTCACCACTCTGAGCCTAGTTTCCTCGTTGGCAAACAAGGGGGCTACAGCACAGTTCCGGGGGGGTACAGGTGATGGTTACAGGGCGCACGGCCCCACACAAACCAGCTGCGTGGCTGGGACTTGGCAATGGCATTGCCTTTTTGTTCTAGTACCACTTCCTCCTTCCTTCCTCCCAAGGGAGTGGGGGTGTGAGGGCAGGAAGGCACGGGAGGGAAGGAAAGACTAAAATGAGACATGAATGGTCCCTGACGTCAAGTTCTTCGCAGCCTAGAAGAGGAGGGAGCCATATGTGCCACTCGCGGCAGCGTAAGTCAGACCGTGATCATGTCCTCACGGCCAGTGTCTGCCGAGTGCTTACGACGCGTTACACTCAGCTCGGAAGTCACACAGTCACGCTCGTGCGTGATGTCTTCCCATCTCCAGAGCCATCCCGTGAGAGACCCTTATTCCCGTCCCGCCGTGGGGGAGGCTGAGGTTCAGCTGACGTGTCCAAAGTCATAGACGTCCTGAAGGCGTGCCTGGGACCCCAAGCGTCGGTAGTCACGAGTTTCATCGTCACACTGTGTCTTCCCACAAGAGTCGCCCAGGGGCCTCAGGGTGAGGGCTGGGGTTAGTTCTTCCAGGATGAAGGCCAGGGTCGGCTTCTCTGGGAAGAGAGTGTGGGTGCCACAGCCTTCGAAGCCAAGAGAGCTTCCTGAGACCCACGGAGGAAGAGGGACCCAGCCAGAGAGCCTCGGATCTGCTCGAATCCACTTAAGTGCCTGTTTCTTTGTTGCCAGTGGCAGGTAGATCTGGGCAGGGACATCCCAGGCATGTTTGGGAACCCCCCTACTGACCGGGGCAGGAGGGGGCAGGGGTGGGGCTGTGAAGGGATCACGCAGGTAACCTGGGCTGGCACCTACGTATCAATCTTGAGCCTTATTTTCCAGGCTGAGAGCCGAGTGTGGCCAGGTATGGAACAGAAGCGGGGAGGCAGGGGCCTGGAGACATAAAATCAAAGAGAGGAAACAAGAACTAAGCTGTCTGCTGGGGGACCCCATGTGGGTTAGCCATTTATTCCCTGGATGCACTTTTTCTTTTTTTTAAGATTTTTTATTTTATTTATTTGACAAACAGAGATCGCAAGTAGGCAGAGAGGCAGGCAGAGAGAGAGGGGGAAGCAGGCTCCTCACAGAGCAGAGAGCCCGATGCGGGGCTCGATCCGAGGACCCTGAGATCATGACTGAGCTGAAGGCAGAGGCTTAACCCACTGAGCCAAGGCGACCCTCCCTGGATGCACTTTTAAACTAAGCTGCTTTCCACCTCCCCAACTCAAAAGCTTGCTGAGGTCAGATGGAAGAACATTCTTCTTGGGCATTCACGGAGCCGCAGGTCACCCATACCCGATGATTAGACGCTCCCTGGTGAGAGCATCAGAAGTGCCTTTTGTGCTCATGAAATCACAAGGGATACCTGGAAACGGGATGGAAAGACCAGGGCCGTGTGGCGGGCAGCCGAGGCGGACCCTGCGTGGCCGTGTTCCGTCTCGCCCGTGGCAGGAGTTCCTGGTGCCCCTGGACCCAGTGTGGGAATTCCAGACATGGTGGGAGTGCTCGGACGGGCCCCGAGATGCGTGTGATGCCGAGTGAGGCACACGCAGACCTCCACGCTTTTTATCAGAGTGTGTTGTCCAAGCCAACGCCGACAGTGGACACGATTCTATTTGGGGGAGAGGAAGCGAGGAGGGAGAGAGGAAATGAGCACGGCGTTAGCAAGAGCAGAAAGGAAATTTGATTTTAATATTCCAATTAGCAGTGATACTGAGCCTATTAACCCACTAATTACTCAGCTTTACCTGTGCACACGCGAATGATTTAGAATCAACAGCACCACACCCTCTTGTTCCCCGCTGCCTGTCCGCTTTTGCGAGCAGTGGACACTGACCGGGCACCTACCGTGGTTTAGACACTGGGAAGTCCCCGTCAACCAGATGGGCACAGCTGTCCCGGTGGAACTCATGCTCCAGCAGGGGTGTGGGGAAGGGACATCAGGAACCAGGAAATCACCATACCGCGTGGGAGCCTCCATGCGAGCAAAAGCCTGGGCTCTGCTAGGATCTGCCAGGCCCTGGGGCCCCCCATCAGAGGCCCCATATCTGTCTCCTGACCCGTCTGAGTTTTATGACCATAGAACTATGTGGGTCTGGTTCTCTGTCGCGCCCCCGGACAAGGCACACAGAGCGGCCTCAGTGGGCACTTGGAGGAACTGCCGTGACTTTTGAACGACTCCTCGGGGCCGGCCCAAGGCATCAGCAGCCGCTTTAACGCTGTGGAGTTGCAGCTCTTATCTCCTTTTTGTAGAGGAGGGGACGCAGAGAGGTGACTTTTTCACGGGGGCCTAATTAGTGGCAGAATGGGGATCTGAGCCTGTTCTCACCCACGGACTCTCCCAAGGTCTTCTCTCCCCTGCACTCTTTCCAGCAGCACCTGCAGCCTCCTGGACAGCCTGAGGCAGGTGGAGGCTTCGTAAGGAAGGGCAGGTGGAAGGAAGAAGGAGGAGAGGGCAGTCAGGAGTCGTGAGTATCTAACGTCTTGTGATTCGGAAACTCAAGGGCCCCCTGACTCAGCAGGATATTAATAAGCCCGGCTGGTCCTTGGAGGGCGGCTCTGCTGGGGAGGCGAACAGCAGGGCCGTATCCACCCCCTGCTACCAACGGCAGCTCACACACCGCCCATAGTCACCTGTCTGTCTCCCCATACCGGCCGGGAACATCCTGGACCTGGTCTGTATCTCCGCCGGCCGGCACAGAGCTCAGCATACAGGAGGAACTCAAAACACAGCTGTGAAGTGGGTGGCTGGATGGACGGAGAAATTAGCTGACCCTGAAATGTCCCCGAACCACCGCCGCTGGTCCCCCTCCCCACTAATCGTCCGCGCAAGCATGTGCAGGACGTCCTCGGTCCATGCAGGGGGCTGAGACCAGGCTGCATGCCCTCCTCCACGAGCAGCATTTCCCAAGCACCTATTTGTGTCTCGTACAATTCTGGGCCGTCCAAGGGGTAGACAGAGACTCATCCACTCCCTCCCGATCGAGGAGAACGATGAGAGGTCAAGCACGTGTCCCTAGATCCATCCCCAGAGAGCCAGACCCCTTGATCGCAGCACTGTGTCCTGATAAGCTGGGGTCCTGCTCAACACAGATGGCCCTGTGGGTCATCTGGTGAACTGGACCCTGAGGGGTGCCTGCGAGTGGGGTCTTCCAAAGTCATTCACAGAGGACCCTATGAGACAGCAGAGTACCGTACAGCTGGCGTCTGGGCTCAGAGAGCAGGGAGGGGGTTTGCCCAGCAGGGATCATTACAATAGTTCACGACCCTGAGGCCCCAAGTGCTGACCAATCCGACCATTTGTGCTGGGTGATCTCAGACTGTGGCCTTGGTACAGAACCCACCAGACCGGCAGTTCATCAGAAAACGCTTGTGCTGGGAGGACCCCTCACCTGCAACCATGAGGGTCCTGAGGCTCAGCAAGGGAGTGTGGGACCCAGGCAGTGTCCCAAAGCTCGCAGGGGACACATTCGGGGTGAGAAGCTCTGAGCCATGCGGTATGGGGGAGGGGCAGGCAACAGCATTGGCTGTGGGGTCAGGCGGGTCTGAGGGTAAGTCCGAGCTGTGTCACTCTCTGAGCCTCAGTTTCCCCATATGTAAGGTAGAGGCAAAATAGAGAACCTCCCCCTGAGGTTGGGCACGTGGTCTGTTAGCAGTTGATAGAGATTTCTTTCAACAAACCCCAGTAGTCTCTCCAAAATTCTGCTGTCCAGAGTCACCATGGCCGCACATACGGGCCAACAGGTGAGCTCAGGTGATCGGGAAATCCCAGGGAGGCGGGCTTTGGAAGAGAGAGGGTTGTGCTCCCAGCCCTGCAGGGGATGGTGATTTGAGCCGGCCTCGGGGGCAGGGTGGGGGGACAGTTCCTCTGCACAGTGGAGGACTTGAGTGATTCCCTATGATCCTGGACCATGCAGTAGTTTGGGACTTCAAAGCAAAGCTGCTATTTCCCCTTTGAGGTACATGAGCTGAGCACATCCTATTGCTGGAGGCTGTGTGGGGTCAAGGGCCAACCTGGCCCGCCAACCTGATCCCAAGGGGAGCCCCCTGCAGCCCTCCGAGCACACACCCAGCGCCAGTTAATGGTCTCATTACGGGATCCTCATAAGGAGCCTCAGAGGCGGGCACTGCTGTGGACCCCGCTGTACGGATGGAAAATGGGGGGCAGGCTGGTGTCCAGGGGAACAAGCCGCAGTGTGGGGATGCTGCACCCGGCTATCGGGTTGGCCGCTCTGCTCGTACACCCCAGGCTAGTGCAGATGTGGCCAGAGACCCTCACTCTGGGTCCGAAGGCTGTGCCTGGCGGGGGGCCATCGCCCCTTGCTCGGCGACTGGAGGCCCCACAGCGATGTCCGGAGCAGTGAAAAGAGCGGGGCGGTCAGAGGCAGAGGGATCCATGCGCAATGCCGACACATCTGGATTCGGGAATTAGCCGCGTCCAGACAGGGAGGAAATTGATCTGGAGCTTGTGTTTATCCAGATTAAAAAATAGTAATAATAATAAACATTTCTGGGAGTCCTCCGCTGGGTGGGACGTCAGAAGCCACGCCCTTCTGCCTGGCAGATGACACAAAACGCGAAGCATGTGGTCAGGTGACCAGCCGGCTTGTCGTCCCCAGCCCTGGACACGTCTGTTAGTAAGAAGGGGGAGCAGGGATGGGACCAGAAGGCAGAAGCGTCAGGAAGACCCCAGTGAAGACAAAGGTCATCAGGACCTCTCGGAGCGGGAGGAGCCCTCCTGGGAGCGGGGGGCTGCGTGAGTTAAGTGTGGACATTCTGGAGGTCGCGGGCGACAGACAGCAGTCCACCGAGCGAGGGCAGGGTGTCAGCTGCGAACCGTCTCCGTCCATGAGGCCAACTGCTCTTAGGAGAGAAATCGAAGCGGGTTTCTGGGATCAAGAGTCATGCTTCACGCGTGATGGTGCCCGCAGCTTCTCAGGGGCCCTCATCCCCGGGCCCCACTCTGGGCAGAAGAGCTTGGCCAGGAGTGACGGGGAGAGCCGGAAGTTCCCAGAGGCACAGCCGAGGGCCCTTCGACATGGGAGCCGGGGTCCTAGAATTCGGTGTTTTCATGGCAGAGAAGTTTGTACACCCAGCGGCCCCCAGACGACAGCCTGATGAGGAAATTGTTACAGGCAACGTGACGCGCGTGCGTGTGAATGCGCAGCAAGGACCAGACCGAGCTGGAGGGAAAGCTTTCTGAGGATTTCTTTCTCTTCCCGAGAGCTCTTTCGGAATTTCCAGCCTCCTTGGGTCGCAGGGACTCTTGTTCCTGGCTGGTCCCCATGCAGAGGTCAGTCTGCCCAGGACGCAGCCTGTCTGCTTGGTGGGGGACGTGAGCCCCTCCAGGGTCCCTGCACTCACGGGGGAGCAGGAGGGGCGGCCGACGCGGTACAGCAGGTGTTACTATAACTGGGTGAATGATTTTGTGATCGGCACGTACCGGAGAGGGAAACCACACCGGCCAGCTGTCTGGAGGCCTGGATCACCCGGGCGGTAAGAAAGAAAAATGTTTTCCTCCAGGCGAGGAGGCCAGAGTGGGAACAACAAGCAGCTTCCTCCGGCTGACACGGCCTTTCCCCCAGATTGCCGGATTGCTGCTCTGACTCGGCTTCCCTCTCCTGGCTGGTGTGGACCCCCACCTCCAAACACCCTCCAAACTCCAAACACGCCAGGCAGCCCCGCCAGCTGCCTGCACACCCGGCGAGCACGGGGAGGACCCAGGTGTAGGATGGCACCTGTGAGAGTGGGTGTGGCTCCTTCCTCAGCACCCCTGGCTCTCCTGCCCCCCACGTGGACAGCTGGGAGGAACATCCCACGTGCTCGGGGAGAGGACCGGGTGGGGATGGGGTGGCCGTTCAGCCTCCCGAGGGCAGATTTCGAACTGTGTGGATTTCGAACTCCTTTTGCTAGAGGAGCTGCCTGGGCCTGGAGGAACGCTGGGGCTGGCTTCCCACATATTTCCCAGACTCGAGCAGAGGAGTCCCCTCTGCTGGTCCCCCGGCTCCCACGGGGTCCTGGACTTGCCCTCGCAGAGATGCTCCGGGGACACTCACCAGAGCCAACATTTACTGAGCATTTACTACAACCAGAGCTGAAGATTCCTAGGCCCCTCGCCAAGAATCCCCGCCCCCGCGACAACCACAGGGAGTAGGTGCCATGACCCTCCCCACTTGGCAGATGACAAAACTGATGCTGGGAGGCTGGGAGTCAAGGTCTGGGTTCCCGCGGAGCCTGGTTCTGGTTCTGGTTCTGGTTCTGGTAGCCTCCTCCCTCCCGTCCCGAGAGGGAGGCCTTGCCTCTGCAGTTCACTTGGGTTTGTCTAGTGTTTTCTGGCAACTCGGCAGCTGGCACACTCACATTGGGCCTTACACATGCACGTGTACATGCACACACACACTCACACACACACACACACACTCATACTTCCCCAGACTCAACCGCCCCCCTAGCTCGACCTGACTGTGTCTGGCACATAGTAGGTGCTTAGCAAACCTTTATGAGGTGCACGGGCACCTCGGGGCCTGGGACATGAATAATCTGAAGGCGGGACCCAGAGGACTTGTGATCACTCACATCCCCGGGCCTGGTGGGGTGCCGGCACACAGTAGGCGCTCCGCGGGTACCCCACGGTCTCTGGCAGGGAGACGTCTCCATAGATGGAAGCTGGCAGGGCCAGGGCAGTTACCCGCCCCCCACTGAGAGGGGGAGGCCAGTGGTCCTTGGTACCCTTCATCTTGCAGACCTGAAGGATTCCCCCCGAGACTCCAGAATCCACAGGGGTGAACAGCAGTAAGCTAGAGACCTGCTCTCTGTCAAAGTCACTCTAGGCTCCGGCTGGGCTGAAACTCGAGCTGTCCACTGGCCTCCCCAGGAACTGGGGTGGGGGGGCGTCCTCTTTGCAGCAGCCTCCCCCCACCAGTTCCCAAGGGAGCCAAGCAGCTGTGCCTGGAGGAACCGGGCTCTTCCTCCTGGGCCGGGGTACACCAGCACCATCCTGCCATGCTGCCTGGGGCTCAGGGATGGGACATTCTCATGTGGATCCCGGGATCCCAGCAGGGCTTGGGGTTGGGGGACACCAGAGAGCCCAGCCATGAGACATGAGTTCAAATCCTGACGCGGCCCGAACCCAATCACCCAGGACAGGCTCCTCAACCTCGGCATTCTCGTCTGAACAATGGAGAGGATAAGAGCATTTTCCCAGGGTGGTAGGAAAGCAGAAATGTGAGAACATCCGTAACGTGCTAAGCACCATGCCTGGTGTGGAATACCAGAGCCACCTTGTGTTAAGCACTTTCTAGAAGCCAAACAGGTCTCAAGCATTAGCTCATTAAATCCTTCCATCAAGCCAAGGCATTGGATACCATCATTATGCCCATTTACCAGAGCAGACAACTGAGACTTGACAAGGTGAGCCCATGACCCAAGGTCACACAACTAGGAAATGGTGAGCAGGAGTGTGAGCCCAGTGCTGCTTGTCTCTGAAGCCTTGAACCCCAACTTTACTAGAGCGTGTGCTCATTTAAGACCTGGAATTAACCCTCAAAGCTGATTGGCCATCCCATTTTACAGTGGATAAAACCGAGACCCAGAGATGAGAAGAGAGCAGTGTGGTCACAGGACTGCTGCTGGAACGGGGCTTCCAGCCCCCACAGTCACTGTTCCCATTAACATAGCACTTCCTACGTGCCAGGTATGAAGCCCTCCATGTGTATCATTGCATGTCAACTTTATAATAACCCTAGGTGGAAAGATACTTGTATCAACCCCATTCTTTTTTTGGGTAAACTGAGGCAGGGAGGGGCAGTAGTTTACTCAAGGTCATGCAGCTAATTAACAGGAGAGGCAGGACTCATACCCAGCGAGCCAAACTCTAGAGGCCTCCTCCAGGGACCCCTGCGGCACGGCCTGCCCACAGAGCCCAAGCCAGCCTTGCCCAACAGCTTGGGCCCCAGGCAGAATTACCTGCCAGGAGAATGGGGTCTGCAAGGCCCCCAGGGCACGGCCACCCCCAGGCAAGGCAGGGTGTAGCAGGAGTCCCCAGCTGGGAGAGCATGGCGTGAGCTACACTACCCAGGGAGATGGGCACGGGGCTGGCAAGCCCGGTCTGCCCGAAGACCACTAGCCCCCAGCCTCTGCGAAGAGTTTTTCCAACAAAATGCAGGCGAGCAAAGAACACGTTCTGCTTTATGTGTCTCTTGTTGTAGGCAGTGCACATCTTGGGAGATGTGTGGATGAAAGGCGCCATATAAAATGCAATCAATTATGAATCACCATTACTGAATTAATCACATGTATGATTAATACGGTAATAATAATTAATGGGACTATGGTCTGGAGATTGGAGCGGAGAACTGGCAGGGAGGAGTCAGGGTGCTTCTTGAAGGCTCTGCCGCTGCCTGGAGGTGTCACCTTGGGGAAGGCCCTGGGCTTGGGCCTTGGTCTCTCTCCCCCTGCCTTGGCTGTAGACGTGAGGGGTCCAGGGATGGCTTGAAAAACCCTGATGGTCCCGGGCTCGTTCCCTGGATCTTAACCACTCACAGCTGCATCGCAACTGCTCAAGGTCAGGGGGACAAATCAAAATCTTGGTCTGGCAAAACAGAGACCGGAGGGAAGGAGGCCAAGGGTGAACACACAATGGGAGTGGTCTGCAGCGTTCCCTTGTCTTGAACCAGTAACGTGAGCTCATTTTTATCTGTCTGTCTTCTTGTCTGTCTGCAGCAGGATTCACCTTCTCTCAAAAATCCCAGAGGGCCTGGACCTCATCTGCTACCTCTCATTGCAGAGCTACTAGATCCTTTTTGCATGTGACTTTATAATTTCCTATTACTCGTCTACCCCCACCCATGCAGATTTCCTCATTGTACAGGAGTCAAGCAACACGGGGAGATTATGTATGTAATAAGGCATGTCATCCCCCCCATGTCTCCTGTTCATACTTTGGTATCTTTATTTTATATATAGCCTTAAAAAAACATAGATGGAATAAAATTAAATGCATTGTTCTGCAGACGCTTTTTGGTACTAAGATGTGACATACACAATTCAAATTAAAACTGCATCTCAGAGCCAAAATCACGCAACCGAGGAGGGTGGTTGGGCTTCTCCGGAGGGAGGGGGGTCAGCAACAAGGATTTTCATCTTATTTCATTTTATTTTGGTGGGGGAGGAGGGGAGATTCATTAACCCTTTCCTGCCCCTGGTGCTCAGCTTCGTTTCATTACCACCAGGAAGAGGTCATTTGTCATAAGGTACCTTGATGAAGTTTTAAAATGAACGTCTCTTGACCACCTGGTCCCTACACGGCCAGAATCCTACTTTGTTTTCCATCTTTATAGTTCACTTGACAGGACCTGCATCTTCTGGATGTTACCTGCGGCTGCTGCCACAATCATCGCAAAGGGACCACCTTCCCAGGCAAACCTCTCCTTGTGCAGATGGGGAAACTGAGGCTGAAAGCCAGTAAGCGATGACCCATGCCACATGCCTAGTTAGGGGCTGAACGGAGAAAAACCCCAGATCCTGACTCAGGTCAGTGCTCTTTCTACCATCCCGTAATTTCCAGGGCCTGGAGATGGGGAGACCAGAAGATAGTTTCCAGATGGGTCCCTGAAAAAGCTTGTTGGCATCAGCTTCTTGGTGAGGCAGAGAGGACAGGGGAGAGCAGGGCTGGAGAGGTGTTGTAAGCATTGTTTCCAGTGGCCCAGAGCTTTGCCTGTGGGTCCCTTAAAGCATAACAAGAGGACACACCCCAGCCCCTGCACTGTATTTAGATGAACCACAACCTCCACGTCTTGTTGGCCGTTCCTGACAGCATCCCGTGTCAGGGATGATGGAGGAGCAGGGCGTTTCCAGGGAATTGATGACCCTGCTTGGGGGCAACAGCAGGCTGAGGACCGGCCTGGGTCATCACTCACCCTGCCTCCACAGAAGCCCCACACTGTGCCTTTCTCTGCTGCCTGCAGGCCTGGTGCCTGCAAATCAAATGGCTGGGATCTGTTCGACTCTGAGGAGCCTCCTCCGACTAGATGCTTTGGGGCCAGGGAGCAGGTGACCAGGCTGGCACCGATCTGCTCTCCGAGACAGCTTTGCGGAGTGAGCCCCTCTCCAGCGAGAGGGTTCGGAGAGCCCGTAAAGGAGGAGGCACTCAAAGGCTGTTCTGACCCCTCCTTGGAAAAGGAAAGATTCACATCTCACAAATGGGTAAACTGAGGCCCCAATCTGTGCTGTGCCCCAAGTTAACCAGGAAGCCAGGCAGTGGCAGAGGACCCCTGGGAGCCAGAGAGCCCTGCCTACAGGCCAGAGTCTTCCTGGGCTGTGTGACCTTGGGCAAGCTACTTACCGTCTCTAAGCTTCATCTCTAACTTGGGACTTTGCTAATAGGAGTTAAGTCATGGGTCTGTTGGGAAGAATCAGTGGTGGATATACAAAACCTGGTTTGCATGAAGTCTGGCCTAAAACAGGTGTTCAAGAAACGTTAAATTTTTGTTACTCTTATTATTATTAAAGGAGATGACAGTCTCTAATTCCGCATCGTCTGCCTGCTTTGCGACAAGAGCCGAAATGGTTCTCAGCAGTATGGTCCCTCTCCAAGCTAAGGGAGGAGCCAATGGCAGGGAGGGGTCAAGGTGGAGGTAAGAGGCGGCAGAGGGGTGGGGCACTAAGGTGCTCCATCTTGCTCCTGCTCCTGACACCCTCTGTGACCTTGGACCAGTCCCTCTCCCTCCCTGTCCTCAGGCTTTGTTCTCGCATCCAAACAGCAGGGCTGCCTGAGCACTGCAGGGCGAACCCACCCCGGAGGAGGAGGCCAGGAGCACCTGAAATCCACATGTCCCCCCTGGAAGATGGAGGAAGCTCTCTGCACAGCCCTGGAAGACAGCACCGGCAGGAAACCTCCAGGGGGGTTCAAGAGCCCGGGGCTGCCCAGGGTTGCCAACTCCTTGGTCTCTGCCCGGGCCCCCTGCAGGAGTCCTCCCGCACCCCTCCCACCCTCTCACCAGGAGTGAGGCCCCTCCTGCCCCCCTACTCTGCGCTCCCTCCGGAGCTGGCTTGGCTTCATCAAAAGCAGGGCCCATCAGGGTGGAGGCGGCGATGTGTCAGCTGGTATTCAGGCTCTGGTTGTGCGCTCAGATCGCTCCCCCTCCCCATCTCCCCAAATCCACCCACCCACCCTTTTACCCGCTGCTTGGGGCCTTCTGGGTGGCAGCACTTCACAGAGGGAGTCAGAGCGGCAGGCTTGAGCCCTTGGCTGTTGGGGGTGGGTGGACTGACTCACTTGGCCCCCTCCCTGGTGCCGATGGGGCAGCCCCCACACCCCTGGGCGCTGGCACCCCGTCAGGCCCCAGGGTTTTGGAAAAGGAAGGCTGCAGCCCCGCGGCGCCTGACCCGGGCCGGCTGAGGATGCGCCCTGCGCGCAGGGACCCGCCGGCCCCCGAGCCGGGAGGAGATGTTTAGGCAGCGACCCCCCAAGAGCAGGCTCGCTCCCGCGGCAGCCTGCTGGGGCCACCCTGGCCGAGGGCCCGCCGGACGCCCCTGCTGGCGGCGCCCCTCCCCGGGCCGTGGCGCGTCCCCCGAGTCTCGCAGTATTTCCTTCCTGCACCTTTAAGAAGACCGTTGCTCCGTGGTGGGATGGTGTGTTAAAGCCACACAGAGGAAGTTACGCAGCCCGGATCAGACCGAGAGATAAAAGCCCCGATGGTGATCGTGAGAGATGGCAAGAGGATTTAGCCCCGGCATTAACTTGGAGCGGAGTGCAGGGGGGCGGTGAAGCGGCCCGCCATCTGGCCCGCGCCGCGCCGCGGGGGGGATGCGCCGGCGCCCCGACGAGCCGCCGCGAAGCCCACCCGGGCCGGGGGCTGCCCGGTGCCCGCGCGCCGGTCCTCTCCGAGCCGCCCAGGGGGCCCAAAAAGTTTGCACTTGTTAGAGGCGACCTCCCGCTCGGCCCGGGGTGGGCGATGCGGGCGGCGCGGGCGGTCCCCTCCCCCGGCCCGCGTCTCCGGGACGGCTGCGGGCGGCCCCCCCGGCGGCCGGAGGGCGCCCCAGCCCCGATCTGACGGCCGCGGCGGCGGCGGCCACAGCGGCGAGCGGGAGCGGCGCGCCGAGGAGCAGCGGCTCGCCGCCCTCCGGCCCGAGCCCCCACCCAGCGCCGGCCAGGGCAGGCGGAGCGCCCGCGGGCGGCGGTCCTCGGCCTCCCGGGTCCGCGCTCCGGGAAGCTGCTCCGAGCCGGGGTAAGGCGGGCGGGGAGAGCCGGCGGGCGCGCGGGGGGAGAGCGGCTGCAGCTTTGCCAGCCTGGTTTCATTTTTAAAGGGCTTCGGTGACCGTGCAAGCTTCCCCGGGGCCCGGGAGCCACTTAAAGCGGCCCAGCAGAGGCTCGGATGCAAAAGTTATTTGGTGGCTGCTGTTACTAGCGGAGGACTGGAGTCGCCCGAGAGGGGTGTGTGAGTGTGCCTTTGTGGCAGCATCTTAAAGGAAAAGCTTGTCTTTCCGGCTGGCGTTTTCCTACCAGGGTCTTTTTCCATCGTGTGTGTGAGCGCGCGCGCGCGCGAGTGTGTGTGTGTGTGTGCCCGCGCGCGCGCGTGTGTGTGGTGGGGATAGATGTTGCAAGAATGCGTGCATGTGTTTGTGAAAAGGAAATTAACCCTTCTCTCGCGCTACTCCTCCGCCCCAACTGAACCGCCACCCTCGACCGCCACCCGCCAGCCCCCCTTCCCCGCATCCCCTTCCCATCTCTCCGAAAACTGGGTCTGTGCGAGTTGCGCAGAGAAACTCTTCGCCAGCCAGGCTGGAAACTTCTTTCCGTGCCGTGGAGGGGTGGGCTAATGGGGGAGGGGGATGAGCAGGGACGGGCTTGGGGACGTGTGGAGTGGAGCCTGGAACAGGTCTGCGCGCAGACGGGGGAAGCAGAGGCAGCGGGAAGGCGGGAAGAGGACCGTGGGCTCACGGGGTCTGCCGGCTCGGAGTAAGTTGCCCGCCCGGGCGGGGGACGGCGGAGGCAGGGGCGCTGCTGGAAGCGGCGCGGGGTAAAAGGAGGTAACTAATTCCCGGGCTTTGCTCGGTGTCTTCTAATTGAGGGAGGCGGTGCCAACGGAGGGGGCACCCTCGGTGCCGGCGGGGCCTTTATTAAAGTCCTGCTTATTAATTGCCGCCGGGGCTTGCGCTCAACTTGGGAAAGACAAAGCGCAGCTGCGGGACTGGGGGACACGCCCCTATGCGATGCATGCCCGGGTGCAGCCTACCCGATGCTCGGACTCCACCCTGACCCCTCGGCCCAGCCAAGACCGACCCCGGACCCCGGCCCAGCCCAGGCCTCCTTTTCGCGCCCCACCCCCCAGCCCTCAACTTTCCGGGGCTCCCCGGCCGCCAAGAGGCGATGGGGGGCGCCAGGAGCCGAGAGGGCCCCTGTTCCAGGGCTGGGGGCACCTGGACCGCGGGTAGCAGGATGCTAGCTAAGCCAGCGGTGCTCGGAGCACCCCGGCGGACCTGGCCCGGGGTGGAGGGCGGGGAGGTGACCCGGCGGCAGCGGGCTCCCCTCTCCTTCCTAGACCTCGGGCACCACCCCCTTGATGGCAGATTTCATTCCGCCCCGCTGCCCCCATGGGAAGGGAGAGGGAACCTCAGGGTGGGCAGCCCCCCGGACCCCTCTTCCAGTGCCCTCAGGGGGGCCCCGCGCCCACAGCGCCAAGTTTCCCACGAGGCGAGGGCGCAGCGGGCAACTCCGGGAGGAGCCCGCTCTGAGCCCAGCCAGCTCCGAGAGGCGCTAATTCAATAAGACAGAGAAATCGGAGTTCAGAAATCCTGGTAAAATCTAATTTTCGGGTTTTAATACCCTGGCTATCAGCCCCCCTCGGTTCCTGAGGACTCTTAAAAGAAATAAAGCGCATTGATTCTATTTGTTCCTGGGAGCTGCAGTTTCTTAATAATATCAGGTGAAGATTTATTTTCCAAGGAGAAAACGATCCACCGGGATACAACCTCTTACTCTGAAATTTCCCGGCTGGCTTCCCACTCCCCGCGCACCGCCTCCTTATTCCGGGGCCTCTTGCTTCTCTCGTCCCTCCTTGTTTTTTGTTTTTTGTTGTTGTTGTTGTTGTTATTGGGGTTTTGGTTTTTTGTTTTTTGTTGTTGGTGGTGGTTTTTTGGTTTTTTTTTTTTTTTTTTTGCTTTTCTTTTTTGGCAAAAGCCGCTGTAAGATTCGCTTGTTGAGCTCACTAATCTCGCTGTGATACCAGCAACGCCCCGCTGACTGACGAGTTGTAAGCACATTTGCTACCCCGCCCCCAGCAGATCGGGTTGTCCTTGGCTTCCCCCCACCCCACCCCTGCCCCAACCACCACCCCATTTTCCAGGGAATGCGCCGCATTTAAACCGAAAGAACTGCAAAGCGTTTCCTAGATTTTCCAGTTGCTCCGCACTTGGCTCTCCGTGGCCTCCCGGCCTCCCGGCCTCGCTGCCTCCCCGCGCCCGGGGGAGGCTGCCCGGGGCGCAGTCAAAACCCTGGGCAGCGGCTGGTCCTGCAGAGGAAGGAAGCCCGCAGCCAGCGCCCTGGTGTCGCCTCCCCCGTCAGGAGCTCCCTACCTGTCCGTGAACAGTTGGGAGTCTTGGGCTGGAAGAATTAATTAGGGACGCGCTGTTTTCTGGGCAGCTCGAAGCTTGGGGAGAGGCGTCCAAACCTTTACCGGCCGCGCTCTTTTATTTTTATGACATTTTCTCAGGTTGTAAAAATAGTCGCCAGGCCGGTTCTTTCTGAGAGTTTTCTAGCAAGGAGCGCATTCAAGGCCAGGCAGGTTCTAAGACAGGTTTCTCTTTAAGCAGCCAGAGGTGAGCCCTGAAAATGTGGTCCCCCCTCGGCCTCTCATTCATCTCCATCTAGAGCCCTTCAGCCAGGGAGAGGGGCAGGGGCCGCCTTAATGCTGATTTATGATTCCCCCGGGCTGACTGGGCGCTACTGTAGGAGCCCAGGGGAGCCGCCGGGCCCCTCTGGACAAAGTCCGCCTCCCCGGTTTGTCATTTTTGGCCGCAGTGTGTTTGTGTCTAGGTGGAGAATGGGGTTTCGAGGCAAAGTGATGAACTCTTTAGGGGAGGCTTCCCTGTAGGGGGTGGCCCGAGGGGGTGGCAGGTGAAAATTGCTGAGGTTAGTTAGCACCAAAGCCCAAGCAGTGTGGGGATGAAGAGGCAATCATCATAGGTCTAATAACCAGAATAATTAATAATGGGGCTGTCTGGTGTGACTCATCCCATAACCTTTGCCCTACTGGCTTGTATTTTTGGCCAGGATCCCACACTGGCTGGACTCAAGTTCTCCTGGTGATGTACCCAGTGTCTGGGGACACACCACGATACCGGAGTCATGTTTTCTGCAATGTAACATTTATCTTCGTTATAGCTATTTGGGCTCTTAAATAATTATCAGTAGCTTAAAATAGTAAAGTAATAATCATAATAGTGACTCATGTATAGACGCACCCTCCAAAGATGATCGCAGTTTTGGCTTGATCAGAAACTCTAACGTGACAAACCATCATCACTTCTGCGGTAGTTTTCACCGTCCCTAGTTTCTTAGCGTTGAAAATCCCATGGACCATTGTAGAACTTGGGGAGAGACTTCTCAGCACCTGGTTCTTCCTTGCTGGCCCACACTTGGATCTGTACCTGTCTGTACAGGCTCGTTGGCACTCAGGGTGACAGCTTTGACATTCTGACTTGTCGGTCACAGTTTCGAGAGCCACCACTCAATCCTGACCCCTGAGCATGTTTTAGGAAGTCGGTGACCCCAGGCAAGGGCAATTCTGCTGCCCTAATAACCCCAGAAAAGAGGGGGGGGGGAAGCAAATCCCCTTCTAAATAATGTGCCGAGCCTGCAAATGTGCAAATCTAATATTAATAAAATTAACCTGGCTTTCTCGGGAGACCTTGCTAATGCAGCCTCATTTTTTTTTTTTTTTGGTGCACATTTTGCCAGAGAGCTTTTATTCTTATGCATCTTTATCGCCCCCCCTTCTCTTTTTAATTTGTTGCAGGTGTTGTTGCTAATGAGCTCTCTTCCTCCCCTCTTACAATGAAAGACAAGCCAGCCCCCGGGTACCTGGATGGATTGAGAGCCGAAGTGTCAGAAACTTCATAATAAGTTGCTGATGGCTACCAGCCAAGGTCAGCTGGCCCCCATTAGTGCCTGTCCCCACAAAGCAGAGCCAAATAAGCTTCTCCCCAGTTAAGAACCTCAGTCACTTTTTTATGTGGCGGTCCAGCCACACAATTGTTGTCACTTTAAGCCCATGTGAAAAGAAATCTCTTCTGTTGGTCTGAGATGCCGGTCCAGTCCCACAGAGGGGACACCGTTCCAGCTAACACGCACACCTCCTGATTTTATTTTATCTTTACAACGCAGGCTGGAGGGTTGTTTTGCAGTTCTGTTGAGCACATCACACATTTAAGGGCCCTTTAAAGACCTGGATTGATTGGAAGGACAAAAATTAAAAGCAATCTGATCCGGCCTCGTGCCAGATCCCTGCGGATTTGCTCCCTATCCCATTTCCACCCACTGTCACAATTCGAGAGCCTGCCTGATTTGATCAGATTCGCCTCTGGGAGAGGTGTAATGCCAAGGTTAGGAGGACGCGAAGTTACGGGCAACTTTCTGATTTGCCCATCAGCAGTCTGAGAAACGCTGGCTCTGAGTCTTCCAAATCGGCCTTTGGGAAGAAACAAGTTCCTCGCTCTTCGCAAGCCGGCACTGCTCCGGTCCCTGGGACATCCAGCCACCGGTGCCTGGTAGATGTGGCACTTCCATGCTGAGGCCGAGAGTCCCGCCTGACCCAGTCACTGCCTCTCCAGGGCCTGTCTGGGCCACGCCCCTGCGGACTGCGCAGCCATGCTGCCCCTGCTCGCACTTTTCCTGCACTGCCTCCCACTGGCCTCGGGGGACTATGACATCTGCAAATCCTGGGTGACCACGGACGAGGGCCCCACCTGGGAGTTCTACGCCTGCCAGCCCAAGGTGATGCGGCTGAAGGACTACGTCAAAGTGAAGGTGGAGCCCTCTGGCATCACGTGCGGAGACCCCCCTGAGAGGTTCTGCTCCCACGTAAGTCAGCCCCCCGCTGTCCTGTTTGCTCAGGCCAAGGGGGAGGGGGTCCGGGACAGACTCTGCTGATGGGTGGGCAGAACGGCAGGACCAGAGAGATGCAAGGTTGACTTTCCTGCATCTTGGGTTGGGAGCAGATGGCTGTCCCACCTTGGAAAAGGGCCAAAGCCAAGGCCACCCCCAGGGCTCTGCGGTCATGTGACGTCATTCTCTGGGGTGGGTACTTTCTTGACCAGCTGACCACCAGATCCTTTTCTCTTG
This sequence comes from Enhydra lutris kenyoni, assembly GCF_002288905.1. Lineage (NCBI taxonomy): Eukaryota > Metazoa > Chordata > Mammalia > Carnivora > Mustelidae > Enhydra > Enhydra lutris. The sequence continues at coordinate 35,986,587 of NW_019154097.1, forward strand.
GGAAGACCATAGTAGTGATGGGCCATGCAGACAAGCCCCGCCTCCCCTGAGCAAGGGAGCAGGGCACGGAGCGCTCTGCGCATCACTTCAGTGGTACCACGTCCTCTCCCACCTGATCCAATCCGGCAGACGGTGTTGCCGGGCCAGCGCATGCCATGCGCCAAGCTGGAGCTCTGCAGGGGAAGGTTTGATGCAAGTGCAGAGGGGGTTCATAAGGGTGGAAGGAGAGAGCCAGACCAGGACGGACGGTGTGGCTGGTTCTCTTTCCAATCCCATCCCTATGGGTGGTGACTGCAGTCACTGGTTAAGTCAGGGGGACAGCAGCTGTTCAGGTGTTGTCACTTGAGTCCTTAATTAGAGAAGGATGGGGTCTTAGAGCCATGGAGCACTTGAGCAGTCCGTGTTACCAACCACAACAGCGGTGATAATAGGAGGGACCATTCATGGGAGCCCCTCGTGTGGGCTAAGAGCTTGCTATGCAAGTCCTCCCATCAGCTCACCCAGGCTGATTCTCTGTTGTATCAAGGAGGAGTTTCAGGGGATGGGCTCTGAACCAGTGGCATCTCTGGGCCTCTGTTCCATGGTCTGTAAAATGGGCGTTTAAGGGGAAAGTGAGCTGATTCATATGTGTAAAATGCTGAGTAGGGCCTTTCACAGAGCAAGTGCCCCATAGGTATTAGCTGTTGTCATTCCTGTTGTTCAGATGGGGAAACTGAGGCTCCAGGTCACACCAGGAAGTGGTAAAGCTGTGATTCAAGGGTCTGAGCTAAGCTGCCTGCCGAGAGGGACCTTCCCACTTGGCCAAGCCTTAGATCTCCATCCCCGCCCCTGTGCCTGGCAGGAGGCTGGGCTGGGCAGCATCTTCGGGGTGACTGCTGCCTCCATGTGTCCTTGAGGGAGCCTCCGGGTCTCTGGGCTTATGGCTGGACTGAGCAGGTATTCCACTGGGCTCCTGAGGACACCTCAGTCCCACGGGCAGCAGCGTTCCGATCACAGAGCAGCCAGCCTGGGAAGGTAGCTTCCTGTCTGGACTGTCAGCGGGGAGGCTGTTACTGGGGCTGGTGGCTGGGCCAAGGGAGCAAGCTGGGGAGTGGGGGGGGGGGAGAAGGCAGCAGAAGGCTGGGAGTGGGGGTTGCTGGATAGCTCGTGGGGATCACTGCACTGGGGATCCCAGGGCCTCACGGCTCAGGGATGAGCAAGGGGGTCAGCTCGTAAAGGTCAGGAGCAAGGCCACACTTGGGGGGCAGTGGAGCTCAGTTCTGAGCCTATGTACTAGGAGGGCACCCCAGCCCAGCTCATGCAAAGACTTTTCCACACACTCCCGAGACAGAGTCAACCTCTGCTTCTCGTATTAGAGTCCTGACTGTATTTCTTCTCTTAAATATTCATCATGCTTTAATGTACTGGGGGGAGGGTGTGGGGCGGGGCAGCTAAATCATGACTCACTGGACCAGCATCTGGTCAAGGGCTTGAGGGGAGGCGATGACCATCATATGCAAGTCTGAGGCCCTCTCCTGGCCAAAGCTGGCTCACGATACCCTTAGCTCTGGGCCTCTGCCCTGCCCCCACTCTCGTAGGGAGGACCCAGGGCACCTGCCAGGGTGGGGTACTCACCCTCCCCCAATCCTACTGTTGTCCCGCCTGAGCCCTGGCAGGTGTCATTGAGTGCTGGGGTCTGGGAGGAGCTGCCATCCCCTCTCCTTCTGTCCTGGGAATACAGGAGAGGAAGAGCAGCGTCTTCAACATCTCCTGCCTAGGTCCTGCCTAGGGTCCTCAGTGTCTCCACACCTGTCTGATGGACTTAAATATTTCATCACAGGCTGCCATCCCGCTCTGCCTATTATCACAAGTGTGTGGCCAACAAGAATGGGGACTCTGCCTGGCCGGTGGAGGGGGGCTGGCTTCTGCAGGGAGCGGTGGGGGAGGGGGTCACATCCAGATAACTTCAACCCCCCATACTGCCTCCCCAGAGCAGGTCCTGCCTGTGTCTCATTTAATCATCTCTAGGATGCTCTGAGTGGGTCCTGGTCTAATCCTGTTGTAGGGATTAGAAGGGGTTGCCTAAATCCCGCCAAGGTCACTCAGTTTGGAAGGCAGAGGGCAGCCTGTCTGCAGCAGAGCCCACGCTCCCCCACCAGGTGGCTCCGCCTTCCCTCGCAGAGGCTCAGCTTCCTGCCCAGTAAAGGAGAGATAATCCCGTATGTGAGGCATGGAGCTGGCCGGGGAGAGCAAACTGGCACACAGTGGGTTCTCAATGTGCAGTAGGAGTTGTGCGTTTATCATTATCATCAGGACGCGCTCAGCAGTGTCCCTGGCTTTTCTTCTTTGCCTCTGTCCAGCCTCCAGAAGGCCACGCCCTGCATTCCCGGTCCCTGGGCAGCCGGCCTGCCCTGGATGGTCAGGGAGCTCCGACGCCTGCAGGCACGGCCGGCGGCATGAACCACCAGGGGGCGCCCTAATGGTATCCGGTAGCCTGGCCAGCGCCCAGTGGGTCCCTGCGGCGACTGCTGGACCTGTCCCCACATGCGGCCAATGGGAGTGTGAGCCCTGGAGCACCCCCCAGGGTGCACGGGGAGGGCACGAAGCAGCCACTGTTTTCGGGGTTCAGGGTGCGGACCCTCCCTCCCGCCAGGCTTCCCGTCCTTCCGCAAGGCCACCTGAGACATGAATTGTAAATTCCAGCCTGGTGAGGAAGGGGAGCGGGGAGAAGACCAAGATAAATGAATAAATAAAAACCTATTGGCTCTAAATGCACAATGAGAATTAATAGGGATGAGCTCTCAACCAAGGATCTGAGGGCAAGGGCAAAATTTCAATGAGGACTGCAGGAGAGCACGGGCGGCCCCCACCCTCCGATCCGGCCGGCCGCAGAGGGCCAGCCTGGCCACGCGGCAGGGCCCAGGGGGCAGGAGAGGCAGTACCCACTGAGGCTTCTCATCCCCTGTGCTGTTGGGTGTCGGGAGCAGCCCCACGGTGCCCCAAAACACTCTCCTTGTGCCTCTGGAGACAAAAGCTGACCCACGAGTCTCAGGAGAGAGATGGTGAGGAAGAGAGAGGGGGTGGGGTGCTGGCCACAGACCAAGCAGGTGGTGGTTAAAGTGACCCTACAGGTCCCCCCTTGCCGCCTAAAATGTAGTCCTTGGACTCACCTCATTAAAAATGCAGAATCCCAGGCCTGCCCCAGACTGCTGAGCCAGGAACTGCATTTTAACACAAGATCCAGGGATCTCAGAGACATCCAGGGTACGGTCCGAGGTATGTAACGGCCTCATGGTGCGTGCACCCCACGGCTGACGTTCCCAGGGGATCTGCGCGGGCTACGTGCCGAATCCCTATTCAAGGAGATGGTGGGGAGCAGCAAGCCCGGGAGTGAGGGCTGGAGCTGGGAGCTGACGTCTCTGAGACCCTCTGGAAGCTTCCAAAGAGAGGCTGTAGGTATCTCGTCTAGAGCCACAGGCCTGGGGTCTGAGGACCCGAGCTCCCATCCCAGCTCTGCCATTCTCAGGTCATTTAGATTCTCTGAACCTCCGTTTCCTCGTCTGTAATGGGCGGTGATCGTGGGCTGCCTTGCCTGCCCCACCAGCTTCCTGGAAGAAGGAAATGTTTCTCTCAGAATATCTAGAAGTGCTTGAAGAGGGTGAGTTCTGTTCTCGTGTCAGGCTTTGATATGATTGTTGATCCAATCTTGATCCTCTTGATTTTGAAATAGGTGAACATTAAACTTTTTATCCAAGGAGACTTTACATGTACAGGACCCTTGGTCTTGGGCTTGACGGGAAACCAGGAATAGGCCATGAAGGTGTATCTTTGACCACCCTTTTTCCTCAAGCACCTGCTTTACCTTCTCTGTGCCGCGGTTTACCCAGATGCAGAGCACGTGGTCCTATCCCCCCACCCAAGGGGACTGCTGGGTTGGGTGGATCCTTGAGTCCTCAAGCCCCTCCCCACTGTGACATTGAACACCATATGTAGAATCAAGGTCATAGATGTCCCACCTCCTGCCAGACCTCCATGTTCACAAAATATTCCCACCAAGCCACACTGACCTGACAGCTCCGCTGGCTCAGCCCTCCTTCCCCCTCTGTTTTCCTGGTCCCCAAGCCCGCAGGGGAGAGCATGTGGAACAACTTGCCCCCGCCTCCTCCTGTCCTCAAAGAGACAGCACGGCAGACGTTACCCACATACACTAACAACAGGTGTCAGGGAGACAGAGCTGCTGTGGTGGGAGCCCCCGAAAGGTGAAGATGCATCTCTTCAGCTCACCCTTTGTGTTCCAGCCCGCCACGCTTCCCACCTCTGCACCCTTGCCTAGGCCACCTCCTCCACCCAGAATGTCTTCCCTCGCTTCCTTCATTTCCAAGGCTTCCACATTTACCTGGAAAACCCCAGCTCAGTCTTCAAGGTTCACGTTGGACCTCCCCTCCTCCAGGAGGCTTTCCCTGATTCCCTAACCCAGGTGGGTAGAAGGCCCCCATCTGGTCACACCCCCGTCATCGTGCTCACTGTTGTTGGCCTAGTGGTTTAGGGCATGGGTCCTAGGGGCAGAGAGATAGAGGTTAGAACCTCATGCTGTGTGACCTTTGGCATGAGGCTTAACCTCTCTGAGCCTTATTTCCTCAAATTGCTGCTATTAATAGGATATGCAAACAGGACTGTCTGGTGCACAGCGCCTGGCATATGGTTGATGCTCATTCATGAGGGCTATTGTACTCCTGGTGTTTTCTTTTGCCTTGGACTGTGAGCTCCCCAGAAGTCGAGCTGTCCCATCTTTCTGTCTCCAATCTGTGCGAGGTATGCGTTTAATGAACAAATGTCGGGTAAGTGGAAGGTGGATGTGATCCAGGAAGACTTCTCAGAGGAGGAGAGATTAGAACTGAGTCTTACAGGAAGAACTAGGGTTTTGATCCGGGGAGAGGAAGCACCGGAAGCTCCCGCTTGTCTCCATTGGACCCCTGCTTTGTGGGACTGGCGATGGGGTGACAGCAGGAGGTCTGCACAGCTCTGTCCTTAAGTAGAAAGCGACTTTGGAACCAGAGCTTCACCCAACCCTTAGTTAAAGCAGCTCATTCTGTTGAAACGCCTGAGGCAGGGCCCAGGTTAGGACAAGAATAGTTCCCAGCATGACATCTTCCTGCACAGTGAAGTCTCCTTCCTGGGGAGCGGATGAGTGACAGGCTGGGGGCAGCGTTGCTGGGCGGTCAGTGCCCGCACGCGTGAGATCCTTGCCCCTTACCTTTCTTAAGGGAACGGCTTTGGGTCCAGACACCCCATGGAGGGTGGGTGCAGTACAACGGGAGTGCGGCGGAGAGGGAAGGAGCCTGGAGGTGGTAGCCTCCAGTGTCAGAAGAGTCAGAAGGGAGTGTCAGAAGCTCTAGAACTTTCCAGCATACACATCCCTGCCTTCCCCAGGCTCGTCTTCCTCTTCCATCTCTACACTCTCCAGCTTTGGTTTTTAATATAATCTCATGTGTCTCCAGCCTTGCCGGTATTATCACCAGCTGCCTCAAATCCCACATGCGGGGAGGAAGGGGATGGACAAATGGACAGCCTGGGCAGGCTACCCCCCACCGTGGATGAGAATTTGGGATCTGGGAAGGGGCAAATGCGAGCTGCTGTTACCCCGTCCTTCTGGGTTGTGGGACTTTGGCTGAGTCCCTTGTACTCCGAGGCTCGATGTTCTCATCTGATCATTGGGATGACAGCAGCCACAGGCTCAGAGGAAGGCTGACGGATGAGATGAGACAAGCCTCAGAGAGCCCTCAGCTGGGCGCCTGGCGCAGAATGAATGTTCCCAAAAAAGGGATTTTCTTTTTCCATCCCAGAACTTAGCTGGAGAGACAAAAGGAGGGACAGTAGAACATAACAGATAGAAGGTGATGCCGTTGACCGGGCCTGGAATGGGAGGTAGAGTCCGCGTGCACGATGGGAGTTCAGAGATGGGGGGCCTGGGGCTGGGGCAAAGGGTCGGAGGGATGCAGAGGAGTGACAGCTGGCGTGAAGGGAATGGCACGTTCAAGGTCATGGGGTGGGGGTGTGCGGGGGACATGCAGAGGGAGGACGTGGATGCCTGGGAGGGGAAAGCCATGTCACCGCCTCGTCCCATCTAACCCCCCTCCCTGTAATTCTGTGCGGTGGAGTGTTTACGGTTCCATTAGGCAGGTGAACAGAGAGACCGAAGCTTCCCTAGGTCTACTCAGTGGTGGGGCTGGGATTCAGCCTTCTTCTCTCTGGCTCCTAGTGTTGGGGGACGGCTGGGGGGTTGGGCCAAGGATGTGGTGGATGGGAGGGGAGGAGGGGAACAGTGGTCAGGCAGAGGCTGGAGGGGCTAGAACAGAGTGTGGCAGGCTCAAAGGAGGGGGGCCCCTCGCCGCGCAGCCCTGGCCACCCCAGGACCGGAGCCCGGACTGCAAAGCTCCATTCCCATCCCACAGCCCCCATGGCCCAGGCTCCCTGGCTGAGACCTGGCCCGGGTCCATCTGGCTCACGAGTGCCCAGGCACCAAGTGCCGAGGAAACTAGGAAGTGGCGGATGATGCAGAAAACGGTTCTGCTCGGCTTCGCTTTGCAGGTTCTGATCTGTTTTTCCTCAGCGGCAGATTTGCTTAAATATATGAAAATGTGTTTCTAATTCCCTGAGCACACACCAACTGCTGGGGGGAGGGCAGTGGGGGAGCGTGCGAGAGCTGAACGAGCACCGGAGGGGAGCCAGGCGGTTCCAGGTTCTGCAAAGCCTCCCTGCTGCTGGCACGCCAGGCCAGGCCCCCTTGGCCTCAGTTTCCCCCGCTGCACCATGATGCGGTGTGCCTAGATTCACCAGCATTCCAGGAGGATGGCCAAATAGATTCTGGGATGTTGGAGAAATCTGGGCTAGGGTTCGGCTTTGGTCACAGGCAGAAAAAATGGGGGATCCCAGGGCACATAGAGAGGTTCTGAGTGCCGAGCCCAGTGTTAGACTTTTTTTCAAGTTCAAACTCTTTTATTATAGTAGTTTTCTAAATGAAAATCAAAACAAAGAAAAATAAAGATGAGCACTAAAAATACAATGGTACATCACATAATTTCCTTCTGGTTCTATAAATTCTTTTTTTTTTTTTTTTTTTTGGTTGAGATATAATTAGCGTACAACACTGTATTCGTTTTAGGTGTACAATGTAACAATTTGATATATGTAGATATTACAAAATGACCACTGATGATAAACTTAGTTAACATATATCCCTGCACAAGGTTAAAGGTTTTTTGTTTGTTTTTTTTCCTTTCAGTGCTGTTTTTAAAAGAAATTAAAATTTTTTTTCTAATTGAGGTGAAATTCACATTACGTGAAATGAACCATTAACATTTTTTATTGTAGTAACATATACAGACCATAACATCTGCCTTTTTAACTATTTTTAAGGATCCAGTTTCAGAGCATTTAGTACACTCAAAATGTTGTGTGACCACCACTTCTATGTAGTTTTGAGACATTTTTCATTACCCCAGAAGGGAATCCCATCTCCACTAGTGGTCACTCCCCAGGCCCCCTCCCCCCGGCCCCTGGTGACCATGAGTCAGCCTCCCGTCTCCATGGGTTTGCCTCTCCTGGACCCTTCGTGGAAATGGGATCATACGACACGTGCCTTTTTGTGCCTGACGTCTTTCACTTGGCATCACATTCTCGAGGCTTGTCATGTGGTGGTAGGGGCCACTACTTTGTTCCATTTTTAAGGCTGAGGAATATTCCACCATATGGCTAGACACATCTCTGCCTCTGTGCCCCGGTCAGTGGACATTTGGGTTGCTTTTGCTTTGGGGCCGTTAGGAATAATGCTGCTATGTCCTTGTGTGTGCACTTTTTGTGTGGACATTGCTCTGGGGCATACACCTGGGAGTGGAATTGCTGTGTCATATGGTAATTCCATATTTAAGTTTTTGAGGAGCCACCAAACTGTCGTCCATAGTGGCCACACCACTTTCCATTCCCGCCGGCATGGGACATGGTTCCGATTTCTCCACACCCTCACCAGCACGGCGTATCTCCCGTTTTTTTGTTTTTTATTATTATGGCCAACCTAGTGGGTGTGAGGTGGCATCTCATACGGTTCTGATCTGCCTTTCTCTAGTGACTGGTTTACTGACTAGTGTATCTTCTATGGAGAAATATGTATTCATGTCTTTTGCCCATTTTTCCACAAGATTGTCTTTTTGTACATGTCCTTGATGTGTGCTAGGTGCTAGATCCTTATCAGACGTCAGATTTGCGAATATTTCCCCAACCTGGTGGTCAGCCTTTTCACTCTCTTGATTGTGTCCTTTAATGCATAATATTTTTTTTTACTTTAGTGAAATCTAATTGATCTATTTTTTTCCTTTTGTTGCTTGTGCTTTGGGTGTCGTATCAAAGAAACCATTGCAAAGTCCAAGGTCACAAGTGTTTACCCCCATATGTTCTTCTTAGACTTCTATAGTTTTCACCCTCATGTCTAGATCTTTTTTTTTTTTTAAGATTTATTTATTTATTTGTCAGAGATCACAAGTAGGCAGAGAGGCAGGCAGAGAGAAGAAGGGAAGCAGACTCCCTGCTGAGCAGAGAGCCTGATGCGGGGCTCGAACCCAGGACCCTGGAATCATGACCTGAGCCAAAGGCAGAGGCTTTAACCCACTGAGCCACCCAGGCGCCCCCTCATGTCTAGATCTTTGATCCATTTTGAGTTAATCTGGGTCTGTGGTGTACCATAAGCCTCCGGCGTCCTTCTTTTGCGTGAGGATAGCTAGTTCCCCCAGCACAGTGTGATGGAAAGACTGTTCTTTCTCCACTACGTGTTCTTGTCATCCTTGTGGACAACATTGGCCATCCATGCGAGGGCTGGCATCTGGGCTCTCCATCATTTCCCAGGAAACACTGAGCATCCCGTGTGTGGTGTATCCTCAGGTCCTCCCAAAGAGCCTACAGGATAAAAATTACTTTCCCCATTTTACAGATGAGGAGACTGAGACCCCAGCACTAAGTGGAGAGTCTGGGCTTGAACTCAGATCCCAGGCATTTAATGTGATGCCGGGGTGAAGCCGGAGGAGGGGGAGCCCAAAGGCTCATGCCCTCCCCCTCCCTTTCTCTCCCTCCCTCCTTTCCTCCTCTGTGTCTCCTTTATTCCTCACCAAGCTCCCAGACTGGGATGTTAGCTCCGATGCTCAGAGGAGGGTAACGGGAGGGGTGCCCAGCCTGTGACTTCTTTCCAGTCTCAGAGTGTCTCCTCCTTAGCTTCTACAGCAACCCCCTCCCGGGTCTGGACCCACTCAGCAGGGCACCGGAGCCTGGGTCTCACTTCGCCCCTGACACATAAATGCCACTGCTAATCATCCTGCATCTCAAGTCGGGAGTGCAGGTTGGAAGGGGTCTGAGAGATTAGAGGAACCGAAATACCTAGGAGCACATGCCCGTGGGACTGATGGCTCAGGGGAAAGACGGCCCCTTGGACCGGGCTGCCAGTGACCCTCTGCCCCCGACACGAGGCCCTGAGCCCCCCACCCACAGGCAGTCCTAGGACTCCTGTGAACACAATGTGAAACCACTATTGACTCCAGCTCCCCTCATTTCCTACATGAGGGAAACTGAGGCCCCACAGGATGCCGTGACTTCCTTAGGCCCCTAGGGAGGGACGGCACACCCAAGAGGGTCAGCTGTAGGTCCCAGGCTCTCCTGAAAGAGTGGACCGGAGCCCTGGGGACATGTGGCATTCCACACCACGTTTCCGTCTATGCACTCGTGCCTGGGATTTGACCTCACATGACGGCATTTGGTGGGGGGCGTGGGCTGCCTGCCTGAAAGCCACCTGCAGCCCGCGGGGGGGCCCGGGCTGACCCTTCAGTGTAGATGTGACGTAAGGTTAACACATTGCTCTCTGGGCCCCTTGGGTGAGCCCCTGGTGACACGGCTGTTCTCAGAGCTGGCTCTCCAGGGTCCTGGGGAGCTCCAAGTCCCCCATCCCAGCCTGCCCACAGGCTGTGGTGTTTCACGCTGGGGCAGGGCCGTGAGAGGCGGACAGGAAGGGGCCCCGGGACCCCAAGGTGTGGCTGCACAGGGGTCACCTCCATTAGAGAAATGCAACCTTCTCCCCCTGTAGAAATTTTGCACATCTGATCTGCCCTCCACACCTAACCCAGGGATGCTCTAGGGCTGCCCTCCCCGGCCCCCCTAGGAAGGGAACTCGGACCATCAACAACAATCTGGCATCCTTGTCCCCCAGCCATTGCCAGGGTGCTGTGGGACCATTTGGACCCCTCCGTTCCTCGTTCCAGGTCCCTCCTTTTGCCCGTGTCATTCGTCCACTTGACTCCAAGTGTCGACCAGGGAAATAAAAGGAAATGAAACACGACCAGGACATCCCCCCCCCGCCCCCGTCATAGCGGAGTCTGTTGTTGGGCAAAGGTGAAAAGGAGGCCAAGGGGAGACGCAGCCTGCATGTAACCCTCAGGCTCCCTCCCTCTGCTCCAGCCCACATGGATGGTGGTGCCTATTTGGGGTTCTTGGGGGGTCCCCTCCCTCTGGGAATCAAGAGACAGCCAAAGGCAGGTGACAGTAGAAAGAGAAGCCAGCCAGCCAAAGGGCACACTGTCTCTGCCCCTGTCCCCACTCCAGACAGGCATCTTCAAAAATCCTCACCAGCAGCTCTGGGGCTGACACTGGGCGGGGTCTGGGCTCCCCACTGGATTAGCTTCCGGGAGCTGGGTGACCTCAAGGCAAGTTTTGGGGTAGAGATTTCCTGCCTGCACGCTCCCCTCAGAACCCTACTGCATTCCCTGGTTCTGTTTCTAGCCTTTGGGACTTTTAAACTTGGAGAGTAAACCAGAGAGGGGAAAGGAGAGGGAGAGATAAGGAAAAAACCAGTAATGTCCCAGACACGCAGGAGGACCCAGAGGGGACAAGCAAAGCTGGAGCCCAAGCCACACCTCAGCAGCAAAACCCCAGAGCAGGGGTTCCTGCCTTTGGGGATTCATGGTGCTCATTCAGGAACAGCGTGCACACATGCACGCGCACGCACGCACACACACACACACACACACACACACACACACCTACCTGCAGGGCACACGTGTATGGCTGCAAATACTCATGGGGCTTCCCGGACCACCCTGAGTCCACCGGTGGACCCCTGTGGTCCCTCTGGGGGCCCCTACACTCAGGAAAACCAATGTTGTCTTCTTGTAACTGAATGGTCCTGTTATCTGAGGGTTTTCTTGATTTTACCTCTTTCTCCTCAGAGGAGCAACAGCTTACACTTACTGAGTGCCTACTGTATACCAAGCACTCAACCTAAACAGCTCATCGAACCCTCACAGAAGTCTTATGGCGGATCCTATATTTATACCCATTTTGAATACAAGGAACCCAAGGTTCAGAGAGGTTAAGGCACTTTCCCGAAGTCACACAGCATTGAAATAGAGGAGCTTGGCCCTTCTACCCTGGGCTGCCTGGCGCCATCACTTAGCTGCTAACCGGGCCATCTACAGCTGCTGAGAGGCACCCTGGGTGTCTTAGAAGGCTGCAGATGGATAGAACTAGTTGTCATCTGTGTGCACGCGTGCGTGCTGTGGCCCTCTGCGCTGGGTGAGCGTATGGTCCTTGTCAGCTGGAGGAGGGAGGGCAGGGGAGGAGTGAGTGATGGTGGCAGTTAGCCCCCACCCCGCCCCACTCCCGCTGCCCTTTGAGACATGGCAGAGTCTGCTAATCCACTTACTTGATAATTCACTTGTATCATGTCTGTTTGGCTCATGCACGCTCCCACGCACCAGCTCCGGGGAAGGCGAGATGGTTTTGCCTGGAGGAACCGAGCTGTTTTTCTGGGGAAGGAGTGGGAAAAGAAATACACCCAACAATGGACAGTAATGGACCTAAAAATAGAGGGGCGAGGGAGCTGCGGGGAGGGGGAGCGTGCCGCCTTCCACCAGGCATGTCTGCCTGGAACGGGCAGCCCGCCCCTTCCCACCGGGGTTCCCCAAATATCTGGCGGCCTCACAGTGTGGGGGATGGGCATGGAGAGGGCAGAGTTAGGAAGGAGGGGAAGGGGGCCCGAGGCCACTCCCAGATGGAGAATTGTCCCGTGGCGGTGTCCTGGGGCCAGTGGCCCCAACCTTGGCTGCACACTGGAACTTCCTAGGCAGCTGATCCGGCCTGAGAGCCAGGACCCACCCTGAGGGTGTGATGTCGCTGGTCTGGGGTGCCCCCAGGCGAGACTAACCTGAGAACCACTGTAAGCTGTATCTCCACATCAGGAAAGCGGCTCCGATTTTGTGCCTGTCTCCTCCATGAGTCCTGTCTCCTCACCCCTGCAGTGACTTTCTGGAAGGCTCTAAACCCAGGTGGGCAGCTGAGACTCTTGGGGAGTGGAGAAGGCAGGGGCCCCACCAGCCCCCCACGGGGTCCCCGGGGCGGGCCTGTGCGCCAGGGCTCAGTCAAGTTCCCAGGTGTCCCGGGCACAGCTGAGTGCGCGGCCTTTCCTAGGACAGCGCCGGATCCCTTCCCGCATGAAGTGTCCTGTCATCTTTCACATTCAAAGGGCAGAAGGGAAGAGAGTTTGTTCTTAGAACCCATCCTTGTGCCTGAGCCACAGACGCTCCATTCTTGCTCCGGCCTTGGGGGATGGTGGGATGCCAGCCTCCCCCTCGGATGTCCCGAGCCTTTGGCTCCCAGGTTCTTAACCCCTCTTCCTTGGAGAAAGGCTGGCCAGCCAGAGTCAGGGCCTTCCGGCAGCTGCTAAATGTCAAGATGGATACTGGCCCCAGGCTGCCCCTTTGCCCTTATCTCCCACGCTCCCCACCAGCCCCTGCCCTGCCAAGCGCATTAACTCTTTTCTACCTGCATCTCTCCCTGTGCAAATTCTGCACAGCCGGCCTGCCCTTCACTTGGCCTCATGGTGCAGAGCATTCCTCTCCCAGCCCAGTTAAACCTTCCTCCACCGGTCCACACCTTGCCCGCCCTTCTTCCAGGCCCGCCGGAAATCCCACCTTCCCGAGGAAGGCTTGCTGACCATCCCAGCCAGTTCCCATCCAGGCTTGTCATCTGGGCCATTTGTGGGGACCAAGCCACAGGTGGCTTTTCTGGGGTCACCGCAGAGGGCTCAGTTGCTCTCGTAAGAGCTCAAAGTGCCTGGGTTACCCGACCTTGAGTCAGTGCCTGGCCTCTGGGGGCCTCAGGTCCCTCCTCACCTATGGGGGTGATGGCGAAAGTGGGGCCCCTGGCATAGAATCGGACCCCTTCTTCGTATCAGCTGCACCAGGCTCCCAAATCTGGCCGGGCATCCGAGTGCCTGCAGACAGGGTTGGTGGGTTGGCTGGTTGGCTTTCAAGCCAGAGCAGAATTTCTGGCTTTAGGGCCCGGGAATATTTGCCTACCCTCCTCTTCTAGGAATTCTGAGAGCAGCCAGGTCTGATGGCTGCTTCCCCACGACGACTTTGCACACAGCGAACATTCCGAAATAGTGGATGAGGAAGCGAATAAGTAGATGAATGAAATCTTGCTGGCTCTGTCTTACCACTCCCCTCCTCACCAAACGGTTCCTGCACAGAGTGGCGCACCTGTCGAGGTGTGCCCAGCTGGGTCCTGGGGGAGCAGGCCCAGGAGTCCTTCCTCTCTCCTCTGCCCTACCGCTCCTTAACTCCTTGGAGACCAGGAGGGAGAAACCCTTGCCGGTCCCAGCTTGCGGTTGTTGGCGTGGCCGTCCCCACCCATCCCCATCGGTCTGGGTGCTGTATGGACTCCGGAGACTTCCTATGGCATCTGGAGGACCCAGACAAGGGACCTGCCGAGGAGGGGGAGTCACTCTGCAAGCCTTAATTAAGCGCCTTACAGGTACCAGGCTCCACCTTCCAGGAGCACACATTAGCCCCAGAAGGTGCTAAGGAGAAGAGACAGTGCTCATCTCCAGGCTGGGGGCCGGCGGGGGGGCGAGGGCAGTGGCCAGGTATGCAGGCCCTGAGGAAGGGACAGTCAAGCAGACACCCCCTCGGGCTGGAAGGGAGGAGCTCCAGACAGGCTGCCCCATGCTGAAAGCCAGGGGTAGGGCGGGGGCATCAGGAAAGGAATCAGAGCCCAGAGGACTAAAGAGGCAAGAAAATGACTTCAATAGCACCATAAAACAGTTTGTAGAGCCATCTGTGGTGCGAAAATCCCCTCCGTCGCCCCTAAACCAGGGAGTGACGCGGCAAGGAGACGCTGGACAGCGCGCTAGGCTTCCCACCGAGCGCGTGATTTGGAACGTCTAACCCCGGTTCTGCCTTTTGCTCACCGAAGTGACATTGGCCACGTTGCCTGGCTATCCTGACCCCCGTTCGTCATCGGAAAAACAGAATTCGGAGTTGTGCCTTAGCTCACAGGATTGTCATGGATAGAGGAAATGAAATTTTGCGGGAAAAATCAGGATCACGATGTCTGGCGCCAATAGCAATACTCAGTGTGGAAACCGAAGGCAGGGAGGGGCAGGGGAAGGTCGGGGACAGTTTGGGTTTGGACTTTATGGGAAGGGGCAGCCTCTGGGGTTACTGGCGGCTTATACAGGGCGTCCGGTGGGGGATGGGGGCCGGACAGAAGTTAGGGGAGGGGCTTCGACCTCACCCCTCTTGGACCCGCCCCTTTCAGTGGGTGCTCCGCCCCCGCCACGCCCCCAGTTCCCTGGCCTCTTGAGGGACCACCAGGCCCCACTGTTCTGTTCTCCAGCAGGGAAGCCAAGGGCTGCTCCCGGAGAGGAGGAGGGCGCCCCTCGACACCCCCCCCTCCACCCCCCACCCCAGTGTTTAAATCGTCCATGCCAATTTTTTTCTCCTCCGTGATAAAATATTCATGTCAGCAGAGCAGGCCCTCTTTGGGAAGCCTGCATGTGTCTGGCCTAGGCTTTGCACAAGCTTTTAAAGAGCAGGACGCTTTTCCTACTCTCTAAGCATTTTCTGAGTCCTGAATCAATAATGCACTTTACCGGGCTTCTCTGGATGCGGCTTTTCTCCTCCCGGAACCCTGCCCCCATCCTGCCCAGTCTCTCTCTCTCTCCCTTTCTCTCTCTCCTTCTTTCTTTCATCCTCTCCGTCTCCCCCTTCTTTACTTTTCTTTACTTTTTCAAGAGGGATTAAATGAAAGTGTCGGCTCTTTGGGTGGCGGGCCCGCGTGGGTGGGGAGAGGGGTGCGCGGGAAGGGGGAGCAGAGAGCAGCTCAGCAGCGCCCAGGCAGGCGGTCCTTGGCTGAACAGGTTGTGTCCCTGCGCAGCAGGAGGAGGCCAGCGGCTGAGCCTTCCTGCTGGCCCCGGTGGGGAAGCGTTTTTGAGCTCTTGGCATGGGGGAGGAGGAGAGCTTGGGCGAATCCTGCTTCTCTCAGTTCTTTTTCAGATCAATTAGAAAGTGTTTACAGCATGACCAGAGAACACAGAACCAACATGTAAAAGAAAGGGGGCCTGGAACAGAGAGACTATGTGCAGTGTGAGCCCAATATATTGCCAAACTTTCTAGGGAGCAAGCCGTCTAGTTTGGCCTTTCTGCTTCTTGTGGTAATGAGCCCCTGTCACTGGGGGCATGCAAACGGCAGGGGAGCCATTCCTTGTCTGACTCAGACGCCTACACAGGTCTGGTCAGTTACCTTCCGCCAGGTGAGGGGCTGCGGTGCAGAAGTCGCCCTTGCGGGGGGCCACACAGACCAGCCCAGGCTCTCTTCAGTTGGGATAGAACCTCCCCCCCCAAACATTCCAGAAATTTGGCTGTGGGAAGAATCCACACACGCCCAAGGCAAAACAGAACGTATCCTTTTTTTCTAATGTTTTTTTAAACAGTACAGCTGTCCCCCACCCCCACCTTCTCCATGGTGTCAGTTACCCACAGTCAACCAAGATCTGGAAGCAGGTGATCCTCCTTCTGGCATGTAGTGAGAAGGTCCCTAGTAGCCTAATGCTTCGTCCCCACGCCCACGTCCCTGCCCTCGCTTCATCGCATCACCCAGACTTTTTATCTTCTCACGTCACAAGAGGGGAGAGCGCGGCACAGGAAGGTATGTGTGGAGAGGGAGGCCGCATTCATGTAACTTTTCCTCCAGTATTTGGTTATGATTGCTCTATTTTATTATCAGTCATCGTTGTTAACCTCTCACGGTATCTAATTTATAAATTTAACCTTACCATAGGCATGTCCATACAGGAAAAACACAGTATATGTAGGACTTGGTACCATCTGGGTTTTCAGGAATCCCCTGGGGGGTTGGAAAGTATCCCTTGTGGATAAGGGGGGAGACCACTACAAGAGTTTTAGCTCCTAGAGAGACGAACTCTTGTCTGGCCAACCAGAGCCCTGACAAGATGTCGCCCGTCCCCTCTGACCGTTCAGCTGTGGGAGGAAATCGGTCCTTCCGGGTCTGCGATCCTGGAGAGCAACATTCGGCATTTGCATCCCTGCCCCTCTGCCCGGGGCTTCCCAGCTGACCCTCTGCTGGACAGTCCTCCAGGGCAGCCTGACACCCTCGGGTCGGCAGAACGTCTTGCTGGCTGTGTCTGGTGGGGAAGCCGGAGGTGGGTACGGGACTGCGGACCCGGTGTCCGGGCTCGCTGCCGCTCCCCATCTCTCAGTAGTCACTTAACCACACTGTCCTCCCTGGGTGGCGCTGGGCAGGCCGCTTACCCTCTCTGAGCCGCACCAGAAGGATGAGATGGAGTGAGACAAGTGAGCAAGTGCCCCTCACGTACACTCTCGTGGGATCCAGTTGCGGGGGTAGGAACGTTTAGCAAATACCACTACGCGCTAATAGTCATTGGGGGTGTAGAGCAAGGGTGGGCAAGACCTGGTCCCTGCTGGCCTAGAGTCCAGCCCCAGTCATGGAAGGTTCTGGAAGGAGGTCAGTTGTGGGTGGGGCTGAAGTGAAAGGCCTCCCTTTCCTCCCAAACAATTTGGGGAACTGGGGCAGAGGAGAGGTGCTCTGGGCAGCTGAAGACCTGAGGGCAGGGCAGGTTCTGGGGGTCTAACGTGGCTCCTGGATTAGGACGTGCCCACTGTGGCTGGTTCAGAGTCGAGGTCTGGGCATGACCCGGTGTGGGGAGGGGGGTGGCTGTCTCCATGACCTCTGGATGCTCATTGCCAGATAGATGAGTCCGGGGAAGATCCCTTGTTCAGACCCCTGGCCTTTCCAATGGGTAGTGGCTGGGCTGGGAAGAAACATTGCTAACAAGAAACCAAACCCAACAGCAGCAAACCCCACCCCAACAAGAGAAGCATCCCTGGCCAGCTGCCGCTCCAGCCCTGAAACAGCGTTCAGGTGGTTTCCGCTGATTCATGAGAGGGGGTGGGGGGGATGACCTTGCTGAGGTCCAGGCTTCGGCTCAAACAGAAACCCAAAAGGGAAGGGGAGAGAACCCTGCAGGCAGAGGGAGGGAGAGAGGGAGAGTAACAGGGACAGGGGTCAGCGGAACCACCGAAGGAGCGGGACAGGGAGTCTTGCGGTGGTGGGGGGAGGTTAGAGACGGGCAGGGCAACTAGAATTAGGATCTGTTCCCAACAGAATCTCGTTTCCGCTTTGTTAATAATTTATCCCTGCTGCAACTTCTCTTACTAATAAATAGGAAATAATTTGTTAGGAAGAATTCCCCCGATACCCCAGCTTTCTCCCTGGAGTAGGGGTGGGGATGCCAAAGGGTGTGGGGGACTGAGGAACGTGAACTGGGGAGGTCAGGGCCAGAGCGCGATCCTTTCATGAATGGGGAAACTGAGGTACGGATAAGGCAAGGCCCCACCCAAGGTCATATGTGGTGGTTAAGAATGGTCTCCTGTGTCCCAGCTCCATGACCCTATGGGTCAGGGAACTTGTTATTGACCTACACACCTGCCCAGGCTGAAGAGTCCCCCCAGAGTTCTAGAAGCATCATGCAAGGTGGAGGCTGGGGCTAGCTCAGCTACCGTGGGCTTCCCCCACCTTTGCTCTTCCCTGAGTCCTGTTCTGCAAGAGGGAGCTGGCAGTGCCTGGATGACCCTCAGAGCCCCCTGCCCCGCATTCCTCCCCCTTGGTGTCCCCTGCCACCCCTCCCTAGGGCTCCCCTTGGCCGCCTCCCTTTTCCCACAGGCAGATGCCTCCAGCCGTGCTGAGGTTGACGGGCTGAGCACGAGACGGTTCAGTTGGCAACTCGACAGACAGGTTCAAAAAAATCTGTCAGCTGCTAAACTGTTCCCTGGGCCTGCCCACACGCCTGGGTGGCAGAGCGATGGGCTGTCTGCCTCCGGGTGGAACCCGAATCTCGAGGGAGCGGCCCAGGTCTGGAGGTGGTGTGTCCTTCCCTTCTGGGTGAAGGGCAGAGTTTCCTGAATTGCCCCTGAGCCCGACTCCCCGGCTTCTGGTCCCACCTCGGCCACTGGGAAGCAGCGTGACCTTGAGACCTAGCTCAGCCTTTCCTCATTTACAGAGTGTAAATGGGAGGACCCCATCTTCCAGGATAGTGCATGGACCCTGCTTTCGTGCTCAAGCCGCAGGGTTGGTGACGGCCGGGATGCTGTTCCTCCACCCGTCGCTGGGGAGCTGGGACCGCGCAAGGTGCTTGCCACGTGGCACCTGCTGTCGTTCTCACAAAGGCCCCGAGCAGTCAGCCTGCCCACGCCCCTGGAGTCCATCCACTCCACCAAGGTCTCCCAAGAAGCCCCCAGGAGTGCCAGGGCCTTGGCTGCCGTGGGGAAGGAAGCCAATGAGGCCCCTGCCCTCACGCCGCTTCCCCTGCAGAGCAGGAGTGAGACTCAACTCTGGGAAGCAGAGAGACTTGTACGTGGCTGGGGAAAGCCTGGAGGAGGGCTGTCCCTGCTCATCCCGCCACAAATCCAAGGGCCCTTCCCACCACGTTCTGGCACGCTGCTGCCAACATTCCCCAGACCCGCCCCATCGGAGCCCAGAGACTGAAATTTCATCTCGACACGGGTTAGGACGCAAGGCTCGTCCGCACAGAGCTGTTTATTCCTCTGCCCAGGCTCCTTGGTAGGGGCCCCGAGGTCCAAACAGCCAGACTTCCCCTGGGCTCGGTTACCAGCGTCCCTGCTAATAGTCAACTTTCCCACTCAATTATATTTTTTTGCCCGGAGCTTGTCTGCACTGTTTACAGCCTGGCCTCTGCCTCCCAGCTGTACCCTTTGCACAGAAAATAGCGCAGGAGCAAAAGCATTCAAGAGACCATTGAAAGGTCTGAAATTGGTGGTATGAAATGGTTTCTCCATAGAAGAATTCTTTCCAGGCGACTCCTGCTCAGTGTCTCCGTGGGTCTGTTCCCCCCCCATTCCCTGGCGCTGTTGTCCCAGCTGTCCGCCTTCCTCTTGCCC
Organism: Enhydra lutris kenyoni; assembly: GCF_002288905.1. Lineage (NCBI taxonomy): Eukaryota > Metazoa > Chordata > Mammalia > Carnivora > Mustelidae > Enhydra > Enhydra lutris. Next base: position 36,005,876 of record NW_019154097.1, read on the forward strand.
TGCACCCCTGCCTTCACCCCTCCCAGTCACCCCCACCACCTAACCTTGCAGGTGACTTGCCTGGGTGTGTCTGCAGAGACAGGAAAGGCATGATAGGACGGGCTCAGTTTCCCCAAGATCTCCTTGGCTAGTCCCACTCTGTTCAGAGGAAGGGACGTGGGGCCGGCAGGTACTCAGATTCTCCGTCTGTGAAGAGGAGGTAATTCTGCAGCCCTGCCCCCCCCACCCCAAGGGGCTGCTGGGAAGATGCCATGCGGAATGGCTGTGATGTGCCTAGTCCAGCCTTGGCACCTGGTTCGAACTCGCTGAATGTCATGGTCATTACCCACTTTTGAGCCCGCAGCTCCCCAGGCAGTCTGTGTCTGGTGTGAAGTCCTGGTTTTACCGTGAATGAGCTGGTTGGCCTCCGCCTTCCTTCTTCCCTTTGAAGGTTGCTGGGGGAGCCCCTGAGCTAGCGTATTGGGAGCTGCTCTGGAATAATTATTGCTACCATTTGGAGAGGTTTTCTAGGTATTTCATACACATTATATCACATGCTGTTGGACGACAGACTACATATTCAGAGAGGTAAAGCAACTTCCTCAAGGTCACACAGCTTCAATGGATAGAGCTGAGATTAAAACCTAGGACTTTCAGACCCCAAAGCCAGTTTCCTTAACTGCTCCAGAACAGGGGTTCCTCACTGGGATGATGGGACCCCATGAGTCCCCAGAGTTTGCATAGAAAATGTGGTGTGTTACATATTTTGGGGGGAGAAAGTTTCAAAGATGGAATCAGGTATGATTTTTATTTATTTACTTTTTGGGAAATATTTATGAGCTGTCTAAAAAAATAACTACTGCTTTCAATAATATCAAATGTTGGCTTTGGCATCATCCTAAAAAGTTTAGGGGTGCCACCAACACCCTAACTTTCTCTCTGGCTTTAAGTCAGGTGTTGTCTGGATTGTGTTTCATGATTAGTCTGATCTCATGGAGATGGGTGGAAATGTGCGGACCAAGAAGGTGGGCAGCCACAGGCCCTCCAGCCCGGCCCCTCCCTCCCACCTGCCGTCATGAGCTTTCAGATTGAGGCACAGCTCTGGGGGTGGGGGGCTGGGGGTCAGCTGGGCTCCCAGCCCCAGGCTCCTCCTCGGGAACTCTCGCTAGGGGAGAACAGAAGGAAAGCCAGGGAGAGAGCAGTGATGCTGGGGGAGAGATGCCGTTTCAGGGGGGCCAGCGCCTTGAACAGGAGCCGCACCCCGCACCCCGAAATGGTTAAATAGAATTCCAAGATCTTGAGGCAGGAGGGCAGTGCAAGGGAGAAGAAAAATAGGCGGGAGAGGGAGAGAATTGTGCTGGCGATGGCTGGGGATTTATTTATCGTGCTCGCTGTTGATTAAGCCCGCTCAGCAGCAGGCGCGGGGCTGGTAAATACACAGGCTGATTCATTACTTTCTGACCATCTGCTTCCCGGCCCGGGGGGCGGGGGCCAGCGGGCCCCGCAGGTGATGGCAGCGTGGTGTCGGCAGCCGGGCCAGACCCCGTCCCCTGGCAGAGCTGGCCGCGTCAGTCTTGCCGGTGACAGGCCGGCGTGGCCGGGAGCGGTGTGGGATCCCTCGGCCCGTGGTGGGGACTGCCGGGAGGCTGCGAAGGGTGCCGGAAGTTAGGACGGGGCATGAAGAAGGACTGGGGGAAGGGGAGGTGTGGGGTGATTCACAGCAGTCCAGGCGAGACGCAAATAATATCAGCATTCAACATGAGATACAGTAATACTAATCCAATCGTCATTATATTAATGACTAATTAATGGGATGACAGTAATAACTGTAATTGAGTGAGCGGCTACTGAGGTCCAAGCCCTATATAGAGGATTTACTACGTTGTCCCAGATAACCACAGACGTCCCATGATGGATGACAAGTGAACTGGGTTTAAATTGGGAGTCAGGCAAGGAGGGCTTCCTGGAGGAGGCGCATGGGGGAGGGCTCTGAAAACGCTGAGGAGGGAGAGTGGCTGTGGGAACATAAGCTCAGAGGTAAGAGGGGTTGAGGCAGCCAGAAAAAGGGCACAGCCTTCGGTGCTGGGTGGATAGGAGTTATCGGGGTGGGCAAGGCAGCTTGATGTCCGGTACCCGTGGGCTCGAAACCAGGCTTGGAGAGCAACGCTCCAGACAGAGGTTCTGCGGAAATCATCAAAAACTCACATGTCAGTCCTCCCACCCTGACCTTCCCCTCGCCCCAGCTTCGAGGTGAGGCACGCGTTCGTTCATTCGCTAGGGCCCAGGTGGTGTCAGAGATCTATTTGCTCCGGGCTCTGGCCCTGGAATTTGAGATCAAAGTCTGCCTGACCCTTGAAGACCAGGGCGGGTCTGGTTTCCTCAGAGGTGCCACCCTCCTCCTCTTCTTCACATGGTTTTCCTCCGTGCACGCTCGCCTCTGGGGTCCCTCTACAGATCTCAATTTCCTCTCTTTCCAGGGACCACAGTTGTGTTGGGTCAGGACCCACCCTGACGGCCTCTGTCAGGCCCTCTCTCCAACCAGTCACATTCCCACAGCCTGAGGTCTAGGGAGACACAATTCAGCCCCCAACAAGGTGCCGGGGGCAGTGGAAGGGGGCCTGGGGGTGAGAAGAGGGGGGTTGCTGGATGGTGGGCAGGGATGCCAACCTAGGGACAAACTGTGTCCTCCCGCCCCCGGTGTCCATGCGAGAGCTCTGGCGCAACTCCATCCCAAATGTCATGACCATGACCGGAGCCCATTCTGCCTCCGGATTGGGTGTCCTTCAGCGCTGTCGGCGAGGGACTGGGGCAGGTGCTGTCCCCCACCCCACAGGCAGGCTTGCTTCCTTTAGTCACCAGGCCTGGCCTCTGCAGGCCAGTGAGCCCAGGGGCTTCTCAACCCCTTCCCATTCAGGGCGACAGTGCAGGGTCACTCCTCTGGAGCTCAGGGAAGCTGGGACCTACAAGCTAGACCCCTCTCCCTGCCGGGAAGCATGTGAGGACACTAGCGTTTCAGGACAGCCCCGAGGTTGTCTGGGACAGGAAGAGTTTCTTCCTCAAACACCACCCGCTGTCAAGGAGGCCTGGGCCAGTCCTGCCTAGTCCCCGGCCTCCAGCAGTTTCCCCATCTGCTGAACGAGGCCTTGGACTCGGTGGTAAACCCCTTCCATCCTGAGGTTTGCGGGTCCTGAGAATCAGCAGGCCTGGGCCAGGTGGGGTGGACGGTGGCACCACAAGGGACCAAGGACAGAGCTATTTTGGTCGAGGAGGGCTTTGTGGAACCTGCTTCAGCAAAACCCTGGGCCAGCCTGCCCACTGAGGACCCCTGGGCAGCCCGGGAGCGTGTCCTCCATTAAAGGGCATCAGCGGCGAGGCCGCAGTGGTGTTGCCGGTGGGGGCCTCAGCTCAGCCCCCCAGGGAGGCAACGAGACCACCCCACCCCCCGTGGGAGCCGAGGGGCTCATTTTGGAGTGAGAGACTTTAACTCAGATCCAAGCTGTTTGTCTCTGAGCAAACCAGAGATGTGAAATATTCATCACAAAGCAATGTGAGTGGTCTGGGCGCTGTGGTTCTTCATGACAGTTTTGGGTTTTTTTAAATTAATAGACCCTGTTTTAGAGCAGTTTTAGGCTTACAGTGGTGGGAGTTCCCAGTGCTCCCCTTGCCTCCCCCCTACTACTCACATTTGCACTGGTTTGGTACGTTTGTCACCGCTGACGAGCGACGCCCATAGTTAAGGTCAACTGGAGCCCTTGGGTCCATCAGGGGCCGCTCTCAGTGTCATCGCGCCGGTAGGTTTGGACCGATGCATGGCATCCTGCCTCCACCATGACGTGTCACACAGAATCGCTTCACTGCCCGAAAATCCCCCCGTGCTCCTCCTAGTCACCCCTCCAGCCCCGGGCAGTCCCTACACAGGTGACGTCTCCAGGCCTCCGGGTGAGTTCACGCTGTGGGCAGACTCGGGGAATGGATCTGAACCGTCAGGGAGGGGAGCCATGGCAGGTGCCTGCGGGGCCCAGGACGGGGGCTTCCAGCCTTCTCGGGGTAGGACGGGAGGAGGGAGAGCAAGTGTGGGCAGTGCCCCGTGTCCCGCAGCCAGCGTCCACCCCTGAGCCTGCCGGGCCTGTGCCAAGGCCCCGGAAATGATTCGCCCCCTTGAGAGGACCCTATAGGTGCTCAGTGTCCTCCCAGGGCCCCCCGACTGCGCACGAGGCGGGCACACCGGCCGCGAGGCAGAGGCGGGCCTGACTGCCATGCTCTGCAGCAGAGCGGCCCAGGTGTGGCTCCCAGCACCTGGTGGGTGCCTTGGGTCAGGGCCCCCCACCTTCCCAAGCGCGGGTTCCTTCATCCAGTGCTTGGAGCTAATCATCACGTTCTTTGTTGGGGGGTGAGACAGCAAACGGGAGAAATGAGACGACGAGGTCTGCAGCTGGCCTCGCGTGCCTGGGGCTCCAATATTTGCTGGGACTTTGACTTCCTCTCCCACCGCCACGCCTGTTGCTCTCATGCCGCTGTTTTAAGGGTCAGGAAGGTGTCTTGGTGTAGATGTTTGAAGAGTTAAGAACGTGAGTAGGAATTTTCGAGGCAGCCAGACGGGAAGGGTCCTTGGAGGAGAGGGAGTACCATGGGTGAAGGCTCGGGAGCGCAGCAAGCGGGGTGCAGAGGGTAGGAGTGCTCCAGGGGGCTGGACCAGCTGGGCTGGGGGTGGGGGGGAGTGGGTGGGGTGGGGGGCTGAGAGCAGGGCCTGCAGGTCCTGTGGAAGGACGGACTAAAGAGTTGCATTAAACAGGCGGGACTTTAGGAGCCACTGGGGCCTCGGGAGTGGGAAATGGGGACAGATCACCAGCCCAGGGAAGGCTCCTGGTGCCCGGACCCCAGAGCACAGGCTCTGCCTCATGGGGTCAGACGCCCTGGCGGTGCGCAGTGGGGACCGGGTGGGTTGGAGGCTCCCTGGCCCCGCCCCTGTCCCCCTCCCCGCCCACCCCCCACCCCTCCCCCCCCACCCCACCTCCCCCCCCCCCTCCCGCTGTCAGCGCCAACCCCTCCCATCTCCTCCTCCCGCAGGAGAACCCATACCTGTGCAGCAACGAGTGCGACGCCTCCAACCCTGACCTGGCCCACCCGCCCCGGCTCATGTTCGACAGGGAGGATGAGGGCCTGGCCACGTACTGGCAGAGCGTCACGTGGAGCCGCTACCCCAGCCCGCTGGAAGCCAACATCACCCTCTCGTGGAACAAGAGCGTGGAGCTGACCGACGATGTGGTGGTGACCTTCGAGTACGGCCGGCCCACAGTCATGGTCCTGGAGAAGTCCCTGGACAACGGGCGCACGTGGCAGCCCTACCAGTTCTATGCCGAGGACTGCATGGAGGCCTTCGGCATGGTGGCACGCCGCGCCCGCGACCTGTCATCCTCGGGCGCCCACCGCGTGCTGTGCACCGAGGAGTACTCGCGCTGGGCCGGCTCCAAGAAGGAGAAGCACGTGCGCTTCGAGGTGCGGGACCGCCTGGCCATCTTCGCCGGCCCCGACCTGCGCAACATGGGCAACCTCTACACGCGGCTGGAGAGCGCCAAGGGCCTCAAGGAGTTCTTCACCCTCACGGACCTGCGCATGCGGCTGCTGCGCCCGGCGCTGGGGGGCACCTATGTGCAGCGGGAGAACCTCTACAAGTACTTCTATGCCATCTCCAACATCGAGGTCATTGGCAGGTAAGGAAGACCTGCTGGGGGGCGCTGGGTCGTTACCTGGGTCCTGGACTGTCGCCTGGCTCTGGGGTTGTTAGCTCGTACTCAGGGTGGTACCTGTTTCCCAGGATGTTACCTGGTTCCTGGGATGTCTGCTGATACTCAGGATGTTACCGGGCTCCTGGGACATTATCTGGTACCTGGGGTGGTACCTGGTGTTACATCAGAGGGGCTGCCTATGGTGGCCAGGGCTGCACAGACAAGACACATGGTTTTTCCATAGAGGGAGGTGAATTATGGCTGATAACGTCCTCTGGAAGGCCTGGAGAGCTGGAAGGTCTAGAGACCAGTGGAGCTGGGCAGTGTGGGCAGGGCTTGGGTGAAACCCAGGCACTCAGGAGATGCTCTGCAACTGTCCAGCCTCTTATTGAATTGATGCTTGTGTCTGGGGGTCCTCAGGGCTGCCCTCAGGCTCAGTGATTTTCTAGAAGGACAGAACCTAGCAAAACAGTACACTCTCAATTACAGTTTATCACACTGAGAAGACATTAAAATCAGCAACCCAAAAAGGTACGTGGGTGGCTCCTGGAGACACCAGTGCAAGCTTCCGGTTTTCTCTCCCAGTGTAATCGTGCAGACCGTAGTCAGTCCTCCTAGCAATGATGTGTGATAACTTGTGTGACGTAGCACCAGCCAGGGAAGCTTGCCCACGCCTTAGTGTCCGGGGTGTTTTGTTGAGAATTGATCATGTAGGCATGGCTGAGTACCTGTATGGTTGACCTTGGTCTTCAATCCCTTGACCTAGAGGCCCCCTGCCATAAATCACATCATCACCATCAACCAAACTAATGTGTCCCAAAGCCCCAGGTAAACAAAGACACTCTTACCAGGCAAGATATTCCAACCTCTCAGAGATTACCTCACAGAGGCTGATAAAGGGCCAAACTTCTCTTTGGCATATGTAGGGTGTGGACAGCCCACACCTGCTGAGCTAATCCTTTACTCACAGCTTTGGAGAAGAATATATCTCCAGGCCACTTTGGGTGGAGGCAAAAAACTATCTAGATTAAAAAAAGCCTTTGATCTCCGGGAAAGGTGGCAGATGATTAAGTGACTGCACGATACCTGAGTCATTTGTTCCTTCAACAGATAATGTGCAGGTCTGCAGCGACAAGAGCTCTGCCCCTGAGCTAGCTCCCTAACACCCTGGTCTGCACTCAGGAGAGGCTCGGGAAAGCCTCATCCCTGGGTCAGCGAGGGCTCAGTGATAGGGGGCAGCCCTGTGTGACACTGTCCTCGTTTGACTCTTAGACAGGCAGCCTCAGTGGTACTTGGACACTTACTAGAAATGTACATTCTCAGGCCCCACACCAGACCTACTGCATCCTAACCTCTGGGGTAGGACCAACAACCTGTGTTTTAGTGAGCCGTGCAGGGAATTCTGACGGGTGCTCTAGTCTGAGAACACTGGTGTGCCGGGTGGGAGCATGGTTCTGGAGCCAGACAGCCTGGCTGGATTCCCGGCACTGCCAGCCACTAGCTGTGAGACCCCGGACAAGGACCCTTCTGTGGCCCAGTTTCCCAGTCTGTAGAATGGGGATGATAACGACCATGTCCTTCTCATGGGATGGTGGTGACAGTTAAACAGGCTAACGTGGGGCTTAATCAGGATTGGGAGCATGGCTTAGGCCACGTGGGCAGGGGTCCCACCAAGAACTCCGCTGGGACAACATACACTGGGGGCATCTTTCCATAGCAGGCTCCCAAGACCCCAAGTATAGAATTGCTGATGAGAAGAAAAAGCGATTAGTTGCACAGTGTGTCCGGTATAACCCCTTTTCTGTAAAATGTATAATACACCCGTGTGCATAATTTCTACATCTTGGGGAGGCACTGGAAAGAAATCTGTCTGGACACAGGAAAAGCATCAGGGCTTCGGGGCAAAGGCTGGGAGCGTGTGTGCTGACCGATCACGACGGTCCTGCCTGTAGAGTAGAGCTGTCATTTTCAGCTCATGTTTGCGTTTTATTTCCTGTGGATTCTGCGTGTGTATGGGGGGGGGGCCAAGGCAAAGGCAAGCGGTTGATGAGGTGGTTCAGGGTCAAGGCTGGCAGGTGCACACGCGGGGTCCTGTGGTTCTGACACCTGTGACTTCTAACCCTCCCCCACTTGGGGCAGGATATGTTAAATCAGGAATGTTCTGGAAACCACCCGACAAATGGCCACTGTTGTGGAAGCTCGGGGTCAAGGATGAAGCTCTCTGATCCGTGTCCAGGCTATGGGCCACTGGTCCTCTCCGTGACCTCTGCCTGCCCTGGGGATGCAGTGGCTGGTATAAGACCCTTCCTCCGGCTGCGGTCCCAGCGGGCTTAGCAACGTGGTGGTGGGGACCAGAGCGCCACACCTTCTGGGGATTGTGGTCGCCTTTCTGATCTGCCTTTAGCTGCTGCAGGGGGACCCCCATCTTCAGGAGTCTGGTCAACGGCCCTCCTTCCACCTCATTGGGCGATCTGGGGCCAGCGAGCAGGTCCCAGCCTAACCCCTCTGGGCCCCTCTCTGGGCCTCAGTTTCCCACTTGTAACTTGAGGACTGGGCACCTGGAGACCACGTCTCCCTGGCAGGATGGCAGGGTGGCCCCCGCTCAGCAGCTCCCAGCTCCCCTTGGCACCCAGCCTCTGCGGGCGGCGGGGATCAGACGTAGTGGTGGCGAAAGTAGGGCTATCAATTCACTGAAGTAAGTACTCTTCAGGCGGCTGGTTGGCAGGAAAGTGGCAGCTTGGCTTATCGATTAATTAGGTCTGGTTAGATGGTTCAGCAAATGGCTGCAACTTCCTCTGCTTTTCCTTTTTAAATTCCGGGTGGGAAAGCACAGCAGGGCCAGGAAGCCAGAGAGGGCCAGGGAGACAAGATGGGGCAACAAAGGCGTTGGAGGAACTGCCCAGATGGTGCCCTTGATGTTTCTGAGTAGGCACCTGGGGGACCTGGGGGTTCTCAGGTTCTGGGATCTCAGACTGACCCTGTCCCGGGATTCCCTGAGTCTCACGGCCCGAGTGCCTCCCCCTGTAGCCTGCCAACAAGAATAGCTGATACTTATTGAGCATTTGCTACAGTCTCATTGACTGACTCTCATTGAACTCCGAGCTAAGGTCTTCATGGGCATTTTCTTATTAAATTAATAGTCATTTGACTCCCCAGTGGGTTATTGAATTGCTAAGATCCCACAGTCCGATAACGTGACATTGAGCAAGCCAGACCTGATCCCCACCTTGTAGAGCTTTCCCTATAGAGACAGCACTCCCCTCTACCTCCTGTTTTCAGACGCAGACGCTGAGGTCAGGGAGTATAAGGAGATCACACAGCTAAACTAAACACCAGACAGCCAAGACCCAACCCAGGCATGGCCAAGCTCAAGTGAATCTCTATATAGGGCCATCTCACTGACCGCCCCCCCCCCCCCGCCTCCCAAATCAAAGGTCTCTGGTACTGTGGTTGCTCCTAGCCTGCCATTATTGTCAGCTACTTCTCAAGGGAGACCCACACTGGGGGGTGGTGGGGGCAGAGACACCAGGCCACTACAGGGGCGGGGAGCAAAGCAGCTGGAGAAAGCCCAGGGACCTGTGGAATGAGGAACAAGTACAGAGCAGGGGTGAGGGGAGAGGCTTCAGCACCTTGAGGCCTCTGCCCCCACTGGCCTTGCCTCCCTGCCTCCCGGCCTCCCTGCAGGCCCCGGCAAAACAGCCTTGCCCATCCTGTCCACCCTGGGTCTGGGATAGAGGGAAAGAGGGGGTCCTACCTCTTATTCATTCCTGTTCCTGGAAGGCCGGAGTGGGCAGGGAGCTCTTTTCTCTTCTGCACGTGGGAAGCTCAGGTGTGGAGTCCGAGAGCATCAGGGTTTAACTACGCAGCAGATCCAGGGTGACATCTGGGTGGGAAGGCGCTTGATCATCCCTTTACTGTCCTTGGAGCAGAGACAGAACCCGCACCTCCGCCCCAAGTGGCCAGCGCAGCAAGGCCCAGACCGGGCCGGCGCCCCACAGGAGAGCTTTCTAAGATGACGCGTTCCCCAGACCCACCACGATGAGCCTCAGATCCCGTAGTTTGGAGCAAGGTCCAGAAAACTATCAGGCGAGCTGGAGAGGCAGGGCACCATCACTGATGCGCTCGAGCTCCTTAATCCAACTGGGCCTCAGTGTTCTTATCTGCCAAATGGAAATTCAGTAACTCCCTCACCAGCTCCTGGCGAGGATTCAGTGAGCCGGTGTGTGCACAGAGCTGATCCAGCATCCCCTTCCTCCGGCTAGGTGGCAGGAGAGGTAAGGGAGGGAGGTATGGGGGGCCGGCGCTGCCTGGGCGGGAGTCCACGGCTACATCCATCCCCAGAAACCGGAGCTCAGAAAAGATGCAGGGAAGCATGCGTTCTTGGGTCAGTGCGGTGGCAAGCCCACATGTCTACAGGGGCCCGGAGGACAACATTCCTGGGTGATGCAGACCCGTAGAGACAACAGGGAAGTGTGCGGTCTGTGGAGAAATGGGGAGTGCAGGCCCTTCGCAGAACAGGGAAGCAAATACTGCCACGGGTCTTCCGAGGTTACAAGAGGAGGCAGGTAGCAGGCATCTACGTACGGTCTCTTGGTTTTGGGGTTTTTTTTTTAAAGATTTTATTTATTTGTTTGACAGAGATACAACAAGGAAGGGAACACAAGCAAGGGGAGTGGGGAGAGGGAGAAGCAGGCTTCCCGCTGAGCAGGGAGCCCAGCGTGGGGCTTGATCCCAGCACCCTGAGATCATGACCTGAGCCAAAGGCAGACACCTAATGACTGAGCCACCCAGGTGCCCCAGATCTCTTGATTTTTAAAATTTTGGCACCTACTTCAAAATTGTTTTTGAAAACCCTGCGCAGGTACAACAAAAAACACTGGTGGCCCAGGGCAGCTTCTGAGCTGACCATGTGCTCCTCACGCGCTGAGATGTCCCTGTTCTGTCCCAGCTGTGACAGCAGAGCCTCTGTACTAATAAGATTCAGCAGGCCCCCAGCTGGGTGGGCACCCAGGGGCTGTGGCACAGGCAGACCAGCAAAATGGTGTTGCCAGTCCCGCCCACTCTGGGTCTAGAACAGAGAGTAGACGGGGGTCATCCAGTTCTCAGCCCCAAGCCCTGAGCAGGGGCAAATTCCCCTGCTCAGAAAATTCTTGGAGGCTCCAGGGAACCAAGCCAGCTAGGCCTTTATCAGCTGGGGACAGGGAAGGAGGAGTGAGTTCCCTGTTCCTAGAGATATTCAAACCCAGCAGGGTGGTGTTTATGGGAGATGATGGTGAGAGCTCTGGGGTCACATTAAGGTCCTGTGCACCTGTTCCATACAACAATAATAAATGTTGATTAAATGAGCAGGAGCTTACAGATACCACTTAGAAATTCAGCAGGTGTTAGATTACAGGCTTTGGGTCCTCACTGCCTTTTCACTCAGGAGGAGCTTGGAAGGGGGAAGAGACATGCTCTGTCCCAGAGACAGAGCTGGGCCCGGATGGGCGCATCTGACCCCGGACTGGCCTACGAGCCTCCCGGCTTCGCCAGTTTCTGCTCTGAGTCCCTGGGCCGGCTGACACCCACCTGGTCTTGTCCCCTCCCCCTCTTCCCCACGTCTCGCTTTCTTGTCTTCTTCCACAAATGTCCTGTCCCTATTGATCGCCCGGTAACAGGAGATGGACGGAACTCAGGATGAGAATAGAAACCTCAGAGGGAAGGTTTCTGCTCTGGGTGTGAGTCGGAAGGACAGTGGGTGGGGACGGGGGTGCATCAGAGAGAGGTGCCTTCCCCCCAACCTGCGTGCCTGGCCCTCCTTTTAGACTCTTCCCTGGGCCCTTCTGCAGGGAGCGTGTGAATTCCTGTAAATGCTGGGACCCCGCTCAAGGCAGAGCAGTTTCACTCCTAGGTATAACTGAGAAAGCAGGGAAGATGGGGGAGTTCTGATCCTGCTACAACATGGGGGAGCCCCGGGGACACGAGGCTGAGTGAGATAAGCCGGACGCGAGAAGGACAGGTGCCGTCTCCCTCTGCTCAGATGTGGTGCCTGGAGAAGTCAGGATCAGAGCAACAGAACATAACATAAAGGCTTGGGGAAGGCGGGGGCGCAGAGTTACCGTGGAGCTGGGCCCCGGGGAGCATCTGGAAGCACCAAGGCCGGCATCGTGCCCGGGCAACGCCTGGTGGTGGGGGGCATCCCAGAGGCCCTCCCCCCCCCCGGGCTGTGTGTTTTTCAGAGGGTCACGTGGGCTTTGGGGGCCAGGACCCCCGAAGGACTTGCTGGGTGTCGTGTGCGGTGTGGGTGGTCAGCCTGCCGGTCGGGGCCCAGGTTCTAGGCCGTTCTCAAAGGGGGCCTGTGATCCCGAGTATCTGGGGAGTCATCTTCATGTGCTGGTTTTTTTTTAAACTGACATAAACAAATTCCGCTCACTGGGGACGGGGATTTCGTTAGGGGTGTGTCACGTCCCCTTAGCTGGATCTGCTGAGCTCCCTGAGCCGTCCTCCCCACCAAAGAGCAGATGTGCACAATTAAGACAGAGTTGTCCGTCTGCTGAGAACTGGGGGGAACAGGGGTTCTTGGGGAACTGTGTGGGGGGTCCCTTGCCCAGGGCGGCTCCCCTGCTCCCCGCCCAGATTTGGCGCCCTCCATCAGTCCAGGGGGCAGGAAGGGCTCCTGGTTTGGACGAGTCACACAAGATGTGGGGTGGGTTGGGAGTGGACCCCCAACGGCACCGGGAGAACCGTGCCCCCCTTTCTCTTGCTGAAGGAGAAGGATTTCCTGAGAGTTTTCTCACTATCGTATTCATTCATTCCACAGATATTTTTAATGCACACTTTTATTCGTGTCCTAAGGCCACCAGAACCAAGTACCACAAACCAGTGGGCTTAAAAAAACCGAAACATATTGCCTTGCAGCTCTGGAGGCGTGAAGTCTGAAATCAAGGGGTGGGCAGGGCCGCCCGTGCTCCGAAACCCGTAGAGGAGAACCAGTCCGTGCCTCCCTCCCAGCTTCGGAGGCAGCCAGCGACCGCTGGCCCAGCTGGCTGTCGCTGCGTCCCTCTGGTCCCAGCCTGTCTCCTCCCTGCTGCCTGTCCCAGCCTGGCATGCTCACTGGAGCTCCTCTTGGAAGGACGACAGCCCCATTGGATTAGGTCACCCTCCTCCGTATCACCTTACCTTATGTCTTGGTCAGATCTGCAAAGGCCCGGCTTGCGTACAATTTCATGCAGCAGGAGTTAGAACCTCATGAAGGGCGAGTGGGAGCAGGTGGGGGAGAGACGTTGCCGGCAGGAGTATAGCAGGTGCAAAGGCCCTGCTTTCGCACGCATGGTGCCTTCTAAGAACTTCGTGTGATGTGACTAGAGTGTGTGAGTGCCCTAGGACAAGAGCAGAGGGGACGTGGCTGGATCCTGCCGGCCTGCAGCCGTGGGAGGGCGTTGGTTTTATTCTAAGTTCCTTGAGAGCTCTTGCAGGATGCTAGGAAGTGACATCATCTGATTTCTGATGCTTCAACATTTGAGTTGGGAAGGGACCAAGGAGTGGCAGGGAAACTAGATGGGTTCTTCTAAGGCTGACACTGGCCCGTACAGGTTCCAGCAGTGGAGGAGGGAGCTGGGGGCCATCTAGGGATGGGGGGGCTTTGGCAGTGGCTAACTGTGTGCCTGGTGGGGACAGGGAGCAGGAAGCCTCCAGGGGACTCCCAGGATTCTGGCGTGAGACCCTGGATAGATGGAGATTTTACCTGGTCACCTGTGGACAGCTGGGAGGGAAGTTTCCAGAGGAAGTCGATTTTACATTTTTACATTTTATTTTTTATTTTATTGTACAGTAAAAATCATACCTTTGGGGGCACAGTTCTATGAATTTTAACACCTGTACAGATTCAGGTGACTGCCACGACCATGTGGTGGCAGGACACTTCCATGTGCCCATGAAACTGCCTCTGGCTCCCCCGTTGTCGCTGCCCCACCCCCAGTAAACACAGATGTGCTCTCTGTTCAGACAGTTGTCTTTCTGAAAATGTCCTATAGGTGCGGTCATGCGGGGTGTGGGTGGCCTCTTTCTTTCAGCACAGTGCCTTTGAGGAAATGGCTTTTTTGTTGCTGGGTGGCGTCCCACTGTGCCGGGTGGCATCCCACTGTGTGCTGTGTGACGTCCCACTGTGTGCTGGGTGATGTCCCACTGTGTGCTGGGTGATGTCCCACTGTGTGCTGGGTGATGTCCCACTGTGTGCTGTCCGTCCCTCTATTCCTGTGCTCATTCAGCCGTTGTGGGGTATTTTAACTGCTTCCAGTTTGCGACGATCCTGAGTAAAGCTGCTGCGAACACTCATGCAAAGGTCTCTGGGTGAACAGGTCTTCACTTCCCCTGAGTAAATGCCGAGACATGGGTCGCGGTGCCTGTGATGAGTGTATGTTGGACTTTATAAGACACTGCTGCCTGGTTTTCTAGAGGGCTGCGCACGGGGAAGGGGGAGCTCCGCTCTGGACCTGTGGCTCTGGGCCGCCCTGGAGGCCTCCATCTGGAGTGTAGCCCAGACTGAGCCCTGGGGCCTCTGGGGCTTCGAGAGATCCCGACCCCATGGGAGCCTTCTAGAACCCCGAGTGGGGAGATGGGAAGAGCGTCCGGCTGGGATGGAGCCCAGAGAGGCTGGACAGTGAAGGCCGGACACCGAGCACGAGTGGCCCGGAGAGGAGAGCGGCCAGAGGGACAGAGCCCAAAGCCAAGCAGGAGTGCGTGCCATGCCGCCGGGGGGTCCAGACGGAGGAGGGCAAGGGGGTGCAGGAATTCAGCAACAGGGACATCAAAGGTGACGTCCCTGAGAGCAGATGGGGTGGAGTCGGGGGACAGAAGCTGTCTTGGGGTGGGTTCCAGGGTGAATGCCACGAAGTGAAAGAATGAAGGAGGGGTAAAACCGGGGTGCTGTGAAGGCCCTTAAGAAGTGTGGTCCTGAAAGGGAGCCAGAGGGGAGACGCGGGGAAGAGAGTCCTTCCTGCGAATGGGGGAGGCGCCCCAGTGTGGGAAGAGCTGGGAAGGGCTGGAGGGGGCTGCCAGGTGGGAGAGGGGGTGAGGGGACGGAGGGGGACCTTACACCACATGTAAGGGGGAAAGGCACACGTACGCCACCGACAGATGCAATATTTGGGTCAGAAACCTGACTTCTAATATTTCTGGCAACCAAGGATGGCCATGCCCACCCCCCAGACCCACCCCCCACCCGCCCTGAGGCTCCGAGAGGTCTCTCTGTGGTGACGAGGCTCTTGGAGCCCAAGGGAAGCCTACATTTGCATCTGACTCTTTCCTCTGCGAGGTTCTGGCCCAAGCCAAGTCTCCCCCGCGTGGATCCCGCTGTTGGAAGGCTCCTCCAGCACCTGCCAGTTAGCTCAAGGCCCCACGCCACAGGTGAGCAAGAAGTAGGCGCCCTTGTTATACGGAAGGAGTCTTGTTTTCACTCACCTGAACACAAAACTCACTCCAGGTGTGCAGCCCTCACTGGGGGTCGGGGGGATCCTCTGGGTCTCATCTCCCCTCCGGTGCAGTCCCCACAGCCTGGCGGCACCCCACGGACAAACCCCAGGCCCCAGCAGGCTCTGTGCCCAGCCCCCAGCTCTGTGACCCGTGAGACTTGGAGGCGTGGGCATGGAGCAGGCAGCGGGCCGTGGAGGGGCGACAAGTCTGTTCTCAGGCCTCGGCCTCCTCAGCGGAGTGAGCGGGGTGGGGGTGGAGGGGTCATCCCGAAGACTCGCAGCATGTCGCCCCGCATCAAGCATGGGCTCGAGTCACAGCTGCTCCCTTCCCTGTACCCCTGCCACGCCCCCCACGCACGCGGGTGTGTTCCTGCTCCCCGACAGGCAGAAGTCCTCAGCCCTGAAACATGGCACACCTGTTGCTCACAGACTCCCAGGCTCTGGGCCGTAGGATGCCCTGAGGCCTCAGTGGGAACCCTGGGTCCCCAAGGGGCCTTGGCTCGGCTGTCTGGGACTTGGGGAGTCTTGTGGCTTCCCCCCCATTCAGAGTTGCCCATTCTGAGCTTGGGATCCTGGAGGCCTCTTTCCACTCTGTGGGGCCATGCCCTCCCTCTAGATTCCTACCCAGCCCTACACACCCCTACACACCCCACTCCCGGCCTGAGCAGGTTCCTTACATGGACTCCTGTCACCCCTCTGCCCCCCAGAAAGCGACACCACCAGCACCAGGATTTCATCTGGGAAGATGTCTGGCTTCTCTGTATAGTCTTGCCCCTTCCGTGCAGAGGTTTTTTTCCCAAACACAAGTACAGCAGGGTCCCTTCCCCTTCATGGCTTCCTGCCGCCCCAGTCAAGTTCGGCCCCTGCGGCTCTGCTCCCACGGCCCACAGGCTTTGCCCCCCTCCTTCTGTAGCCTGGGCTCTGGGTCCTCGCAGACCTGGGGTCCTGATGTTGGGTCCCTGTGACTCACACTGTTCTTTCTGCCTGCCATCCCCACCCTCCAGTCTGGCCGGTTCCTCCTCCCTCAGGCTTGGCTCAGGCGGCCCCTCTCTGGGGCTCCGGAAGGCTGGAGACCTGGGCAGCCACCCCTCCGTGCCCCTCTCCGGCCTTCATGGAGTGTGGCAGTCCCACTGCTCGGCCACAGTTTCGGCGGCCACGCGTGGACACATCTGAACCCCCGCCCCCGCCCCGCCCCAGGCACTGAGCTGCGTGGGGTCTGGCTCGTCACCCCGTGAGGCTGGGACTGGGAGCCAGCTGGGCATGTTGTACATTTCTTGAATTCTCTCACTCGTTCACCCATGAGCAAACTCGCTCACCGTCAGCAGCTCCTTGCAGAGCAGAAGGGAGCGGCGTGTTCGCGGCTCAGAGGCAGGAGGCAAAGCCGGCTGGGCTTGCTAACGCCCACCCTGTTGCTGCTCCCTTCCATCCTCCGCACCCAGAAGCCCCGATCACCCGATCACCCGGGCCTGGCCCTCCCTTCACGGTAGGAGGACACAGATCTGGCTTTAGTAAACGGCCTGGCCAGGCTGGGGTGGGGGGGTGGCCTTTCCAGGCCCTCCCTGGCCGTACCCACGATGTTGTCCACAAGCCACACACTCGGGCCCACCAGTTACACACTGGGGCCCACCAGTTCCCTTCCACAAGCCTCTCCCGGTGGCTGGGAGGCTGCCTCTGGCTCTGTAATGGGTAATAGGATTTATCAATAGTCTGGAGGAGGTGATGTACGTTAAAGCACTTAATATAAAAGGACTTCGCACAGAAGCCCAAATTTGATTTGGCCAATGAACTCAATTGCCGGCCTGACTGCGTTCCAGGAGGAGCGGCAGCCGGCATTTATCCACATGACCCCAGGAAGCCGGAGCCCTCCCTGCCGCTCTGCCCTGAGGCTCCCGCCTCCTGTGGTCCCTGCACCCAAGAGCCCTCCTCCCTCCCTTCCAGACCCAGCCCCGCCCCCTGCTGCTAATGCACTGGAAAAGTCCAGCATTTTACTGGGTTCTCCTCCCACTGTCCCTACTGTGTCCTTCTGGTCCCTTGTCACCTCTTGATCCAGCTGGAGCTGTAAGCTTTCCTCCCACCATTGCTTGCTTCTGGAAAGGCTGCCCATCCCTCCACGCTGGTGTGCCCCAGCAAGCATAGTTTCTCCCTTCATCTCACCCCGCCAAAAGGTCTATGGCCCCCAGGCCATGGTGTTCCCTTTGTGGGGAGAAAGGACACTTCAAAGGATGACCTTTGGCCAGCAATACCATGAGACCCAGCCATTTCCATGGCATCTGCTGGCTGGGAGGGGATACCCCTGCCCCCCGACCCTTCCACGGAGCCCCAGCCCCCTCCCGAGGCCACATCCTCCCTCCTTGGCGTGCAGAGCCCAGCCCTGAAGCCCTGAGCCCCTAAGTGCCCCTGGAGCGGTCACCTTCTCCCTGGTCCTGCACATCGTGTGTCCACCCTCTTGTGCCAACACGTCCGGGCCAGCACAGGCTTGGGGCGAGCTTCCCTCTAAACCCTGCAGCCCACTGACATGTCTCCCAGAAAGCAGAAACGTCTTTACCCAAAGGCACAGGCTCTATCTGGCAGAGAAATGGGCAGACACCACGATTGCTTCAAAATAGTCGCTTGTCCCCAACAGCTCCAGGCTTTGGGTGTCGGGAACACGCAAGTCCTCTCTGTTCGCCCTGCATGTGATAAACTTGGAGCAGTGGCCAACTGGGGGGCCGCCAGGCAGAGCGGACACGGCACCGAGAACCACCAGGGCCCTGGGCTCTCCCTGAGCCCACCTGTGTGCCCCATGGCCAAGGGGTCCCTGTGAATGTCCCGAAATCCTGGCGGGTTTGACCTTGGAGGGGAGCCAGCCCCGGGCCCCTCCTCCCTGCTGGGCTCCAGCACCCGCCTCTCTCTCTCTCTCTCTCTCTCATCGCCCCCCACCCCCACCCCAGGAGCGATGACATCACTCTTTCCGTCTGCCTGGTGGCGTTGACCTACATTCCTCCCGCCCTCCTGTCTGGGAGGCGCTCCAAACACCCGCTCCTCTCGCCCCGAGGAGGGAAGGGCCCGCTCACGATTTTTCGTGGAGCACTGGTGCCCGGCCCGGGGCCAGATGGCGCTCCTGCCGGCAGCTCCGGGGCACCGCCCGCCCTCCCCCCGGGGCAGGGCACGCTCTGGCCTGGCTGGGACCGGTGGCCCTGGGGTCCCCACGCTCAAGCGGCTGCCGAGGCCCCGGTCAGGCCCTGCAGGTGGACAGGAGGCAGTGACGTCAGCGTGCCCGTTGCCTCTTGGCAGGAGCAGAGCACGGTCTCCCAAGAACTGGGTTGTCTGGGATGGCCTTGCCCTGGAGGTGAGGCCTGGCCCCGCCGCAGACAGTTGCCAGTCCCGGGGACTCGGGGCTCGTTAGGGACTCATTGATTGGAGAAGGGGGCGGAGGCCTCTGTCTGGAGGGTGAGCAGGAGGGCCAGCTTCCAGTGGGAGAGTGGGTACAGCCCATGCCAGGCCTTAAGAGGAGTCAGGGGTTGGGCTGGAAACCCATGATGCAGACACGTACATGAGCAGGGTGGCAGGCAAGGCTGCCAGAGGAAACGCTCCGTTAAATTTGAATTTCAGATTAATAAAAAAATTTTAAGTATAAGTTTGTCCCAAATATGCCTTGGGATATACTTATACTAAAAAACCTGGTTTACCTGAAATTCTAATTTAATCAGGCAACCTATATTTTTATTTGCCACCTCTGTCTCCTCAGGAAAGTGGCTCCAAGATGACAGTGTGTATGTCCCCCGGTGAAAACCCCCAGGGCCTGGAGAACAGGCAAGCTGACCTGGGAGCGCTGGCCACGGACAGGCTCTGGGGTAGAAAGGACAGAGGAGGGAGCCTGTCTCAGGCTGGGCACCTGGGGGCTGCCAGGTAAGGGTAAGGCCCATCTTTATTGCTAGGAACCCTCCGCTCCCACCTCTGCGACCTCTCAGCCGCTAGCGATGTGTGCGGGGCTCGCTCTGTGTGGGACCCCGTGCTGTGCTCCCCGGGTAATGCTGCCCCTCGTTCCCAGCGACCCTGTCAGAGGGGAGACTGACACCTGAGTCTGGTCACCTGCCACCAGATGTAACACTGCCTGGCTCTTACCAGAGCAGCCGCTCGGCCGATGCTGGGATAACCTCACTCGTTCATTCCACAGACACTGGGAGCCCAGGGGGCCCGGCCGTGTGTCGGGCACTTGTGAACAGTGAAATAGCAGGATTGAAACTCTCAGATGTAATTCAACCCTTCCAAGCTGCAAAGGAGAGGTCTGAGTCCGGAGAAGTGACTTGCTCAAGGTCACCCTGCAAATTAGGAGCCGGGGCGTGAGTCTGGATGCTGACTCAGCACCTCTCCTCCTGTCCCTGTCCCGCCCTGTCCTCGCTCCCTCTTTCTCTCTCGCTCCCCTCTTCCCATTCTGTCTCCTCTCTCCCTCTCTCTCTGTCTCTCATGGAGCTGCTCCAGCTGGGTCCGTAGACTTAAAGCCTGGGACTCTGAGATCCGGCTGGGGTGGGAGGGGTAGCAGACCCGGGCAGACTGGAAGTGTCCGCCAGCCAGTGGGAGGCCCCTGGGGGCTGGCCGGCCTCACGCTGTCCCTCTGTTCATTATTAAATAATGCTTCCTGACGGATGAGCTGGAAAATGCTGTGTAGTGGGGTCAGGTGGCTCACGGGATGGTTTTCTGGTGAGACCGATGGTTCTCAAAGGTCAAATTCAGAAAGCAATTCCTTGGGAAAGTTGATCCCACGGATGCAGGAGAACATTCGGGCTGGAGAGAGCACCACCCCCAGGCCTGCACACAGGCGGGAGGGTAGGAAAGGGGCTTCTTTCTTCTGTGGTTGCCTGTTTCCTGCACCAAGGCCAGGCCTCAGAATTGTGAAGGCTGTGGGTGGGGGCACAGCCTTGTGTCCCCTCTCCTGGCCTCGTGCAATCAGTAAGGCCAGCTGCAAGAGGTGGGAAAGGGGCCGTGAGGTCCACCTCAGGCACCCGGGAGCCCTGAGGTCAAATTCCGCCTATCCACACCCAGAGGCCCGGAGTGAGTTACTGACAGTGACCTCCTGGCATCTAGCCCCTCCCCTGTGACGTGGGGGTATTGTGCTTTCTGGGTTTTCACAAGGATTCTGTGAACAATGCACGTTCGCACAGCGCCTGTCCACGTAGGAGTGCCCAATAAATTACTGATATGTGCCTGATTATTTTTTTATTTATGTCATATCCAGGGGCCTTCTGGAATGGCGAAGAGAAACCCCAGAAGGTCAGCAAGCAGCTTGAAGGAGGGTGGGAAGGGGCGTGCCTGTGTCTGGGGGACTGTGGGTAGGTTGCCTTCCTCTGGGCCCATGTCTGTCCGACAGGCAGCCCTCTCCAAGCCACTGTCCCCTGTCTGCTTGCGGCCCTTCTTAAAGGGGACTCAGCAGCTGTGTGGCCTTGGGCAACTCCCTTCCCTTCTCTGTGCCTCCTTTCCTTAGCTGTAAGATAGAGATGACGGCAGTATTACCGTTCGTAAGGCTCTTGCGAAGAGTTGGCGTATGCATTCCTGGAAGGATCTCAGGATCCCTGTCTCTAGGAGCTCATAAGTTTAAGGAATGAGGAAACCAACCGGTCATAGACCACATCTCCATTGCGTCTTACGACAACCCTGGGGGGCAGGTGCCACTGCCGCCCTGTTTTACAGATTAAAAACTGAGCCGTGGGATGTTCCGCAGCCTTCCTAAGGTCACACAGTAAGCGGCCAGACATGCCAGGCTAGTGTGACCCGGGGCCGGGGCTCCCATCGTGCAATCACCTGGAAAGGGGGAAGGAAGCGGCGCAGACCCTGGCTGGTCCCCGCTGTGTGCGGTTAGTGACGCGATGTGGCGGGTGCATTACTCCTGTCCATTCGTTCATTCGCTCACTCATGGGTGACCGGCACCACCAATCCTCAGGAGGCAGGTGACAACCCTGGGACTCCCGGGCTCCGTGTTGCCCCCGCCCCACCGGCCGCCAGGGAGTTCCGGCACTGAGTGTGACTCTGGCTTCGGGCCGCCTTGGTTGAAGCTCTGGCTTCTGCCCCTTCCTGGCTGGGGGACCTCAGGCCATTCAAGTCCCCATCCCGGGCCTCAGTTTCCCCATTTGCTCAATGGATATGATAACGGTGTGTTGTTCGTGGGACTGCTGGGAAAGGCCGTGCGCCCTTTCCTGTGGGGCTCTCAGAGCCGAGCCGTGTGTCCGCCTCCTCTGCTGGCGGCCCTCTTTAAGGCACAGCGTGATACGTTTGATACAAATAGTAAAACGCACCTCTGAAGATTTCTAGGAGAGAGATGGTAATAAAACCCTGTTTCCTGGGCTTCGGTCACCTAAGTAACCCCTTCACAATTTTCCCTTATTTTCCCACATTTCCCCAATTATTACCCATTCATTCATTCATTCATTCATTCATTCGCAGCCTCCTGAGATATAATTTACACGCAAGACACCCATTTAAAGTGTACAATTTAGTGACTTCAGTCAGCTCACAGACGCACCCAACCCCACAGGCAGGCTTTCAAACACTTCCATCACCTTAAAAAGAACCCCTGCCCTCCTCCCTCCCCAGCCCCCCGGCCATCACTAATCTACTTTTGGTCTCTGTGGATTTGCCTAATCTGGACATTTTGTATAAATGGAATCAAACAGCAGTTGCCCTTTTGTGTCTGGCTTATTTTTTGCTAAGCCTCATGCTTTCCAGGTTCACCCCTGCCGGAGCAGGTGTCCCAACCCCGTTCCCCTTTATGGCCCGGTCATATTCCCTTGCATGTGTTTTGCTTTTCTGTGGACTAGCCCTCGGGTTGTTTCTGCTTTTCGGCAACTGTGAAGGCCGCTGCTACGAGCACACCCCGCACACCTTTCTCGTGCGGGCGTGCCCTGGTGTCTGTGGGGTGTACACCTGTGGGTGGGATCGCTGGGTGGTGCGTTGCCAACACTTGTCACTGTCTGTGTTTTTGATAATCAACATAAGATACGCGTGGGAGGTCAACGCGCGGTGATTTTGATTTGCTTGTGGCTGATATCTTGTCATGATCTTGTTGGCCCTGCTTGTGTCTTGGGGAAAGGTCTACGCGGATCCTTTCACCACTTTAAAAATCGGGTCATGTTTTTATTACGGAGGTGCAGGAATTCATCCTGTAGCACAGACACAAGTCGCAGCAGTTTTCTCCCGTTCTATGAAGTGTCTTTTCACTTTCTTGATGACGGCCTCTGACACGCGCCAAGTTTTTAATTTATATAAAATCCGATGTATACATCTTTTTCTGCTGTTGTCTGTGCTTTGGGTGTCTTGGCGAAGAAACCACCGCTTTACCCAGAGTCAGAGATTTGCCCGTATGTTTCTGTTTTTCTTATTTTAACTCTTACGTATACGTCTTCGATCTATTTTGAGTTAATTTCTGTTTGTGGTGTGACCTCACTCTCATGCATGTGGATGTCCCGGATTATTAATTTCCTTGCTTCATAGCTGCTTTAAGTGAATATGCCTTACTGTCTCACCTGGGTGATGATACGTTTAAGATCCCAGGTCTGATGCGTTTGTCACTTAAAAAAAAATACTGTGTGTTCAAAATAAATATGAACCCCGAAACTGCTTTATAGTTCACGCGAGCCTCTCCCACGGTCACGTTGTGTGCTCCACTGGGGGAGACCGCGCTGACGCTGATGCTTACTGGGGTGAGGAACAGTGTAACAGGGGCCGACAGAGCTGGGACAGTGAGAAGTCCCCTGCACAAGTGACATCTGGTCTCAAACCTGGCATTTGCCCCAGTGGTTAGCTTTAGGAGAAGGGGGCAGGGCTCGGCAGGACTCCAGGTGGAGGGAACAGCATCTGCGGAGGTCCAGAGGAAAGCAAGCTCAGAACCCAGGCTGGATGGAGATGGCGAGGGAGAGACAGAGACCCGGAGAGACAGGGAGAGAGCCGGAAAGGCCAAGCCCTGAACAAGGGTGCGCACCTGTATAAACACAGAGACAGCGTCTCCCAGTCCTTCCTGCGAAGTCAGGAAGTCTAAGAAGCAGCTCCATTGACGGGGTTCCGTGTCTGTGCCAGCCCTGGTGAGGCTTTCCCCCACTATGTGGGCTTCTCCTGGCAGCCATGCCCAATGGGGAACTTCTCTCCTTGGGGGAGGAGGCACCGAGCTCATTCCAGGCTCAGCCAGGAAGGGTGGAGAAGCCAAGACACCCTCTGGGAGAGGAGGCCTGTGGGAGGGCCTGGCCAGCACGGAACTGGGGCAGAGCCCGGGTCAGGATTTGGGTCTTGAGGAAGTAGCTGCGTGGCCTCCGCTTCTCCCCAGCCTGGGCCCCACGGGCCTGTCCAACTCTGACACCCTGGACTCCCCGCCACCATCACTACAATCTGCTTCTCTGATTCAGCCAGTCTTTATGCATTTTTAACAAGCCAAGGTCAGCGTTATCACCCAAACTTGAGATGGCAATCTTTTCTTCATGTAGCTGATATCTAAAAATATCCCATCCTCGGGCCAGAGGCATGGAGTATGTTCCTGGTTCCACACAGCTGGGGTGTTCCTCTCCAGCTAGCTCAGTGAGATGTTAAATAGGAATTCAGAAGGGGAAAAAAAAAAAAAAATCTGAGGTCAAATTCGTTTTGCAAACAAACTTCTGTTAGACAAAGTCAGACAGGTTTCTTTCCTGCAGGACTTGTCAGAGCCTGTGATCTGCTAATGGGCACTGTGGGTGTGGGGGTCAGGGAGGGGGGCGTGAGGGCATTAGGGAAGCATCGTATATGCTGACCAGTAAGGTCAAGCACTGGACCTCCCTTTGCCAAGGACTAGCTCTGGGGTCTGGTTGCCCAGGGAAGAAGCGTCACCAGCGCCAACAGGTACTGGCCCATCCTCCGGTGCCTTTCCAAGAGCCGGGCACACGGAAGGCCCCCTGTGCCTTTGCGGCCGCAGATTGGAACTCTGAAAGAGTGAACGGGCTTCTTCATGCCCCATGGAGCCCAGGTCTGAGCTGCAGGAAGTTCTCGAGAGGGTCAGGCCTGACCACCTGGTAGAAAATAACATTTGCCATCTGCTTATAAACCTAATACCTGCTCATGATAGAGCCTGTAGGACATGTGCAACGACAAAGAAAGAAAGAAAAGCCACGAATCAGCCCATCCCCTCCCAACCTGGGACAAACACGCTGAAACCCAGATACATTTTTTTCTTGGTGATTTGGGGTGGATATATGTATTTTAAATGTAACAGGGAGATATACATGTTAGTGTGCCTGGGGTCACTATGACTGGATACCACAGACTGGCCTGACTGGGGGGCCTCCATGCCTCCATCCGAGCCCAGGCCTGGGTTCTCCGCTGCCGGTCGATGCCCAGCTTTCTCCCTGACCTCCCCAGCCGGGCTCTGGTGCCCCAGGTAAACAACGGAAACAGTGGGTCAGGGCAGACCTCCTCCAACCTCCCAGCGACCTCTGTGTCCTGGGCTGGCCTCCTCCCACCGCTGGGCTCCCCTCAGACCTCAGGGGTAGAACTCTTCTCAGCCCTAGTAGGGGCTCTCCTCCGGTTCTTGCCTCTTTCCAGAAGGTTCTCTCCTCCTTGTCTGGCAAACTCTTGATCCTCCTTCAGGCCTTAATTTTAAACTTTTCTTCCTGGAAGCCTATGCTGCTCCCCCAAGACTAAGTTAGGACCCCCCCCCGCCTTAGACCCTCTCCTCTGTATGGTGCTTAGGCACATGTAACGATTGCTATGAACTAAAGATTGGCACGATGACTATGGTCAAATTAGTAGACTTCATGTTGGGGAGAGGGTCCCTGATACCCGGTCTCCATGAACACGGCACCCCATCATTGCTGCTGTGCTAGCAGGATCATTCGCTACAGGTGATGAGCACTGCTGTGTTACTGTGAGCCAGAGCCCACAGGTGCATCGGGGTCCCTCTCAGGGTTGTCAGCTCTGTGGGTTTGGACCAATGCACAGAGTCCTGCTGCCACTGTGATCTTGTCACACAGAATGGCTTCACTGCCCTAAAATGCCCCCCGTGCTTCTCGGGTTAACCCAATCACTGGTTTCGGTCATTCCCCTACTAGACAGACTGTATACTCTGCGGGAGCGGGGACCCCCCCCATCCCCGCTCTGTTGACCATTCCACGATCTGCTCCCCGGCCCAGAGCCTGGCACATAGTTGGTACCCGAGCTCTATAGTTTTTGCATATTTTAACAAAAACAGGATTCTACTAAACGACGTTATTCTGCAAGTTGCTTTTTACAAACATGGACAATACACCTTGGAAATCTTCCCGTCTCAGAACCTAGAGCCCTCTGGCTTTCTTTTTACTCTGGAGGATTTCCACCACGGATGCCAGCAGAGGACCGCCATA
This sequence comes from Enhydra lutris kenyoni, assembly GCF_002288905.1. Taxonomy (NCBI): domain Eukaryota; kingdom Metazoa; phylum Chordata; class Mammalia; order Carnivora; family Mustelidae; genus Enhydra; species Enhydra lutris. The sequence continues at coordinate 36,031,361 of NW_019154097.1, forward strand.
TACCTGTCCCCTCGACCCGGGGAGCTACCAGCCCGTGGTCTGTCGGGTTTCGTCCCCATCTTTGGTCACCTTCTTCCTTTCCGTGTCACTCTGAAGCAAATCCCAGAGCCCGGTTCACTTCATCTGTAAGTACTTCAGTGTCTATCTTGAAAGGAGAAGGACTTTAAAAAATGTGACCACAGCAGCATCCCTGCATCTAACCAACGCTAACTTAAGGTCATCAAATACAGTCAGTCTCCGTATTTCCGACTGTTTCGTGACTATTTGTTTATTTGAGTTTAAGGCTGTTTGAATCAGGATCCAGATGGCTGATGCCTCCGAGGCTTCTCTTGGTGTGGCCCCCCCATCCGTCTTTGCCCCCCACCCTTCATCGGGTAGAAATGCTGGCTGGTCACTCCCGGAGTCCCCTCTGTCTGGGCCGACTGCGTCCCGCTGCTGTTGTGTGTGTGTGTGTCTGGCCTCCGTATTCCCTGCGATTTTGTAGACGGATGCGGAGGCCCCGTCAAATTCCAGTTCAGTGGACTTGGGTGAGACCACGTCGGGTGCCGTGTGTCCTTCCGTCCGTCGGCCGTCGGGTGCCGTGTGTCCTTCATTCCGTCAGCTGTCTCTGCGCCCACAGCCTGGAGCTGTTGGCCGAGGCAGGGCTGCTGCAAGGCGACCTCCCACTCCTGCCTGCCTTCTTGGGTTATTAGCGGGGACGCTTCTATAAAAAGAAACATCCCCCCATCCACAGTTCGTTACGCGGGGGTACAGTTTACACAGGACACACAGGACACGCTGGATTCTCTCCCTTTATTTACTGGATTTCAGAATAATGAGTTGCCTATAAATATTTGAATGAATGAATGAATAATACATGTGTGGACGAACCGACCGGGGTTTGGGAGTAGTAGGGGTTCTCTCCATCTGCCCTCAAGGGTGTGGGTGTGGGGCGAGGCTGAGCGCAGAGGGGCGGCCCGGGCCGGGCGGGTCTGCAAGGGGGGCGCTGGTGAGCAGCTTGTGCTGCCTGTCATCCTGCCTCAGCCAAGAGCAAAGGTGATTAGGACACAGCGTCTGGGTCAAGGTCACCTCGCCACCCGCCCTGGGACGGCGGAGAGCGCCGCAGGCACCGCCCGACCGGGGAGTGGACCGGTGGCTGGGGCTCTGGGTGCAGCTTTAGCCTGGGAAAGGGTGGATCGGGTGCTTTCTGACGAGCGGGGCGATAGGGGAGTTTTTGTCCCGAAGGAGAGTCCCAGCAGGTTGGACGGGAGGCCCCCACGGTCACCCTCCCGCGCCCACCTGCCCACGAGTCACTGACCTCTCTGGCCCTCTGTGTCCCCCACAGGTGCAAGTGCAACCTGCACGCTAACCTGTGCTCCGTGCGGGAGGGCAGCCTGCAGTGCGAGTGTGAGCACAACACCACCGGCCCCGACTGCGGCAAGTGCAAGAGGAACTTCCGCACCCGGTCCTGGCGCGCCGGCTCCTACCTGCCGCTGCCTCACGGCTCTCCCAACGCGTGTACGTACCCCCTGCCCGGCCCCGGCCCCGGGGGACTGCGGTCTCCCCCGCTCTCCACCCCAGGAGCTGTGAGTCACAGACATACGCACACACACGCACGTGCGGATACCTGCAAGCATACGAGCACACACCTGTGCAGACGGGCGTGCCAACGTGTGCACAGATACAAGCGTGCACACTCACCCTGCCCCCCGCCCCCCTGTTACGAGGTGCCGTTCCCCCTGCAACACCTAAGCCGCCCTTCCCACCCCAGGCGCCAGGGGAAACCCGAGATGAGCAGCTCAGTGTCTTTCCTGCTGTCCTTCCTCTGCCTGGCCCTGCAGGCTGGAGAGATGGCACCCTGGGGTGTTGGCAGGGGGTGGGGGGACCCTTGCCTCCAGGCTGTGGCTGGCAGCACCGTAACCAGCTTACGGGGCGTTTACAGCCTGCCACTCGGGTGCTGCGTGCTGCGCGGTCACCACACCCTCGACCCTCAGAGTCACCCCAGGAAGTGGGTCTCTTTTATCCCATTTTAAGGAGGGGTCCTTGGAGGTCCTGGCCCGAGGTCCCTGCAGGCTTCCTTTCTCTGCATCATCGCCTCTGTGCCAGGGCTAGGGTGCACCCACATGTGCCTGCGTCGGGAACAGCCTGGGGGGGCCACTCATCAGGGCCCCCCAGAGTCCATGGATGTTTTCATGAAATCACAAATCCCAGGGCGCCCCCAAGCTGCTGTGGGGAGAGGGGCTGGGGCTCAGCCCCAGGGTGGACTCTCCCTGGCCAGCCTCCAGCGACTTCTCTGAGGTCCGATGCACCAGGCACCCGATACAGAACTTCTCCCGTAGCCCTCACAGCTGCCCCACGGGCGGAGTGTGTACCCCCCACTCCCCAGATGGGCACACTGAGGCCCAGCAGCCCTGGTCCAGCAGCGAGCAACTGGTTTGGGCCCAGTTCCAAAGCCAGAGCAGGGCGGCGGCCCCCGGCCCCCGGACCACCCCCCCACCTGGGCACCCTCGCGGGAGCCCCTCCACTGGCACCCTCCCTCCACCGATGTGAAAGATTTATGTGACTTTAGGCTGATCAAAGCTGAAAACCTCACAGCGAGGCCGTGACAGGCGTGTCGTGCCTGTGCCGGGCGACAGGCCTTTGAAGGGGTGACTTGCCAGGCGCTCACGGCACTCTGGGCCTTCAAAGGCACCCAGAGCTCTGGGCGCTGACAGCCGCCCCGCCGGGCTCCCTCCTCGCCAGGCGCCGACCCATCTCTTTGTTGGAGCCATTGCCTGAGCCCTTTCTTTAGTGGCTCTCACCTCCCTCCCTGGCAGTCTGCCTCCCTTCATCTGTCCCACTGGCCTCCTCCTCCCCGCTCTCTGCCCTACCTCCTGGAAGGATCTGCCGTCTCCTGACGCTGGCAGGTGCACAGACCTGCTTGGACTGAGGTGGCCACCCTCTGTCCAGCCCGCCGGGGACAGACATGCGCCCGCACACGCAGACCAGGCTTTGCCTCTGGACCCTCGTCCCTCTGCCCTGCAGGGGCAGGCAAAAGCCCTTCATCCGGGGGAGCTCCTGGAGCTGGCCCTGCTTCTCCAGAGTACCCACCCCCGCCCCGGGAAAGAGGGGTTTCTCCTGGAATCCCCAGGAGCAGAGATGAGGCCCGAAGTGCCGCGTGTCCTCAGCCTGTCGCTTCCTCACCTGGGACCCCCAGCTTCTCTAGGACAGCAGAAGAAAACTCTAAGACACAGACAGAAACAAGTCCCAGCTTAATTTTGCTCCCACCGTGTCCCCATCTCAGGCAATGGCACCAACACCCAGGGGGCCAAGCTGCAAGTGTGGGGGTCCCCAGACGCTAGCCCGTCCTCTCCACTGCCCCCGCTTGGTCTCCATATCCCCTCCAGTCAGGGCCCCGCTAGTCCATCCTCCTCGCCGCAGGCACAGGGCTTTCCCGACCAGGGTGCCCTTGCCCAGGGCCCTCAGAATCCTGTCCTAACCCAGTCCAGCCCCTCATCCTCCCAGGCCGCCCTGGTGTCCCCTGGGCTCACTCTGGGGAGGTCTGTGCCTCACGTAGCCTGCTGTCCATACACCCCCCCAAGGGCCTCCCAGGGCACCGAGGGGCATCCTCGCCCTCCGTCATTCTTCAGGGACACCCAGCCAGGGAAGCCTGGCACCAGCTCCTTCCTCCTGTCACTGAGGATTCTTACCCCCGTCTCCTTTCCTCGGGCATCCTTTAGCCCCCGGGGCACGGACACAGGCCACTCCCAGCTGTGTGGCCTTGGGCAGGTCACTTTACCTGGAGCCCGGTGTCCCAGATCTGTAGAGTGAGGACACTGATGAGCCCCTGTGGGGTTCTGCAAGGACCAGGCTGGCTGCGCGGGGCCACGCTCAGCACGTGTCAGCCACATGCGGCAGCTGCCACGATTCTCGTTTCCGTGAGTCCCCGGCCATCTCCGCTTCCCACAGACGGATGCACACACTGTGGTTTCTGCCTGGAGGTCAATTCCACCAGTGCCTCCAGGAAACCCGCCTGCCCCGGCCGTGGTGCCCTCCGGTCCTCCGGCACCCTGGTGCTCCCCGAAGAAAGGCACCCCTCCTCCTTGTCCTGCACAGGAGGGCCTGAGAGTCTAACCTCAAAGACGAGTGCACGTGATGCCCCCCGTGGAGTGTCTGACACTTACCAGCAGGTCCCCTGGAGGTCGGTCCCAACTCTGAGACTCAGCTTCTCCATCTGCAAAAGGGGCAAAGGTGGCCCCTTCCTCTCAGGGCAGCTGTGAGGATGAGACCGGGTAGACGGGGTCAGTCCTGCATGCGGCTCCAGGTCTCCCTCCCCCAGCCCTGTCACCGCCCCCCAACTTTGCCGGGAGGCCCTGTGACCCTCCTTCTCTCCCCCAGGTGCTGCTGCAGGCTCTGCTGTTGGCAGTAAGTACGCGCTGGTCCTTCACCCTGGGGAAGGCCAGTGGCGCCCCCAGTGCATGACTCCAACCACACCCCTTCACTTCGTCACCTCTCCCGCTCCCTCCTGTCCCCCCTGTGGCCCTCAGCCAGCACCCCCACATTTCTCCCCTCGAGCTTCCTGGTCAGTGCTGCTTTGGAAAGGGCCTTGCAACCCCAGGGCGAACTCCCCATGCCTCCCTCTCCTCCAGGACAAGAATGGGGGTCCCTTCTCCCTGGCCAGGGGCAGAAGTGCCCCCTCCCGCAGCCCGACTGTGGGGCGTGCCTGGCTCAGGTAGTCTGCACCTGTGTGCCTGGGAGGCTGGGGCAGGTACGCCGGGGTCCTGCTGCCTGCAGGCCCTCGCGGAGGGGTCAGACTGTGGGAGGGAGGTTGGGCGTGGGCACCCACGGGCTGACACGGCATCAGCAGGCTGCGGGCTCTAAGCGCGGTGCTTCCCGGACCGCCCCCCACCCCCCCGCCCCATGGGCTCTGCCACCAGCTTTGAGAGTCAGCGGGAGAGGACTCGCCAGGGTCAAAGGGCCCGCCAGTGGCCCATGTCACGCTTCAGACATGTTCGAGGGGGGCCGCAGCCCACCGTGGCCTGCTCCCTGCTGGGACACTGGGGGCAGAGACGGTGCCAGAGGAAGCTGGACCCCGGAGGGGATGCTTCAGCGAGGCCAGAAGTGGCCTTTCTGCAGCACCCCATACCTGCCAACTCCCCACCCTCTTGCCTTTCTCGTCTCTTGCCAGGCGTCGGCAGGCCCCGGAAAGACCCTGTCCCCAGAGCCCCTGTGGCCACTGTGGCCCTGAGAGGGGACCCCAGCACTCCCGCCCCCTCTACTTCCACCGGGCGGGCCCCGATGGCCCCCAGCACCCCACAGCCCACAGGTGGGTGTTCAGGGACAGCCCAGTTGCCCTGCTCTTCCCCACGTCCCACCATGTCCCCCGTGTGTGATGTGTGCTGCTGTCGGGTGTCTGCCGTGGGGCTTGGCTCTTAGAGCACATTAGACCCTAGAGCCTGAGAGTGTGGGGCTGACGGAGGGCCTCCAGGACGTCTGGGTCCCCCATGACTGGGCCCGAGCGAGGGGATCTGTGGCTCCCTTCAAGCCCCTCAATGCTTTTTCCTCCTGCCTCCCACAGCACTGGTCAGGCGGGTCCTGAGACCAGCATGGCCGAGAGGACAGGGTGACCAAGGAAGGGGAGGTGCCCGGTGGCACTAAGGAGTTCTCCCAGGAGATTTTCTGTCTCAGTGCTCCGTGGAGATTGCCTCCCCCCCGCCAGGCCCCGCTCTGTCCCCACCATCGCAGCACCAGATCCCCTGGGAGTGGACAGTACAGAGTTAGCCAAGAAGGCGAGAGACTCTGATCAGCAATGCAGAAGGGCACCTCTGGGCCGGGGGTTTAGGAATGGGCCTGCCGAGCTTTTCCGGGCTGAGTGTGGGGGACAGGGCCAGCATCCTATCCCGCCCCTCCTCAGCCACAGCAGCCATTCTTAGGGGTCTGCAGCCACAGACCGGCTTGGAAACGCCTGCTCTCTGGTCCTAATTCCCTTCCAAAGTTGGATGGGTACATACTCGAGGCCTGGGGTGCTGGGTGGCCCCCTGGGCTTACCTGTCTCCACCCACTGCAAATGCTGGGAGTCTGAAAGGACTAATCCTTCCCAGAGGGTGCCAGGAGGATGGGTCCAAGGGAATTCTTCCTGGTCCCAGCTGGGAAGGGGCATCCCAGCAAAGAGGAGATGGCAGGGGCGCCTCACTCCTTGGGCAGAGCCGTGACCCTTCCTCTCTCTGCACACGGACCAGGGGAGGGGAAGACTACATCTCCGATGGGCAGAGTCCCCTCCTTCAGCTGGGGAAGAGATCCACACTCAGCCTCGCCCCCTGCCCCCCGCCCCCGCCCCCGGCCTGGAGTGGGGCTCAGCCCTCTCCAAGCCTGGCTGAATGCCCTGGAAAAGTCCTCGTTCCAGAGCCATCTTGCTTAACTCCTCCAGGGAACCCGGAGGGTGACCCGCCCCGGCTCTTTTTATTTCTGTCCTCCTCTCTTCTCCACGGGAGGCGTTTGCAGGAGACTCAGGGATTTCAGGGGAGCCTCCTGCCCAGGGATCCTCTTTGGGGTGAAGAATGGGTCCACGCTGGCAATTCCAGGACAGAAGCTGGCCGGCCGCCTGATCATTTGTGCTGAGCCTGTGACTAGCCGACGGGGGCCACACTCGCCGGGGTGGGTGCCGTGTCTGCGTGCGAACAGCAGCCTGTCGGGGTGGGAGACGAGCTGCTGTGTCACGGGCACACACATACACACAGGAACCCTGAATCCATTTTCCGAGCTGCTTCTGATCTGGGGCAAGTGGCGTAGGGCAAGAAAACTGCACCACTGGGAGGTGCGGAGAGAGTCCAAGGTCAGGGCAGTGAGCCGAGGCAAGGAGGGCTTGAATTGTGAGGGTCTCCAGGACCCAAGTGGCAAGAAAGGGGCTCCTCAAGCCCTCAGTGGGTCGTGGTCGGCTTTGCCAGCTGAGCCCAGCCCAGTGCCAGGCGGCAGAACGCTCGGGGGGATGGTGGTTCCAGCACAGCAGACAGACAACGACCCCAGTAGCCCACATCTTGGGGGCCGTTGCTCCTCTCAGCAAAGGAAGCCTGTGCCCTGGGCCCCATGTACCCGGACCCCCACTAATAATGACAATCGGCCCCGCTGGCAGACTGTGGACTTCTCCTGACTTCCTGACTCACAGCTCTGAGGATGAGGACCCTTAGCTGCGGGCCCCCCAGGTGAGGACGTTGAGGCTCAGGAAAGAACAGCTGGGTTCGCGGTACGTAAATTGCACGTCAGTTAAGCTGTTGAGAAAGGAAGAGGCAGCTGCTCAAGGTAACAGCGTGACAGAGGCACCCACGCAGGATCCAGACTCAGGGCTGGCTGACTCCAGAGGCCAGCTTCCGGGCCCCACCACCCAGCGCTGCCACCCCCAGCCTCAGAGGCCGGGAGCTGGTGCCGTCTTTAAGACCTGGCTTGCGCGCAGCTCCCCAGTTCCAAAGGAGCGGACGGGTCGTCCATCTGGCCCAGCACGCGACACGGGCCGTTGTGAGAATGCTCTTCCCGCACACCTGAGCAGGCCCCAGAGAGCCCAGCCGGGGGTCTTTCTGGCCCCCAGGTCCCGGCCCCCAGCGAGGTCCTGAGTCTCCCACACGTGCCTCCCAACAGGTGCTTCAGCTCTTTGGCCAGAGTCCAGCTGCGCCTGTGGGCCTCTGGCCCAGGTGTCCCCCCCCACAGTGTCAGTTGTCTGCAGGGCAGGGGCCGCGGGCAGGAAAACCGGCTCAAGATGCCTAATCCTCGCGCGCAGAGGGTGGTGGGAGAAAGGCTCTAAAGCAAAAGGCCTTCAGGGCGGGTTTTATTGTGGCTCTAATTAAGCCCTTGCTAATTTGGGTCCTGCAGCCTCCTCTGCTCGCTGAGCACCATATTAATGTCAATTTGATGTCCAAAGGCTCCCAGCTCCCGGCTGGAAAGTCTCCTGCACTTTTCAGCTGGTAGATTTCCTCTTCCTCCCCACCAACCGGCATCGTGCGTAATCCCTTTAAGAAGCGGAGAGAATCCAATTTCTCCCCTGTCCCTCTGGGTTTGTCCTTTGAAATTCAGCGCTGAGCGATGCCTTGCCTTGGCCAGCCCAGCTTGCTTCCCCTGCTTTGTGTCCCGTTAGTCCCAGAGATAGGCTCTATGGCACTGGGGGTTGCCACGCACTGGGGTCCCTGGTGAGAGTGCGCTAACCGTGGGTTAGGGATGTAGGCCAGATGGTGGAGAGGCTCTGGGCCCCGCACTGGTGTCAGACAGAAAGCCTCCAAGGACCCTTCTGGACACGTTTGATGACACATGTCCCCCTCTGCAGTCATTAGCCAGGGACTTCAGCACAAAGAGGTCTGGGCCCAGACACGGAGCTGGATCCAAGTCTACCCTCGGTGGGACCAGGGACAACATAGGGAGAGTGGAAAAATTGCGTAAATCAGGTGGCCCACTGAGGAAAGGACAGCCAAAAGCATGCAGATTCTTGGGCGCCCCCCGTCCCCCATCTGGCTTCAAGTCCACATGTGCCCTCCATAAGCTGCAGTAGTGTAGACGCTGCCTCTCCGGTAGATTTGGACCCAGTTCTAGTTGGCCAGTGTAGACAGAGCCGCTTCTTACAGGGCTGCTGCTGCTAAGGGTGTGTGATGCCTCAGTGTGTCTCCAGGAGCCCCCCCCAGCCCCACCCTGTCACATAACTGAGTTTCTTCTCTTCTTTCCCCCAAGAGCGGATCAGGCCATCTGCCGCTGCCCCCCTTGGGGAGAGCTCCCCCTGGCCCCAGACGCCCTCCAGTGCAGAAGGTATGGGGGGAGGGTCTGCACGGGCATTAGACACCCCGAAAGCTCCTTAGACCCCAGGCCCCTCCCTCTTTAGTGGAGGCAGCAGGTGTATGTGGTGGGACTCAGGTGGGGGGGGTCCGTGAGAGCTGGGGGTGGGGCTTGGAGCTCTACTTGCCCCCACTCCAACTCTCATCTTAGAGATGCCCAGGGTGATACCGCCAGACCCAATGCCTATTCATCCTTCACTCCCCCCAAGGGCTTTGGAGCTGAGTGGAGACTCTGCCCTGGTAGCAGGAACCCTGTCCCGCCACTGTCAGTCCCAGGACCCCGGGGGGCAGGGTTGGAGCCCAGAGAGAGTCAGGACTCCTGCAGGAGGCGGGTGGAAGTCAGACCCAGACAGAGGGGCGGGCTATGGGCAGATAAAGAAGATAGCGCATTCCAGGTGCAGGGCCAGCTAGGGCAGAGGCATGGTGGGGGGGTGGCCGTGAGCAGGGCAGGAGGCATAGTAGAAGCTACTGGTACCTAGTTGGGAGCCTCAGTCTCCTACAGCAGTGGGAGGAGACACGCGCAGGCTCATTGGTGGCCAGAAACGGACACGCGCAGGAAGCACACAGGGGCTTGCCCGACTCTCCAGGAAGGGAGGCTGTTCCCATCCCAGCTCACCCGTTCCCTGGACATTAGTCCTACTGCCTGCTTAGAAACAGCCCAGCCCCTCCGTGAGCAGCGAGCAGGGTTCTCGGCGCCCTCTGCTGGCAGGCAGTTCTGGAGCTGGACCCACACTAGGTGAGGGTCTGCAGGCCCCTGCGGCCCGCATCCTCCCTGGTGATGGAGACCCTGGAGCCATCACTTCCCTCCCCGCACTGCCTAGGGCGCTGCAGGCTCCCCAGAGGGATGCTGGGCCCTCTCTGCTGCCTGGACAGCGTCCTGCTGGCTCTCCAAGATGCGGCCAGGTCCTGATGGGTCCGATACGGAAGGCAGGCGCCGTCTGGGCTCGCGGCTCGCAGCACCATTGAGCGGGGAATCTGGATAGGAAAGGACTCGCTTTGGCTGGAAGAGGGGGGATGCGTCAGACGGGGAGTTGCCAAAGCCTTGGACACCAGGGCCACTCTCTGGATTTGATGCTCAACGGGAGTTTGGAGAGGAGAGTTTGGGGATCTCAAGCAATGCCTGAGATCATTAAAAAAAAAATCAGTTTCAGCAAAGTACCTTGCATCCTGTCAGGGGTTGCTGGGGGTTAGAAAAGGAATTGGGGGGAATTAATCCAGCCGAGTGTGTAAGCGATCTCCGAAGGGGCACCGAAGGCAGGGCTTTTTGCACATGCTCCTGGACGTGCTGTGTCCCCTCACATCGAGCAGGTGACAAGGCTGCCCCGGAGCATCCCCAGGGCACGGTGGAAGCCTTTGCTGGGCCTTCCCGGGGCCCGGACAGCCCTCCCGGGGCAGCTGGACCGTGGCGACGAAGGAGCTTATTTCTCATCTCTCCAAGCTGTGGGCACCTCCGCCGCTGCCCCTGCCCCGGCCTCCAAACCTTTCCAGCTCAAGCCCAAATCAGCTCAAGTGGTGCCCATTGAAGAGTTCCAAGGTAAGAGGAAGGCCCCGGGCCGGACCAGCCCTCCTCCAGCACCTCTATCCTCACCTCCGCTGGAAAATAATGATGCAGGACGGAGGACCCATGCCTGGTTCAGAAAACCCTCCCGGAGTAGCTGGGTCAAGGTGAAGCTGAACCTCTCTTCCCTCAGTCCTCCCTCCCCAAGGGAGCTGGAAGCAGGTATGAGTCAGAAGCACAGTGGGCAGGCACGGGGCAGGCAGAGCAGCAACAAGAAATGGTCTGTCCGTGCTCCCCTGGGAGGTGTGGCCCAGGGGCTTGTCTCGGTGGAAGCCAGAGCTGGGACACAGGGGTTACTGCCACTACTCCTTGAGACACTTGGATGCCTCACCTGGAAGGGACAGGTGAAGGGGGACGGTCCAGGAAGCCCAAGGTGTGGCGTGCCCGCGGTCTCCTCCCTGGCACAGCTCCGAGGCTCATTTCTTTCCTCTCCCACCACAAAAGGGAGGTTGGGCCCTCTTGAGATACGCAGATGGCATTCCAGGAGGGTGGCCAGCGTCCTTCCCATTCAAGGGCAGCCACACTGGCTTTCCTTTTGAAGGGGATATTGGGCCCCTTAGGAGGGACACCAAGGGATGGCCGCCTTCGTGGGGGCAGGCACTGAAACCCCAACACCTTTAGGGTGCCTCGCCCTGGCAGTCATAGAACACGCCCGGTCCCGGGAGATGGGGGCTGGGGAGGGTGGTGAGGCTGGAGGAGACAGCAGGACAGCACAGGGATCGCTGTCCTCGGTGTGGAGCCATGTGCACACAGTAAGAGTCACCAGGCCAAGATGATCAGGAGGCGAAACAAGATGGACCAGGCACAAACCCCAAGATGGCATTCATTCTCGGGGGTGTGCAAGAGGAGGCCCTCTGGTGCCAGTCGCATTTGCAGAACAGCTCAGGCTAATAGTAAAAGGTCCAGCAGGTGGGCGTTTCCCTTCCAACCACCTTCCAAAGCAGCATGTGGAAGGAAGCTCCTGGTCCGTTCCATCTCTCCCAGCGTCCGTGCATGCGTCTGTCCTTCACCGAGTCACTGGGGGTGCAGTGGTGAGCGCCACGGACCCAGCAACTGCCCTTCCTAAGCTCACGCCGGCTGCATGACCCATCCTCCCTGCATGAATCACTTCCAATCACCCGGCATCTCGCAGGCATCCTTCCAAGAGCACGTCAGCCTGGCACCCCGCCAGGCAGGTGCTGTCCACAGGCCCTCCCTGGGCTCCTGTCCCCAGGGCCAGGTGGGAACTTGTGGCTAGGCCCACACGGGTCTTTCCTCCGGCTCAAAGGTGGCGTGCCTGCCTCCTCCCAGTTGGTACAGAAGTGTTGGAGGCCCATGGTACCTTCCCGTGCCAGGTCCGGCCTCCCTGCATGTCCTCGGGCTGGTCTGTCCTAGCCCCGTGCCTCAGTTTCCCCCAATACATGGTGCAGGGGGTGGCAGGAAGGCACAGTCTGCCTTGGCTCACTGACCCGTGGTGTTTCTCACGCTCGGCTGGCCCAGACTGTGAGTGCTATGGCCACTCCAACCGCTGCAGCTACATCGACTTCCTCAACGTGGTGACCTGTGTCAGCTGCAAACACAACACGCGAGGCCAGCACTGCCAGCACTGCCGTCTGGGCTACTACCGCAACGGCTCCGCCGAGCTGGACGACGAGAACGTGTGCATCGGTGAGTCGCTGGGGCGGGGTGCAGGGGAGGGGCGGGGCGCTGGGCGGGGCGGGCTCTGGAGACCCTGGCGTCAACAGGTGCTGGGGGACCCTGGGGGCGCGGGGCGGATTTCCGGGACCCATTTCCTCTGGGCATCTGGAAGGACAGAAGTTTCTGGAATCTGCTCTATAATAACTTCTCCCTTCAGCCATCCCCACAGACATTGGAAATTGAGAACCACTAATTAGAGTCAAAGATGGTTCTAGAGTTTGCTGTCTGCCTCAGTTTCCCCACTTGTAAAGTGGGGAAGTGGATTAGATCAAAAGTTTTCAACTCCCTTTTGTGGCTGAAGTTTTTCTCCCAGTGCAGTTCTTCTGATGCTTTATAAGCAGAGGCCCAGCTTGTAGGACCCGGTGGGCACTCGGACCGCTCTCTTCAGACTGTGCTGCAGGACTGGCTTTGGGGTAGAGAAGAAAGCCGCGGGGGGCCCTGGACCAGGGGTGGGGCTGCCCATCCCAAAAGGCCAAACACATGGCCTTGGCCAACACCCGCCAGCCTGGAAGGGCTGCCCACCACCTCTGCCTCTGTCTCCAATGGAGGCCAATGCTCAGTCCTAGGGCCCCCAGCCCCCTAAGCCCCCTAAGCCCCTCCTCCGCCCACCAGGTCAGCGCCGACTTCACAGAGGAGGGGCTGCCCTCAAGGCTGGAGCTGTCAGTCTGAATTATGGCATTGGCCTTCAGATAATTCCATCAACTCTAAAGTGAACCTAACAGAATTGTGCTGCTGATGTCACAGGAGCCAGCTGCAGGGACAGGGTGGGGCCCTGGGTGGGGGGAGAGGCATCCCCCCCCCCCCCCCCCCCCCCCTCCCCCCCTTCTTTCCTTGGGCTTCAAGGCCTCCCAGAGTGGGGACACTTGCCCCCCCTCCAGAGCAGAGGCCCCAGGAAACTAACTGGGAAGGGGTTAGGGAGAGGCTGGGGGCCTCTGGGGCTGCTCCCCCACCCCCACCCCGCCCTGGAGAGGAGATGCAGAGCCGGACTACTGCCCACAACCAGCCTTGCCTCCGATGAGGCTCCCCCACCTGACAAGAATCTTGGAGCCCTTTGGAGCATCCAAAGATCAGCGCTCCCTCCAGTTACACGGACGGAAACTGCGGCCCAGAGAGGGGTTGGGGCTGCTCCAGGCCACACAGCAACAGGGCCAGGGAGAAAGAGTGGGTAATGGATGCTAGAGAACCAAGACAGTACAGTCTTCCCTAGAGATGTGGACCCTCGGGCAGCCGTGAGCTCACATGGACATGGTGTGGGGTGCACCACCGGGGGATTACGGAGAGCCGGCTGGAGGGATGGGGGGCCGCACCGGGTGCGGGTCCGTGCGGAGGACGCCCACAGGTCGTCCTGACCGCACGCGGTGCACGTGTCCTTCCAGAGTGTAACTGCAACCAGATCGGCTCCGTGCACGACCGGTGCAACGAGACCGGCTTCTGCGAGTGCCGCGAGGGCGCAGCGGGACCCAAGTGCGACGACTGCCTCCCCACGCACTATTGGCGCCAGGGCTGCTACCGTGAGTGCGCGCCCGGTGGGCGGAGCCTGCTGCTGCGGGGCGGGGCACGGGGCGGGGGGGGGGGGCTAGTGCCTCCGGAGGCGGGGCTTCGGTTGTGGGTGGAGCGAGGGACGGGGTCCGGGGCCGTGGGCGGGGTCTGATGCGACAGGAATTCTGGCAGGTGCCAGGTGGGAACCATGGGGCGGCGGAGCTGGGGGTTAGTTGAGAAGGGAGATCGGGGCAAAGGTGGAGCTGGCGGTTGGGGTTTGTGACAGGGAGGGAGGAGGGCGTCTGTCCGAGGAAATGAGGGCCTGGCGGGACCGAAAGGACGAGTGGGCGCTAGCCTCGGGAGAGGGTGGAAGGGCGCAGGGAACAGCAGGTGCAAAGCTCCGGAGGGGAGAGAGCAGGTGCGTCCCAAGGCCCGTGGGCCCTGGAGCAGGGAGACACGGGCAGTGGCGGGAGAAAAGAGGCCAGGTCTCGCCCGGCCACTGTCGCCGTGCACGCAGGGGCGTTTCGCACCAAGTGCGCCCTGAGCCTCCAGCACCCCCCGCCGTCCCGCCGCGCCTCAGTCGCAGAAGCTCCAGCGGGGGCGGTGGGGGGTGGACGGGGCCCCCGCCCGCGTTAACTGCCCCTCTGCCCCGCAGCCAACGTGTGCGACGACGACCAGCTGCTCTGCCAGAACGGCGGCACGTGCGTGCAGAACCAGCGCTGCGCCTGCCCGAGCGGCTACACCGGCGTGCGCTGCGAGCAGCCCCGCTGCGACCCCGCCGCAGACGGCGGCGGCCTGGACTGCGACCGTGCGCCCGGGGCCGCCCCGCGCCCCGCCACCCTGCTCGGCTGCCTGCTGCTGCTGGGGCTGGCCGCCCGCCTGGGCTGCTGAGCCCCGCCCGGACGACCCCGCGCCCGGGGAGCCGGGGGCGGGGGGGCTCGGGGCTTCGGGGGCCCCGGCGTCCGAGGCCGGGCGGCGAGAAGGGTGCGGCCCGAGCTGCTCCCAGGTGCTACTCAGCAGAGTCCTCCCGCCCGCCCGCCCGCGCCGCGCCCCGCGGCCCCCGCCCCGCCCCGGCAGTGCCCGCCGCCGCCGCAGGGGGCGCGGTGCGGCGCTGGCCCCGCTGCCTGTGATTTGTGTCTTAGTTTTTCTTTTCTATTACCTGCCGCCCCCCACCTTTTTTTTTTTTTTTTTTTTTTTTTGCTGGCGGTGAGACGGGGGTGGGGAGAAACGCTGCTCACCTCGACACCTCCAGGTCCCGCCTCCCAACACACACACACACACTCACACACACTCGCGCGCGCGACTGTTGCGGACACCCCCTGCGCCTGTCCCTGGCTTGCCACCGGCCAGCGGACGGGAGGTCCAGTTGCCTACAACTCTTCTTTGTTTTCCTTTGCAACCCACCAGACTCCGTGAGGCCTGGTGACCAAGGAACTCACCGTCTGGGGGAGGGAGTTAGGAAGGAGGGTTGGGAGGGCTGGAAACTTAGTTTCGTAGAGAACTATTTTTGTTTGTATTAACTGTCCCCTGTAAGGAGGACTGAGCCGCTGCCGGTGGTTGATGGTGTGTAATCCGACCGAGTAAAGAGTCTGCTCACTGCTGCCTCCTGGGCCTGTTTTCTTTGTGTTCGTCTACACCCGAGCTCACAGAGCACCTTGGAGAAAGGTTTTCACCATGAGGGCCACCACTTCCCCCGGCCTTTCTGTGAGCGAGACCAGGCAGCCCTCCTCCCAGTGGTGTGGCTAAGCCCTTCTCAGGGGGGACCCACATGTTAGCAGCTTCCACAGACGGGTGCCTCCCTCCTTAACCTTGGGAAAAAAATGCAAAGTTTATTGGGACTTTTCCTCAGCTGTCTTTGAATTTAAAGACACATGGGGGACATTGGTGTCATTGCTAACAGGTCCAAGGGAGGGGACTGGTGATTTATAAATTGGGATGGAGGGGTCTCTCACCTGTGGGACCCCCAGCCTCGGGCCCGGTGTCTGCTGCTGTAGCCTCCTTCCAGCACTTGGGGCTGGAATCCATAGATGGAATCCAGAGCCCACCCCCCTCTCCTTCTCCTTTCCCTCCCAAAGATTGCACAGGGGGTGGCCAAGGAGACCCAGGGGCAGCCTGGGAGTTGTCCCAGTGAAGAAGGGGGTCCATCCGCCGAGACCCTGTGCCGCGGGAGTGTCCCCTGCATCTCTCCTGCCCTTGGATGCTCGTACTTTGCCCTGCTGACTCTCCAGAAGGCCCACATTTCTCCGAAAGATTCCCAGCACCATGGGTCAGTTCATGGGTCAGTTCTGGCTCCCAGCTGCTGCTGCAGCAACCCGCCCCCACCCGCCCCCGCCCAAAGTTGCCTTCTGGAATCTGCAGCCACTCTTTCCAGGCTGGGAAGTTTAGACCTGCCTCCCCCACCCACCTGCAATTCCCCAAAGCAAGGCTAAGACCCAGTTCAACAGAACTTGGCCTTGAGGACAACGAGATTACAATGCAGCGCGGGAGGGGGCGCTACAACTGGGTATGAAACAGGATTCAAGGCTTGTCAAGGCCAAAGGCCAATGCTGCTGGCTTCTCTCAGCTCCCAACCCCAACATCAGGGGTCGACTCCCAACCGTTAAAAGAAGTACCACTGTCAGGCCCCTGTGGCTTCTTCACCTCCTTCCTTACCGCCAGAACCCCAGTGAAAATAAGGCCTCCCAGGGCTCCCTATATATGGGAGTGGGCTTGTGACACAGTTCTGGCCACTGAAATGTAAGCAGGAGGGATGGATGGGGCTTCTAGAAAGTTCCTTAAAAATCCTTCCCCTCCCTACTCCCCACCAAGCTTTAGTTGGCGGGTTTGGGGCCCTGGCCCTGCTCTTTTGCCCCTCCCCTGGTGCTGAGGCAGCGGAAGTGAGAGGTCCCCCCACTCCCCGAACCCCACCCCATCCCCTGCTGCCCCCTGTCTGGCAACCCCGGCCATGAGGGCATCCTTCTCAGGATGGTGGAGCTGAGGAACCAGCAGAGACAAGCACACCAGGCCTACTTGCCAACCTCTGCACTTCTTCATGTGTGAGAAAAACATAAATCTTGATGTGATTAAAACACTGGAATTAAGGTTTTCTGTTTGGCGCAGTTTCCGGTTCTTAACCTTCTGGCTCTCCTCACCAGCATCTGGGCCCTCCCCCGGCGCCCAAGTCCGCTGAGGATGGAGAGACTGATGCCCTTCCTCTCTCGGCTGTGGCCTGCCACCCACCCCTCCCCCCGCCAACACAGCCCATGAGGAGGACAAGGTATTACAGCATTCGCCTGCAGTGTCCAGGCCTTGCCGTCTCAAGCCACCTTCGGCCTCGTGTGGGCCGGCAGAGCAAACCCACCGCTAGACACAGCACCCGGTGGCTACAATTTGGAAACAAGTGTCGCCTTCTTCCACCTCCTCACGATGTTAAATACAAAGGCATCACAGTAATATACGCCTAAACACACACACAAACACGCCCCTTAGGTCCGGTCCCCACGTGAGAAGCAGAGCCTGAGACAGGGGTTTGGATATGCATTTGCTGAGGTAGTGAGAGAATTAGTGTGTGGGGCGTGGGGAAGGCCCAGCACCGATGTCCCCCATCAGCCTGGTCCACTGTGGGGACTTTGGAGCATAAATCACATTGTGAAGCAAGGGGCATCTTCAGGTCCCACGGCCATTGACCCCATCCTGCCTTGGGGGGCTACAGTCAGTCCAGCAGTACAGAAGATAGGTGGCCGTGAGCTGTGAATAGGCCAACACAGCAATGTGGGGATGGGGGGTGCTCCCATGAAGGGTCTCTGGGCTGAGTACCAACAACTCTGCACATGCACACACACACTTTCCCCTTTGTGTCGCCCTGGGCGTGTCCCTGGAAGGGTCCTGAGGGGTCTAGGAGGAAAGGGGCCTCTGCAGGCAGCGCTCTGTCCTCCCCGACCTCTCTCGGCCAGACCAGTGCTGTGTTCGCCCCCCTGGGGCTGGACTGAGTGAGGCCGGGGAGGTGGACGGCATGTACATCAGAGCAGCAGCCCCAGTCCCTGAGGACGCCACTCAGACCCTGACCTTGGCTGGAGGGTGGAGGGAGAGATGCCAGTGGCCATTTGGAAAACTCTGACATTTTCCAGGCAGTGGGGAGAAGGAGAAACAAGGTTAGCCGGACCCAAAGTCATAGCCCAGCCTCTCCTAAACAGCGCGTCCTGTCCCAGCCTCTCCTAAACAGCACGTCCTGTCCCCGAGCTCAGGTTTGGAGCCCTGCCTCTAGGGGTCAAGAGGCCAAGGTCCCCATTCCGCAGCTTGGATAACAGCCGTCCATCATCGGTCATCACCCGCTCCTGCGCACAAGCGAATGCCCCTCCTCACCCTAGCACGGGTTTCCTACCCTCGGTGCCTTTGACATGAGGACCGGAAACTTCCAGGAAGGCGGCTGCATCCCCAGCCTTGGGTCACAAGATTCCAGGAGCAGCTGCTTCTCTGGGGTGAAAAGCAAAAGTGCTTCTAGGCATTGCAGATTGGGAGCCAAACAGGCCCAGGTGGAGAACCACGGCCCTAGGCAGAAGGGACTTCACACCCATTTTATAGACGGGGAAGAGGAGGTCCACCAAGGGAGGCTAGGAGAGAAGCAACTGGCCTGAAACCACACTCGCTGAGCGGGCGGGGGCAGGAGCTGAGTCGTCAGCCCGCCTCGGGAGCCCAGCAGCCCAGGCAGGGGGGCAGCTGCCCGGGGTTGGGGTGAGGGGTGGGGAGGCCCCACAGCTGCTTCTGCTCCTGCCCGCTTTGTCCTTCAACCCTGTGCCCCCACATAGTCCCTATAGCGGGCTCCACGGCAGGCAGAGCAAGGAGCCCTGGGGAGCTGGGCTTCATCCGAATAGCTCTGCTGTCACAGGAAATGTCTCCCCCCGCCCCAGCCGCCCCTCTGCGGCAGCCTCGGCTCGCCCCCTGCCCCCACTCGCCCCCTCTAAATAAGTAGGACTGCTGTGTTAGCATTTCTGGCCTCCCTGCCATGCGTCACACTTACGAGGCATTTATGGGCGCCCGGGGAACAGCCCTGGGCATCTCCAGGCAGGCTTGGGTGGGCAGGGCTCAAAGGGGGTCACCCTACGCCTGCACCCCTGCCCTAGGCCCCACAGTTCTGGCTAGGCCGGCCTCCCTCAGCAGCCCCAAAGGGACCCCAGCACATCTCAGCACATCTCGGGCCGGAAGAGTTCAGGGCAAAGGCCCAGGGAAGGAAAGCTTTACTTGTTTATTTTTCCTTTTCAAAACACAAATCAGACCGTAGGGAAGTTAGCAAATACAAAGAAGTGAAATAATAATAATTTTAGAATTAAAATCACCCACAATCCTCTGTTCGGAGCTAATAACAGTTAATATCATCTGATACCCATTTCTAGTACTTTTCCTTAAAGCAAACGTACGCGGACAGTTTGGGGCGGGGTGGGGGGGCGCTGTAAAGCCCAGTAGCAAGCATCGCGGTTGGGCCTGACATTCCTTATTTCCCGAATCCCGGCCAGGAAGCTGGGAAGTGGGCTTTGTTGGCATGACCAGGTGACTGAGGACGACGCGCGTCCGGAAGTGTCCTGCTCAGAGAGCTCAGGCACAGCACAAAAGCCAGCTCCGGGGAGTTTAGGCAGAAGAGATTATTTGAAGGCACGTGTCCTGTGGGCCCAGAGGCTTCCGGGGACCCTGCCCGAGCCCCAGGTCTGCCTCCTGCTGGGTTCTCACCAGGTACGCCCAGCCTTGTGCCCAGCATTTCCCATTCCACCCAGGGAGATGGTCTCTCCTCCCTAGCCGGAGGAAAGGCGCAAAGAAACAAAGACCATCCGGCACAGAGAGGGTAAGGCAAGCGGCCCGGAGCTACACAGCCAGGAGGAAACAGCGCCTGGGATGCAAATCCAGACTCTCTGGTGCAGAACCAAGATTTTCACCCTGAGCTGCACACGGCCACCTTCTCCCTCTATTTTATTTGACCTTTTAAAACAATAATGGCCTGGCCCTGAATATCAAAGGGGGTGTTTGGCAGTGAAAAAGAAATGCAGGGGCGCCCGGGGGGCTCAGTGGGTTAAAGCCTCTGCCTTCGGCTCAGGTCATGATCTCAGAGTCCTGGGATTGAGCTCCGCATCAGACTCTCTGCTCATCGAGGAGCCTCCTTCCCCCTCTCTCTCTGCCTGCCTCTCTGCCTACTTGTGATCTCTGTCTGTCAAATAAATAAATAAAATCTTAAAAAAAAGAAAGAAAGAAAGAAAAAAAGAAAGAAAGAAAGAAAGAAAGAAAGAAAGAAAGAAAGAAAGCAATGCAAAAGCACGTCCTTTCATTCTTTGCTTCCACCTGCTGCTGTCTTCCCCACCCAGAACCGGGTGATCTCGAGCAGGTTACTCACTCTCTCAGCTGTGCAATGAGGGTGTTACACTAGTAAAACCAGTACCAGAATCTCAGGCCATTGGGGGGAATTCAGCAAGTTGAGATCGTGCTTAGAACAGCGCATGGCACCGAGCGCTGGCTGCTGTCCTTGCCCAGGTCCCCTCTCTCCCCCCGACCCCAACAGACCTGCGAGGGGCACGTCACTCCGCCCTTCTCCCGATCTCTATTTCTATCTGAGTGCCTCCAGTGCCAGGCCCCGGGGCATGTGGAATCAGGCCAACACCCTGGCCCTGGTCCCAGCTCTGGCCCGGGTACAGCGATGGCCCCCCCATCCTCACTGCCATGTCCAGAACCAAGGCACTAGGTACGCAGGGGAGGGTCCCGCTCAGGGGCCCAGGGTCTGAACCAACAGACTGTGAGGGCTGACGGTACAGGCAAAGGGCAGGAAGGGACCCTGGAGACAGAGATGGGGAAGGTCTCCCATCCTGATTCCCCTGGGTACAAAGAAAGTCTGGGATGAGCCTGAAACCTCTTGTATCATGAGGTACGGGGGGCTCGGAAGAGGAAAAGGACCTGGAGATCACTGGAGTGGAATGAGGAAAATGACAGCAGCAGATTTTTACACACTGTTGTTTTTGTTTTAAGGAAACCCTCAGTCCCCATTCATATTCAAAAAGTGGAGTTGGGGGGGCGCCTGGATGGCTCAGTGGGTTAAAGCCTCTGCCTTCGGCTCAGGTCATGATCTCAGGGTCCTGGGATCGAGCCCCCCGTTTGGGCTCTCTGCTCAGCTGGGAGCCTGCTTCCCTTCCTCTCTCTGCCTGCCTCTCTGCCTACCTGTGTTCTCTGCCTGTCGAATAATATTTAACCAATCGGGTGCCTGGGTAGCTCAGTTGGTTGAGTGTCTGCCTTTGGCTCAGGTCATGATCCTGGGGTCCTGGGATCGAGTCCTCCTTCAGGCTCGCTGCTCAGTGGGAAGTCTGCTTCTCCTGTCTCTGCCCTGTTCATGCTCTCTCTCTCTCACTCTCTCTCTCAAATAATGAATTTTTAAAAAATAAAAATAAATATTTAACCCGACTCTAATCACAAGGAAACAATCAGACAAATCTAGATTCTGGGGCATTCTAAAAGCTACCTAGTGTTTACTTGTCAAAAATGTCTGTACCATGACAGACTGACACAAAATAAAATTTACAAAGGAGTGGAACGTTTTACACACAGGAGGCTGAAGAGATCGGGCAACTAAATGCAATGTGTGATCCTTGATTGGATTCGGAATTAAAGTCTTTTTTAAAAACGCAGCAATAAGGGGCGCCTGGGTGGCTCAGTGGGTTAAAGCCTCTGCCTTTGGCTCAGGTCATGATCTCAGGGTCCTGGGATCGAGCCCCGCATCGGGATCTCTGCTCAGTGGGGAGCCTGCTTCCCCCTCTCTCTCTCTGCCTGCCTCTCTGCCTCCTTGTGATCTCTCTCTCTCTGTCAAATAAATAAAAATAAAAAATCTTTAAAAAAAAAAACGCAGCAATAAAGGACACTTTAGGATAACGGCAGAAATTTGAACACAAATTAATTACATCCAATTTTGATAACAGTACTGTTATTGTGTTTTAAAAAGTCCTTATTCCTTGGAAATATGTTCTCCAGTAATTAGAGGTGAGATATCATGATTATCACAACACACTTTGACATTGTTTTGAGAAAACCAAAAGCAGATACAGATGAACAGAGCAAGGAAGCATAACGTGGTAAGGTGTCGGAAACTGCGGAACCCGGGTACTTTACGTCTTCATTGAATGTTGATCTTCGTTGCACTATTTTAACTTTCTTTTACATTTAAAAATTTCAGGACAAGAAGTTGGATGAAAACGATGAAAAAAAATTTTTTTAAAGATCTTATTTATTTATTTGACAGAGAGACAGCCGGAGAGGGAACACAAGCAGGGGGAGTGGGAGAGAGAGAAGCAGGCATCCCCCCAAGCAGGGAGCCTGATGCGGGGCTCAATCCCAGGATCCTGGGATCATGACCAGAGCCGAACGCAGACGCTTAACAAATGAGCCACCCAGGCGCCCCGAAAAACGATAAAATTTTTAAAATAAACTTGTTAATAAAGGTGCATTTGTGAGAAGCGGGGAATACAACTGTATCCCTTCCTCATGCCATACATTAAAATAAACTCAAGAGGTTAAAGGCGAAGTAACGTTTTGAAAGCTTTAGGAGACTGATCAATTCAACCACATTATAATAAAAATCTTCTATACCATAAAAGACAAGAGGAAAAAAGCACAAGCCGTGATCGAGACAAGATACTGGAAATGCATGACAGAGATAATGGATTAACATGGAAAATACAAGAATTTCTAACAACAACAACAACAACAACAAAAATCAAGGGAGAAAACGAATAGCTCAAGAGAGCGAGGAGGGGAGGACGAGAGCCCGCAAACCCTGGAGGAGGGAAAGAAAATGGTCAGCAAACCTGAGAAGACCAACCCGGTGGCAACGCAGGAAATACAAATTTTACCCCCATCAGATTAGCAAAGAAGCTTTTTAAAAATTCTGGTAGCACCGAGTGTTTGTGAGGACGTGGGGCAACAAGATTTCCCATGCAGTGCAGGCGGGAGGGTCCATCAGCGGACGATTTAGTCTAATGTGCCTTCGCCCCGCAGTCCCTCCGCTCCGCGCGGCCTGGAGAAAATCCAGCACCCGGGACCGCAGCGTGCGTGCGGGAGTGACCACCGCAGTACCGGACAGTGAGCGAGTAGCGGGGAAACCCGGCTGCACGCCACAGGAGCCCAGCTAGCGCCCCGGGAGAGCAGCCCGAGTGGCCCTGGGTGACCGGGAGGGGCCCCTCAGCCGCGGCACGACTGACCTTTCACACCGGATCGTTCTGCCGCGAGGGTGTCTTTGCGCACCAGGCGACGTCACGCTGCACGCTTGGCTCACGACAGACACAAGTGGCGCCCACCCATCCCCAAATTGCAATCCCCCCCACGCCGAGAACCCCTCAATCGGAGCTGTGTGAGTCCCCACGGAGAGACCCTAAAAGGTTCAAATCACAGGAGAGAGGCGGCACCATATCCTTCATACAAACGGTGAAACATAGAAAACAAATGCATCTCCGTTACCCAGATGAGGCTCAGAGAGGGGGGCAAGTGGCCCAAAGCCCCCCGCTAGAGCCAGAGTGGGGCCGCAAGCCCCGTGGCAACGCGGGTGTGTGCCACTCGGATAAGTCGGCCCCTAGGTTTATATACGGGAATTTTCCCCGTGCCCTTGTCCATAAAGGGCCCCAGGTCAAACCATGCAGATGGGCGGTTTCCGCCCCTTTCCCGGAGTCCCTCGTACAAGTAACATTTATCGCTGCGCGCCACGGCTCTGCCCGGCTCGCTGCCTCTTGCTCTGCGTGCGCCGAGGCCGCAGGGCCGCAGCGCGGGTCACTGTCCCCACCGCCCACGTGGAGCTGGAGCCAAGCTGGGGGTCAGATCCCGAGGCGGGTCCCCTGGGGCCCCAGGGAGCGTGGAGCGGGCCAACAGCGCCGCCCTGCCGGTGGCAAGTTCCTTCGCATTCGGGCAGCTGGTGCGCACCTGGCACGCGCACCTGGCACGGCGGGGATCCCTGCTGTTCCTGAAGTGGAGCCCACATGGCGCGATCCTGGCTGGGGAAGGCTGCTCGTGTCCCCTGTAGTGCAGCTGCCCCTCTGGCCATGCATGCACCAGCTCCGGCAGTGCCACCCACTCTGGGGGTCCTGGGTAGGAAGGCCCGAGACCTGGTGGCTGTGGCCAGAGGGGACCCCAAGAGCCCTGGGGGCGGTGAGCACCTGTGCAGGGCAGCCACGGTCCTGGAGCCCACCGCGGGGAAGTGGCTCACAGGGAGTGAGGAAAATATTGCTAACACAGTCTTTCTCGAAAGCTCTGGGATGATGCCGTTTGTAAGACAGAATGACCGGAAGAACTGGTGTTTCCTTTAAAATACAGTTAGTTTTGGGGCGCCTGGGTGGCTCAGTTGGTTAAGCAGCTGCCTTTGGCTCAGGTCATGATCCCAGGATCCTGGGATCGAATCCCACATCCGTCTACTTGCTCGCCCAGGAGCCTGCTTCCCCCTCCCCCTCTGCCTGCCACTCTGCCTGCTTGTGCGCGCTCTCTCTGTCAAATAAATATAATCTTTTTAAAAAAGTTAGTTTTATTATAAAAATAATTCACACTCATTGTACAACAAATAGAAACATTTTTTTAAAAAAACGTATATCTGGAATAAACTTGCATTTACTCCCTGGAATAGTCAGGGCACAGAGGATTTCTAGGGCGGTGGAACCATCCTGTGTGACACTGGAATGGCCTACGGGTGTCATCACACGATCGTCCAGACCCATGGAATGCAGGTGAGTGACCCCTAATGCAAACCACGGACTCAGGGACCGCAGCAAATGTGCCCTCCGGAGAGGGCTGGAGGTGGTGGGGAGGCTGGTGTGTGGGGAGAAGGGTCTTTGGACAAAACTCCGTACCTTCCTCTCCTCTTGATGTGAACCTAAAATGCTCTATCAAATAAAACTTATTTTAAAAACCCCAACTACCTACTCCTTGTTAAACATACTGGCAAATGTCTTTTTAGGGTTTCTTTTTCCCTATTAAAAAAAATCTGGGGGCGCCTGGGTGGCTCAGTGGGTTGAGCCGCTGCCTTCGGCTCGGGTCATGATCTCAGGGTCCTGGGATCGAGCCCCACATCGGGCTCTCTGCTCAGCAGGGAGCCTGCTTCCTCCTCTCTCTCTGCCTGCCTCTCTGCCTGCTTGTGATCTCTCTCTGTCAAATAAATAAATAAAATCTTGAAAAAAAAAAATCTGTGCATTATATGTACACATGCATGCATACACATAGAGAAGAAAAATATAACATCCCCTTACCGTGATACTGTGAAGCTTTTCCAGGTCAAGAAAAACGACTAAAGGGCTGCTTGGGTGGCTCCGTCGTTAAGCTTCTGCCTTCGGCTCAGGTCACGATCCCAGGATCCTGGGATGGAGCCCTACATCGGGCTCCTTGCTCAGTGGGAAGCCTGCTTCTCCCTCTCTCTCTGCCTGTCACTCCCTCTGCTTGTGTTCCCTCTCTCGCTGTGTCTCTGTCAAGTAAATTATTTAAAAAAGAAAAAAAATGACTGAAAACCGTACTGGGGGGTCTGTCACCATGCCCCGGAGGTGCCATCATTAGCCATGCCCCTGCTGATGGTTGTAACGTGGTGGCTCGTGCTGAGGGCCAGTCTCTAAGCCCCAAGATTACCTGGGAGGAGAGTGCCGGCTATGGGGGTTCCGATCAAGGCATTTAGGTTGCTTGAAAACCTTCCACAGCTCCCTTTTGCCCTTAGGGTAACGCTTGGCTGCTCGCCAGCTGAAAAAAAGTTTTTTGGCCAGTCCCTCCGCCTCACTGCGAGCTCCCGCCGCTGGGTTCCCGTGCTCTCTTCAGTGGGGCTCCCAGTTTTTGTCTGGAATGTCAGCGTCTGCCCCATGTGTCAGCTCTCAGCCTTCCCTGCCTCCCTGAGCTGGAATGCTGCTGACTTTGCACGGCATAACGCCGTGTGTCTTTTTTTTAGCTCATTCTTTTTTGGGGAAAAGCACTGACTTTGGGGGGGGGGACGTGGGCCCACATTTAGGTCACACGGGTTCTGTGTCAGGAATTCCAGTGCAGCTCAGCTCAGTGGTTCTGATTCGGGGACTTTCATGAGGTGGCCGTCAGGGCATCAGCTAGGCCTGTACCATCCGAAGGCCTGACCGGGGCTGGAGGGTCCACTTCCAAGATGGTGCCCTCACTGCCCA
The DNA here is from genome assembly GCF_002288905.1 of Enhydra lutris kenyoni. Lineage (NCBI taxonomy): Eukaryota > Metazoa > Chordata > Mammalia > Carnivora > Mustelidae > Enhydra > Enhydra lutris. The sequence goes on from NW_019154097.1 coordinate 36,056,968, forward strand.
CGTTGACGTCGCTGACTGTTGGCACAAGGAGGTTCCTCCCCATGAGGACCTCTCCCCATGGAGATTCTTGAGTGTCCTCACAGCAGGGAGCTGGCTTCCCCCGGAGCAGAAGATCCAAGAGAGAGCACGCACCCCTGCAGTCCTCTGTTCCCACCATACCCAACTGCTCCCACAGTCAGCCCTCCTCAGTGCAGGAGGGACTAGCCACTCTGCTACTGGGAGGGACCAGAGCTCTCCGTGTCTGGGAGTTCGGTTAAGCGGAATTCCTGTCAAAAATCAACATCAGGGGCACCTGGGTGGCTCAGTGGGTTAAAGCCTCTGCCGCCTCTGCCTTCAGCTCGGGTCATGGTCTCAGGGTCCTGGGATCGAGCCCCGCATCGGGCTCTCTGCTCAGCGGGGAGTCTGATTCCTCCTCTCTCTCTCTGCCTGCCTCTCTACTTGTGATCTCTATCAAATAAATAAATAAATAATCTTTAAAAAGAAATCAACATCAGGTATCATATCTCCTGGACTTGGCCTTATAGGGCTGAGGCAGTCGTGTTCAAGCCTCGGGCTGGAGCTCGGAGTCCACAGGCGGGCAGTTAGGGGAGGAAGAGGGAGGGGAAGGGGGAGAGTGAGGGCAAGCTGGAAGCCGTGAGGTGGACTGGAGCCCCTGCCCACCTGCCCGCGTTGCCGGAGACAGGGGTTGTCCCCCGGGAGAAGCTGGGTTCCTCTGTCCTGGAGCCGGACAGTTTCCTGGCCCAGGTGCTGGAGAAGCTGACCAGAGGCTGCAGCTTTTCTCGCCTCTGGTGTCACGCGGGGTCTCCCGCGCCCCGTCCAAAAGCAAACCTGCGGCGAGTTCTGCCCACCCAAGCCGACAATGTGCGGACTGCCGTGGAACGATGTTTGTGTCCCCCTCTCCCCCGTTCCCACGTCGACATTCTGCCCCCCAAGCGATGGTGACAGGAGGTGGCGCCTGTGGCAGGTGATTAGGTTATGCGGATAGAACCTCACGAGTGGCGTCTGTGTCCTCATGAGAGAGAGGCCCCAGAGAGCTCCCTCGCACCTTCCACCATGTGAGGACATGGCAGGACAAGGCCGTCACCAGACACCTGGGACTCCCGGGCTCCGGAGCGGGCCGAGGACATTTGGAAGGCGCCCAGTCCCTGGGATTTTGTTACAGCAGCCCGAATGCGTGGGGACAGACACCCACCGCGCGCGCTTAGCCTCTTCCTCCCCAGAACCCCGGGGATGGGGGCCTGATTTTGGAACCTACTGGTGAAAAGAATCAGAAAAAGAACTCAAACCCCAATTTCCACGTTCAGGTTGAGTGAAGGCCCTGGAGGCTGCCGGTGGCCAGGGCGGAGCTAAGGCCGAGCTGCTCCTGTCCAGTCAAGACCGAGTCCCTCTCAGGCCCGTCTCTGTGCATGGGGTCAGCCTGGCCCTTTGTCCTGCTGGCACCTACCGTAGGGGTCATGAGCAACGGCTTTCCGGTCACCGGAACCGTAGCTCCTCTAGTTCTCAGCTCCAGCACCCCGGGCAAGTCCCCGCAGGGACAAAGGCGGCTCGGATGTCAGCGCTTGGTGGGAAAACTCCAGCTATCACGAAGGGGAGTGCATGTGCCCAGTGGACTTGGCCATGCGTGGCTTCGATCCCACGTGGAGCCCCGGCGCTGGGGTCTCCTCGCCTAAACAACAGCTACACGGCCTTCCCCGCCGGACCAGCGCCAGACTGGCTGCCTTCTCGAGGCTTCGTTGGCCACGCGGACTCCCTCCGGATGTCCTCCCTTCTAACGGCCCAGAGTCCCCCGAGTGGTTTCCCGTTCTCCTTCCCCCCACCCCTCCCCCCTCCCTGCTGTCCTTGGGAACCGTCATCTGAGCGAAAATGAAGGCCCCCTGATGGCCTTTCGTGGTGGGCTTGGCCCTGTCTGGGGCTCCTGGGGGGGACAATGCGTTGAGGGAGGCAGATGTGACCCCCACGGGCCTGAGGGCTGCTCCTCGCTCCTGATCCCTAGGAGCCAGGCTGCTCCGCGGAATCACCTGCGAGGGAGTTTAAGAGTTTCAAAAAAAAAGAAAGGAACAAAACAGGCAGTGAGTGCTGGGCCCCAGACCCCTTATGTCAGAAACCCTTGGGCAGAGCCTAGGAGTGGAACTCTTCCAGAGTTCTCCGGGTGACTCCGAAGTGGGTCCCCAGGTTGAAAATGACACAACGGAACACTGAAATTAAAAAAATAAACGCAAATTTAAAAAAAGAAAACGACACGCTAACACCTCTCTTTGCGGGAACGGAGCTGCAGCACAAAGGTGGCCCCGTCCGCCAGCACAGCCCAGCTTGAGCGCCCGGGAGCAGGGCCTACACGGACTGCCCGGCGGGCCTCCAGCACCCCATCTGTCTACGGATACCATTTATGCCCCTTGACGTGGCAGATGCCTCCGTACAGGCCAGGGTGGGTGACAGACGGGTCCCCTGAGTACACAAAGTGCTGCTGCGTGGCACAACACGTAAATTCTGCCTAAGCCGAAGCTCAGTTTCAGCTTCCTCCCTGAATTATTCATTCCTCAAAGAATGAATGGCGACCCCTGGGAGGTGGTGGGGCCTGCGTGGGTGGGTGTCGGGCAGGAGGGCCTTTAAAAATCCCTGCCACAGATGCGGCGGTAATGAGTTCCATGGACGAAACAGCCATCGGAGCCCTGGTCTCTCACCCCTGCCCCCATCACTTCGCCCTGCTGGGGACTTGCTCCGGCATCTGGAACGAGCCAGCGCCCTCCGCTAGGAGCATGGCCGAGTCCCACACCGCACCCGCAGCCACGACTCGTAGGAAGCGTGCCCCACCTCTGTGGCCACCGGCAGTCACCCCGACTTGGACGTCTGCACCCGTCTTGCCTCTGGGAGCTCCGCTCGCGCCCGTCCGGCCTCCCCCACCCTCCCCAGCCTCTGCCTGGAGGTGAGCGTCTTTTTCTGTCGGGCCAAGCTCCCAAAGAGGACTGGCCACAGGGCTGGTGGTGACACACCTTGTGACCTCACAGATGACACTCCATTACCCCAAGAGCTTGGAAGGGGCGGCAGGGGGGCTGGAGAACAGACCTGAATAAAGCAAATCCCTGCCACACACTTCCTCCGGACAGACCACGTGGCGGCTGAGCGGCAGAGCCCGCTGCTGAGCGCACGGGCCCTGAATCCCACCTAATTCAGGCCAGTTTTCTGGTTTCAATTTCACCAGTTTCTCTTAAAATGGACGTTTTCACAAAGAGGGCTACTGTTTACTACGTCCCAGCTGTGAACCCAGAGCACGGAAAGAGTCAAAGCTGCAGCAAAACGTTATCATCTGCGCAACTAATTTTAAGAAAATAGTTTAGTACAGTTGTTATAAAATCCATTTACAGGAGGTTACTCATATGTGCTTATCACATTCGCTCCTGGTGATACGTGAAAACATAGAACCAAATAAACCAGCACATAAATTCAAGGAAAATTATACACAGAGCAGCAAAACAAGCTTTTAAGCAGAACATCCTCCTCGTGGAAGAATGACTAGTGGAGACAGGATGAGTCCTTGTAGCGCCACGGCTAAGGACAGAGCAGAGCCGTAGCCCTCCCTCTGCAAGGAGGGCAAGAACCACTGACGCGCGGGGGCAGTGCATGTGAGACACTTTATGCCAACATTGTCTTACCAACTGGAAAAACAGTTTCAAGTGCAGTGCCAGGTAGGCTGTGTTCGTGGGGCAAGGCTGGCAGACACAGGCTCCTCCAGGGGAGCATGGGGAACCAGCAGATGGGACACGGTGGGTGAGGACAGGCTCACTGAGGACCTTGGTCCGGGCATGGCAGTGAAGTCCACAGCCTGGGAATGGGGAACTCCCTAAACGGAGTTTAGACCCTTTGAACTGCTAACACCAAGAATTTGCTCAAGAGGAGTAATAGGAAAGTCAATCAAAGTAACAAAGACGTTTCTGGCCAAAGGCACAAGCAGGAGGCTCACAGAGGCCTTGGCTGGCCGGGGTGTGGCTCGCCCTGCACTCACGCCGGCCGAGGACCCGCCCTCTGCGGGCACACAGGGAGCAGGGGGACCGTGGGGCCGGAGCATGTGCTCCCTGAGGGCCGGGGGGATCCACTCGACGTCACCAGGTGTCCGGACCCCCATGGGGGCGATGTGGGTAATGAAGAAGCAGAATGTTTACACTTTTGCCAAACATTTAAAGCTTTTAATAACAAGCTTCAGTAGAATTTGACACAAAACCCTCTGCCTAAAAGCAGCTGGGAAAATTTCAAACGGTGCCCACTGATCTGCGCGATCTGTTGCCCTCCCCAAATTCGCTGACGGGCGGCACAGCCTTCCCCACAAACCACTAGTTCCGACAAGCGCCATCTGTGGCTACAACATTCTCATGTCTGTGTGTGTCTGGAAAGCTGGACTTCGCCACGAGAGACCACCCGCCCCGCACCCCGTGCACGTACTCAAACGTCCCCTTCCGCAGGGCACCACGTTCCAAGCAGAAGCCCCTCTAACAGACCACCCTGCAACAGTGGCGTCTTTTCATCAGGCAGCACAGTCTCCAAAGATCACAGGAAACTTGTCAACTCTCTTCCTGGTCCCAACTTCCCGTCTGCACTTCCCTTCAGCCTTCTCCCTGGAAGAGCTGTTTCTTTCCCGCCTACAGTATTCCATCTGGCCGGCCCTCCTGGATCCTAAGCCGCCGGGTCAGTGACCAGGTCCCCTGGGGAGACGCCTAACATGCAGCTCCCCAGGCTCCCCCGCGGGGCTCCAGACCCGGCAACCATGGGACCCGTCCCCCACCAGCTACAGGACACCCACACTCCGCCAGGCGCACCTGAATGGTGGGTCAAGAATTCTTCTTTCGTTTCATCTTCGTCTATTTCAAGGGGAACTCGGATTTCAGCTAGAAAACCATGAGCGGCCTGGAGCAGGCGGCTGGCCTTGGCAGGGCGGGCGACTACCCTGGGCCAAGAAGCCTCATCGGAAAACGTCCGATGTCCGCAGATCTGCACCTAACACAACTCAGCTGCCCACAGGTTCCCCCAGGAGACGACACTTGTTTTCTGAACTAGAACCGGAGCCGTCTGACCCACCGCTTGAACTCGGCCTCCTCCAGAACCTGTGCTGTGCACAGGTCTGAAAAGGGCCTGTCCTCCTCCTGTTTTTTTTTTGTTTTTTTTTGTTTTTTTTTGTGAATATAAAGTTTGTTCTCTCGAAAGTGACCAACATTTTAAGCAGGAGAAAGAAAAGCAGTCTACTAGATTAAATTTTAAAACGATTTGTTATTTGCTATACAAATATACATTTCAACTTCTACAACACCCGCCCCGTCTGACCCCTTATCTTAGAACAAGGGATCAACATTCGAAGTCTCCGACTTCAAGGACAATATTGCAGACACACAAAGGCCCTTGAAAGCGTCTGCAACTGATAGCTACGGCAGATGACCACGAGGCCCAGGGGTCAGGGTGCACTTTCCATGTTTCCCAATGGCACGCAAACTCCTTTAAGAAAAAAAAAAAAACAAAACTCATCTGGACAGTCCCGTGAGCTGGTCATCTTAAGTCTGCAACGACGCGGTGGCTGACAGTCTGTGCCACTGGCTTTACTATAAAAGCCTTCTTCTCTTTGAGCTGCCATCCTCCTTCTCCAGTCCCCTCTTGTCCCAGCCAGGGTTCCTCTTCGAGTGGTGGCTCTCCGGGCTCCACTTCTCCTGGTCCCCCTCACTGAAAGCCCGCGTCTCTCTCCTGGAGCTGAGCCCTTCTTCCCAGTCACATCTTCTTTTACTTGCAGAGACCTCGGTCCCAGCAGCTGGAGGTTCATAGTGCGCCTGAGGTTTGTTGTTGTTCAGAACGGCCCCCCTGGCAGTGGACGGCTGTGCGCCTCCCAGATCCTGGGGACTCCCGGGGAAGCCCGGCTCCCCCGAGGGCGGTGTCGCCCCGGGATGCTGGGGGCTCGAGGGCTGCGGATCCCTGAGGCACGGCCCTCTGGCTTCAGGGTCCAGGCCCAGCCTCCTAAGCAGTCGTGGGTCCCGAAGCCGGTCCTGAATAAGGGGCCTTTCAGGGTCCTTTGCCGTGACGGTACCAGCAGACTCCTTGGAGTCCGAGGGCGTGTGGTAGAGGGACGTGAAGGACGTCTTGGCGAGCTCGCTGTCCAGCCTGCTGCTGGGCAAGCCGCCCGGGGGTCTGGACGCCTCCGGGACGACAGCGGGGGGGTGCGTCACGCTTCTCTGCAGCACCGGCTTCAGCTTCAGGATCTTGGCGGCGTCGTGCCTGTAGTTCCTGTCACACGTCTTGATGATGGCGCCCCGCTTCTGGGCGTCCTGGATCAGGTGGTTCCAGTGCTGGTTCTCCTGGAAACAGAGGAGGGAGAAACAATCACAGGCCCAGAATACTCAGAGGCTTGGGAAGCGTGAGTTTCTGCTCCCGTTTCTGAGTAGCAACAAATACACTTCGCAAACAGATTCTCAAGAATCCATTAAAGAAAAATAAGTTCAAATACAGAACCCCGAAGCCATGTTACCAGAAAAGAGCACCGGTCACTGCCTGGGACAAAGAATGTCCGCCGTTTCACCACGTGGCTCTCGGGGGCCACACGTGCCTAGCAGTTCGTGTGCTGGATGGAGTAGACACAGGACAGCTCTGTCACCCCAGGAAGATCCCCCGGACACTTGACCTAGAGTCCTGCCTCTCTCTCGAAAGGCTAACACTGTGGAGCAGGAAGGCCTGGTTTCAGAGAGCCCTAACTTTTGGGTGTGTGTGTGACTATTCTAGAAAGAGTCCCACAGCCTTCACTGAATTCCCAAAGGCCTCCCAGACTCCAAAGGGCTAAACTGTCTTCGTCCACGGAGACAACTATTCCACAGACTTTTCCCACGGTCTGGTCTCTTTTCTGGAGGAATTTAAGTCGCGAAAGCATGCCCAAGGAGAAGGAAACCCCAGCTGCACTCCTCGCTCCTCTCTTCCCGCTAGACTCTCCTCAGCAATAACCTGCTTTACAACCATCAGAACGTTGGCCTCTTTAGAAAGAAGACAACAGCGGCCCTCGCGGGGCCTCCTGCCCTATTCAAAAAACTGGGTGAGGGTAGCAGTACTTACTTGCTGCATGACCTTGGTCAAGTTAACCTCTCTGAGCCTGTTTCCTCATCTGTAAAATGGGCATAATGTTTTATTTAACTAACTCTAAAATGCACATCATTTTCACATTTTACCATTTCTTGACCTGCGGCACCTCCTGGCCAGGCAGCACTTTCTAAGTAGCTAACCCTGGAGGAATTCATGGCTCGGCAACAGCAACTCCTTGACTTTCAGTCAATAAACCATTTAAAGAATGAGTCCCAGCATGCCTAAAAACCTATCCACAGCACCTTCTGAGGAGATAAGAAAGTAGCAGCACTACTGCCTGGGAGAATGAGACCAGGAGTTGGAAGAGGAGCCCGGAGACCATGCGGAGTCCCCAACGCTTCCGACTGCGTGGGGAACAGTCTGTGGCGGGAATGAGGACATGTGTGACTATGACCTGGGGAACGATTCTGGAGTGCTAGACTCAGAAAGTGAAGTCCTTTCAGGAATTCTGCGGCCTACTCATCTTGCTTGTACTTTCTCTTTTACGTATGAACAAGGGCGATAGGATAAAAGTCTGTCTTGTCAAAACAAGCCTAGAAGAGTTCTTTTAATATAAAAATTCTACGTGAAAATAAAATATCACAGTTTAATAGTAGTACATAAAATAATGATTCCTCTCATAATGGCTTCTTGGATCAGATGGACTGGGATTCTGTGAGGGCAAAAGGCTCACATACAATGCACACGCAGAGGCCTGGGGAGCACCAGATAGTCCACAGGAGCACTCCCGGGCCTGGGGCTCGGACCTCTTCCTCACTCTGGAGCGCACCAGAGCGTCTCCCCCTGAGGCTGAAATGCAGCTGTGACGTGAAGCAGATGGCCTTGCTGCTATTTCTGCCAAGTCTACAGCACCTCAACTTGGTGTTTAATCCGATCCTAGGATCACAAAAACAGTTTTGGGAATGGGCTGTTACTCTTGGTTTCTCAGAGGAAATCAAGTGCCTTCACCACTGATTCCATTTCTATAAGGGAAACTGGGGTAAGAATTAAAAACAAACAAACAAACAAACAAAAAACCAGCCCAAGGGATACACTGGGAGTTTTCCTATTGTTCTTCCTGTGCCTTTCTGTGCCACTGGCTTCCAAGGGTGCAGACGCCCCAGCTCCCTGCCTGCTCCTGGGGGTTCCCCCGCCCCGACTCCGTCCTGCACAGTCACGACTTGCCCATCCCCAGTCTCTCCACGGGGCGCAATGCGGCCGCCAGGGCACAAGCAGACTCCTGGGTGCCTGAGGGGGGCAGTGAAAACAGGGGTGCCCAGGCAGGCTCCTTCAATCAGGGTGTCGCTAGGAGACACACAGCTCTAACCACCTTTTAACTTTCAGATTAAAACATTACCAACATTCAACTGTGTAAAAAAAGTAATTCTAATAGGTTCATCAACTGATGAGAAACCATTTTTTAACACTTAGATCCTCATGGTACAAGGGAAAACAATTCTATAAAAAGTCGGACCAGGAGTCCAATTTTTTCCAATGGATTCATTTAAGAGTGATGTAAAGATTTAAGTTTTATTTTACAATGTCAATATTTGTAATATACTCAAAACAAAATCTTAAACAATACTTAAACTTACCATAACAAATTTTTGATATCAACTTAAAAATAGGTGGTATGCAGCTTTTAAAGAGTCCTTCAAGGGGGCACACAAACTACAGAAACTGAAGACCACAGATGTAGGGAAAAACTGAATGAGAAAGACTGTGTTTGAATGCCCTCTGGTGGTATATACCAGAAAACACGGGGAAAACTAGTGGAAAAAATCTAATGCATTAGCTCCGCTCCTCTCCTAACATAACCACGGACTTTGTGAAACACAAAAATGAGAAGAATTCAAAGTTAACGACCGCTAACGAAGCAAGCAGCAAACACCCGGGCCGGTTAGCTGTGCTATCACCAACGGAGGCCGCACCCTTGGTCAGATGTGAACCTGCCCCGCCTCCCCCCACCCAAGCGACACAGAGCAGGCAGCGAGCTCCCAGTGCCAAGACAGAAAAGATCCAAGCTCCCTCGAGCTGGCATTAAGCTGGACCAGTAACAGCCACAGTAGCTGAGTGTCCGCTGAGTGCCAGCAACTGTGCTAGCACTTTCCACATATGGGTGGCTTTACAGAGCTCAACAGTCCTAGGACGGAGACGTATTTTTTTTAAAATTGTGGAGAGTGTGGGCCTCGGACTGGGACAGGGTTAGTGGTTTACATCCGCGAACGCTCCCAGGCAGAAGCTGCTGAAGGACAGGGCAGCCGGGGGAAGCAGCTCACTGTTCTGTAACCCGCATCAATTCTGCACTCATGGAAAACAGAGACAAAAGCTCAACCCAGTATCAGTCACGCTGGGCGAACTCCGGAGCACTCTGCTCCCAGAATGCACCTACCATGAGGGTCCTTAAGTGTCCGAGGATGAAGAGGCTGTACTTGGCTCGTGTGATGGTGACGTTCAGTCTCTGCAAACTCGCCAGAAACCTAAGTGACAAAAGCGAAGTTACTTCCTGACGCAGAGTGACTTAGCGTGAGTGCAGGGACACAGACGCTGCTTCAGACGGCTGTCCTGGGGCTCCTTCTCCTCCTTTAACAGTGCCTCGCTTCCTCCCTCTTCCCAACACAGGGTCCCCGGCAAAGCAGCCATTCCCATTAAAACCTGGAAACGAAAGGCCTGGAGCTTTCCTTCAAAGTGATGCATCCGTCCGCCAGGCTCGTGTTCCGCCTTGGAGGAGATACTGGGAAATTTAAGGTAGCATTCTTAAGCTTTAGAGACATCCTAAAAATACGCTACTAGTCAGTTATTTGGAATCTGTGTGAGGATCAGTAAAATGCTGTGGAGGCGAGCAGAAGCATGCACCTATCAGGAAAAGGTACCACGAGATCTGAGGAGGGCTCGGAGATAACAGAACGGCTGTGTGAAGGCGGCGACCGTTCTGCTTCACAGGACGCCCCAGAGATGCCAGGGCCCCACCTGTCTGTGTAGACTCTCTCCAAACAGGGGCGGAGGGAACTCACGTCACTATTTCCTTTAAGAGTAAGGAAATACATTTCTAATCTGCAAATTTCACCCATTCCTCAAGAGCGGGAGAAAGCAGCCACACCAGTGTCAGGGCTCTGAAACTTGGGAGTTTCCTGTCACTTGCTATAGCGTCCTTGGCATCTTCAGTGAGTAAACTGACAGGAGTCAAGGTTCACAAACTTAGCAAAGCACAAAAACACAGGGAAGATGAAGAGCCACTCCGTGACAGATCATGGAGAAGACAGGCCGACCACCCCGAGCCAAGAGACGGTCACTCTTAGGAAGCCAAAGAACAGGCCGCCCTTGGAGGCAGGCGACAGACAAGGTCCACGAGAAGCAGGCGTGACAGTGGATCAACTCCACAAGTGAAACAACAAAGTTTCATGAAGTGACACGAGTTTTTGACAAAGGAAAATACTGCAACGAACGGCATCCCCAGCAGCGAGCGGAAAGGGACGTGACTCGAGACCGCAGACAAGCGGAGGGCCCGCGGCACTCACCCGATTGAGCCCTGCGCGGTGTTCGCCCTGACGCACGTGACAATGACGCAGTCCTTCTGCCGGCCCTGGAACCCGTCCACGGTATCGACTTCTGCCGGCCTGTCCACAGGACACAAACATGCTTATCGGAAACCGCTAAAATAATCATTAAACATGCATATTTATACAGTGGCATTTTTCAGTTTTCATCCGTTTAGCGGTATGTAATTCATGTCACCTACACGCCACCACTCTCAAGCAGAGCATTTGATGGTTTTCGCACATCCGCTGGGCTATGCAAACATCACCACCGGGTACTTTTGCATTTCTTTCGCCTGGACCTACTAGCAGTTAGTCTCGATTTTTCCCTCTTTCCAGGCCTGGCACCCACGAAAGACAGACTTCTTGTCTGTAATGTCGTGTGAATGGAACCATACATAAGTGGCCTTTCCTGCTTGGCTTCTTCTACTTCGACCACGTTCAGGGTTCCTCCCTGCTGCGGCGTGTAACGGCCCCGCATCCTCTTAGGGCTGCATACTTGACTCACAGATGCCCCATGGTTTATTTACGCGCTTACAACGGATGGACATCCGGGCTGTTTTCCCTTTGTTAGCGTTATGAACAACGCTGCTGCAACACTCACGTCTGAGCTTCTGTGCGAACATTTTTTCAGTTCTTTCAGGGACATACCTCAAAGATAGAGGTATTCTAGGCTTTACTTCTTTTTTTTTTTGAGAAAGAGAGAAAGCATGCATGTGAACGATGGGGGAGCGGGAGAGGGAGAGAAAAGAATCCCAAACAGGCTCGACGCCCAGCATAGAGCCGGACACGGGGCTTGATCCCACACCCTGAGACTAGGCCCGGCACAAGCTGAAATCAAGAGGACACTTGACAGAGCCACCCAGGTGCCCCTATGCTTTACTCTTTGAGGAACTGCCAAAGTGTTTTCCACCATGATCTACCATTTTAAATTCTCACCAGCAATGCACAAAGGATTCCAATTTCTCAACATCCTTGCCCCAACTTGTCGCTCACTGTCTGGCTTAGCAGTCGTTCAGACGGGTGACATGGGATCTCATTGTGCTTTTGATTTGCATCTCCCTAATGACAAACGATGTGGAACATCTTTTCACGTACTTGTTGACCATTTGTTTACAACCTACTTTAGAGAAAGGCTATTCGAATCCTTTGCCCATTAAAAAAAGTAGACCATTTAACTTTTTGAGTTGTGTGAGTTCTTTATGTAATTCAGATGCATGATTTGCAAGTACAGATTTTCCTTGACCTGGGATGGCGTTACATCCCAATAAACCCACCATGAGTTACAAACATCCTAAGCTGAAAATGTAATTTATTACACTTAACCTACCGAACACTGGCTTGGCCTGGCAGACCTCAGACGGGCTCTGAATGCTTGCACCAGCCTACGGTTCGGCAAAGCCTGTTTGTAAGTCATGTAACCGCTCTGGAGCCAGGACAGAATGGCTGCCAGCGTCACCAGACGCACCCCCCTAACTGCAGTGCGGACCAGGAGCTGTGGCCGCTACTGCACAACAGCACAAGAGAGGACCGTGCCGCCTATCATCAGCCAGGGAAAAGATCCAGATTCGAAATTTGAAGTAGAGCTTCTACTGAATGTGTACTGCTTTGCCACCATCATAAAGTTGGAAAATTCTAAGTCAAACCATGGTTAATCAGGAACTATCCATCTATTTTCCCATTCTGGGGGCTGTCTTCTCCCTTTTTTGATAGTGTACTTTGACACACACAAGTTTCTAAATTTTTATGAAGCCTAGTTTATCTATTTTTCCTTTGGTAACTTGTGCTTGGGTGTCATGCTGAGAAACTGCTGTCTCATCTGAGGTCAGACAGGTTTATAGCTTTGAACTTTATAATTTTACGCTTAGATTCAGCGCTCTAACCCACTTTGACTTCATACACTGTATGCTGTGGGACAAGAGTCAAAATTCATTCTCACAGCATCTGGGTGGCTCAGCCGGTTAAGCTTCCCACTCTTGACCTCGGCATGATCAGGTCATGATCTCAGAACGGTGAGATGGAGGCCGTGTCTGGTTTTGTGCTGGGCATGGAGCCTCCTTAAGATCCTCCTCCTCTCTCTCCTTCTGCCCCTCTTTCACCCCACTTGCACACTATTAAAAAAAAAATTCACTCTCTTGCATATGGAGATCTCGTTGGCCCAGCACCATCTAAACAAAGACTATTCTTTCCTGACTGGTCTTGGCATCCTTGTTGGAAAGCAACTGGCCATTAATGAATGGGTTTCTTTCTGAACTGGCAATTCGAGTCTACTGGTTTATAGGCCTATCCTTAGGACAGTACCAGTCCTGATAACCAGCTCTGCCAGTAAGCTCAGAAAGAGCAAAGTGTGAACCCTCCAACATCTAGTTCTTTTTCAAGATATTTGGGGTGTCTTGCATTTCCACATGAATTTTAGGTTAAGATTGTCCATTTCTGTAAAACAGGCAGCTGGGTTCTGCCAGAGACAACAATGACTCTGTAGGATCAATCACTCTGGGGAGTGCTGCCCCCTTAACACCAGGAAGTCTTCTGAACCACAGACACAGACTGTCTTTCCATTTACCTCGGTGTTCTTTAACTTCCTTCAACAACGTTTTGTATTTTTTGATGTGTAAGTTTTATACACCTTTACTTCATTCATTCCTATTTTGTTCTTTTTGATGCCATTACAAACGATTGTTTTTTTAAGTTTCCTTTTCAGACCGCTCGTTGCTACTGTAATACAAATACAACTAATTTCTGTATACTGATCTTCATCCTACAAGTTGGTTGAACTCATTAAAAATGAATAGTTTATGTGGTTTTTTGATATAAAATGTCCTGCCAACTATGAGAAAGGGTAGTTTGACTTCTTTTGTAATATGGATGCCTTTAATCTCTTTTCTTGCTCGATTATCCTGCTTAGAACCTCTAATACAGTGCCGCCCAGCAGTGGTGAGAGCTGGTGTCGTTCCTGATCCTGGGGGGACAGGACTCAGCCTCACCATCAAGTATGTTAGCTGGGGATTTCTCATAGATGCCTTTTACTAGGTTGAGGAAGTTCTTTTCTATTCCTAGTCTGTTGAATGTTTTAATCATGAGAGGTGTTGGATATAGTCAAATGCTCTTCCTATATCTACTCAGATGATCATGCGGGTTTTCTCCCATTATTCTATTAATAACGGTGTGTCACACGATTGATTTTTTTGTATATTGAACCAACCTTGCATTCCTGAGATAATCCCACTATGGTCTTGGTGTATAATCCTTTTAATATGCTGCTGAATTCAGTTCCCAATATTTTGTTGAGGATTTTTAACATCCATATTCATAAGGGATACTGGCCTGTAGTTTCTCTCTTCTTGTGATGTCTTTCCATGGCTCTGGTATGGTAATATTGGCCTCATAAAAGGAGTGAGAAAGTCTTCCCTCCTCTTCTATGTTTTGGAAAAGTCTGAGAAGGATTGGTGTTAATTCTGATCTTAATGTTTGGTAGAATTCACCTGGTCCTGGGTTTTCCTTTGTTGGAAAGTGTTTGATTACTAACTCCATCTCTTTACTTTGTACAGGTCTGTTCAAATTTTCTATTTTTTCTAGAGCCAATTTTGGTAGCTTGTGTGTTCCTAGGTTAAGAAATTTTTGAATTAATGGATTTCCAATAATTAATCTTTAATTTTATTGTTGAGGTAAGGAGGAGACAAAAATATGAGCTTCACCCTGTACATAAAGGCATGAAAAGGATTAAATACTTTATTCTAAGTGAAAGTGTTACTTTGTGAATCTTACTAGAATGAGAGTTCAGATTAACAAGTCACAGAACTAAAGGAAAAGGCCTGAGGGTTTCTCAGCCAGGTCCACTGCCAGTGGCGGTGAGGACACTGTGGCCAGCAGGAGGCGCTCTGGAGACGGCTGGTCTGCAGGGCCGGGAGTGTGAGTGTTCCCTACCCAGCATGACCAAAGCCTTGAGTCTCCTCCTGCTGTATCACCACAGCCTAAGACCATTTCCTAGAGTTAGGTTTCCTTTTATCCCCTCCTTCTTCTTTTTAATTCAACAGAAAAACTGGAAATATCTGTAAAAATATAGATGCCTCACCCTTTTCTATCAAATTCTTTGTCCAAATCCTTCTGAATCATCATCTTCTGAGCCTTGTAATGGGTTATTATGCCAATGTTCCGGAAAGTAACATCCCTTCTTTTGTCTTTAATAAGTTTAATTATTTCCATTACCAGTTTTATTTCTTGAACATTTACATATGAGCTAAATAAGATGAAAAAACAAAACAAAACACATCAAAACTAATAGCAGTCCAACTGCTAGCTTCAGTCCTACTTTCTTTTCCGTTACAGTGAAGGGCAGGCAGGTTAAGTTTCACCTTTATTCAGTCATCAGCGGTTCAAAGAAGCTGTTATAATGACCATTAATACCGCAGACTTGCAGACCTGTAACCACCCAGTGAAACAGAAGATGTAAGAAAGAAAAGATTCTGAAATCAACTGAAGGTTACTCACCGCTCTCTTCATTTGTTGTAACAGGGACAGCAACAGTAAGAACAAAAGCATTTATGATAACGAAGATATGAATGATCAACAGCTAAAATTAAGAAATTTACTATCTTCCACACACTGAAAAAAGTGCTTTAGTCATATTATCTTCCTTAATTCCCACCACTGGCTGTGCAAACGATGCACCACACAGCCAAGGTGATGCCGTCCACACAGACTGAACGAGACACGGCCCCTAGAGAACAACATGGACTCCTGCAGTGGGCTTGCCTCCTTACTGGCCTCGTCCTGCTCTCCCTACCCACCTCCTGAACTACACCGACCCCTTCACTACCGCTCTAGGAGCTACATGCACTGCACCTGAGGCCACCTTACTGGTCTCACTTCAAGGGCCTTTAATACCCATAATCTTAACTTCCGACTTAAGTCTATGGAAAATCCTGTTAGGGGTGCTGGGTGGCTCAGTCATTAAGCATCAGCCTTCAGCTCAGGTCACAATCCCAGGACCCTGGGATCGAGCCCTGTGTTGGGCTCCCTGCTCTGTGGGAAGCCTGCTTCTTCCTCTCCCACTCCCTCTCTCACTATCCTGTCAGATAAA
Organism: Enhydra lutris kenyoni; assembly: GCF_002288905.1. Taxonomy (NCBI): domain Eukaryota; kingdom Metazoa; phylum Chordata; class Mammalia; order Carnivora; family Mustelidae; genus Enhydra; species Enhydra lutris. The sequence continues at coordinate 36,072,661 of NW_019154097.1, forward strand.
TAAATAAATAAAATCTTTTTTTTTTTTTTTTTAAGATTTTATTTATTTGACAGAGAGAGATCACAAGTAGGCAGAGAGAGAGAGAGGAGGAAGCAGGCTCCCCGCGGAGCAGAGAGCCCGATGCGGGGCTCGAGCCCAGGACCCTGGGATCATGACCTGAGCCGAAGGGAGAGGCTTTAACCCACTGAGCCACCCAGGCGCCCCAATAAATAAATAAAATCTTAAAAAACCAAAAAACCAACCCCCCCCACCCCCCACCATTAGCCAGCTAGCTCTTCCATCCCTGAAGTCTAATTTACTTTCTTTGGTCACCTCTCAGGTCAACCCTCCTCTGTGACCCCCACCCCCACAACACTTATGATCAACTGCTTCTCTGTATCCCTAACTTCTTCACTCAATGTCTTCTCCCACCACCTCGGTAGCTCAACTAATACGTAACCCTTCCTGAGGATGCCACCTGCTCTACAGAGCGCTCAGTGACACCTGTATTTCCCTGTACTCCATGCTGGGACCTGTGCTAACCACTTCTTCTCGTCCCTCACAAACCACATGAATATGTTCCCTTATTCACAATCCCATACATCAGGTACTGTCTACCCTCTGTCTCCCACCTTAATTCAAATGGATCTACACTGATCCTCGCACCACGTAACCAGCTGGAAAAAGTAATAACCCTGGGGATTCCCATTTGTGTCTGTGTCTCCTCTTAGATCACAAGAGCCATGCACAACAGCCATATCTGTTTTACGACAGCTGTAATCTTAGCATGTGTTTACTCAAGTGCTTACCATGCTAGGGATTATGATCCCCATTACATGATTAAGAAGAACTAAAAGGCCGAAATGTATAGAGAAAGATATTAGTAATTTAGGGTAATAAAGGAAAAGCTAGTAGCCTAGCTACAGAATGCCTGTGCCCTGACACAAGGCAAAGAGATGTATGGAAAATGTTTTCCATGTAAATATGAACAAAAATAACAACTCTGGGACCATCCCTGGGGATTGAAGAGAGGAGAACATACTCATTATCCCGTCTTTCTGAACCGTCTCCAACATCGAACACCAGGTAAGGTTGAAATGGCCAGTCTGATGAACACCGACTGGTTTCAGTTTGTCTACAAAAAAAGCAGCCACCATTCAGAATACAAGTTATAAGAAAATATTTTATTTTATTAATATTTTTTTGTTAGGGAGGGAGCTGGGAGTAAGAGATACCTACCTTATTTTATCAAAATGTGTTTTAGTAAAAGATAAAAAACAGATTGTATTTCTGTTCTAGGCCAGGAAGAGTGATCTATGCAATTAAAGATAACTGTAATTAAAAAGTCACTCCTAATACAATAAGTGAAAAAAGCTAGCCAGAGAATACAGACAGTCCACAACTTAGGATGGTTCAACCTACCATTATGTGACCTAACTGCGGTGCAAAAGCAATACATTTTGGTGGAAACTGTACTTGGAATTTTGAATTTGGGTCTCGTCTGGGGCTAGCAACATGTAGTACAATCCTCTCAGGAGACACTGGGCAGCAGCGAGGAGCACTCCTGGTCAGCCGCACGGTCACGAGGGTAACCACCTTCTACACTAACAAGCACTCTGTCGCTGTCAGTACGGTATTCGGTAAGTGACACGGTAAGTTACATATGTTATACAACCAACAACTATAAAGCAGGCTTTGTGTTGGAGGATTTTTACCTACCTGCAGGCCAATGTAAGTGTTCTGAGTACACTTAAGTAGGCCACGCTACGCCATGTTTGGTAGGTTACGTGCATTAGATGCACTTTTGATTTGTGATACGTTTATTGGGACATAACTCTGTCATAAGTCAAAGATCCGTACTATGCTGAGTATGGTGTGATTCTTTTTTTTTCCAAAAATTTAAAAACCAAAAAAGTAAAAAAAAGATATGCATAGTACAAGGACTAGAAATAGATATACCAAAATGTTACCAGTGCTTATTTCTGGGCAGCACAAATAAAGGTAATCTTCCCCTCTTCTTTTTTATCTGTATTTGCTAAAACCAACATGGCTTTTGTAACTAGAAAAAAGTACTAAACCTCTGATTTATGCTTCTTAGGACAAACTTAAGAACACAGTAAAACAGCTATTCTTCCTAAGCAGCTAAGCCCACAAGTAAAACAAGCTACAAAGCCAGGAGCGGAACTCACCTACTCGTCTTCAAGCTTTTGTTGTAAACGTAGCCGGAGGGGAAGAGACAGATGTCCGGGTGCATCCGGTACTGAACGGTGAGCTGCAGGACTGGCAGCCGGCCGACCACGCTGTGCTCCACGCTGTCTTCCAGCAGCTTGTAGAAGCGCGCCATCATTGACTGGTCATAGCCATACTCCTGAGCTTTCTGGAAAGGGCGAGAACGATGATCTCCAAGCATTTGTTCATACTTTCCCCACTACTGTAAAAACAGTGACTGAGCGCTAAAATGTATGACCAACAAGCAGATTCAGAGAAAGAGGTTTCTGACTTCAGGCCTTCGAGAGCCATGTAGCTCAACTGTAACAGTTTATTTAGAAAACCCATATACTGCTTATGAGAAAAATGTGATCTCGGGCACCTGGCTGGCTTGTGAGCATGTGAGCCTTTATCTCAGGGCTGTGAGTTCAAGCCCCACGTTTGGAGTGGAGCCTACTTACTTTAAGAAAAAAAAAAAGGAAAAGATGTGATCTTGTAATGGCCACAACTAAAGCTATTTTGATGCTAACAGAGGTCACCCGAAAGAATCAATAATAAAAGAAACAAAGAACCGCAACACAGACTTTAACAATTCTACGGTGTTCTCTCACAAACAGAAACACTGGCTGTCATGGTACACAAGTCTTAGAAAGACCGGCCCCCCATGTATCCGTCCGTCTGTCTCTCCAACATAACACTGAGCACCTAAAAGTTGGGGTGCCAAGACTGCTAAGGTAAATTAGACCAAATGTCACAGAATTTGTATTTCAGTGGAGGAGAAACACAGGTGACAATAATTACTAAACTGATTTCATAAACCTATTAATGAGTTAAGACCTGAAAAATTAGTGACCTAAGAGACAAATGAAGAGAACAGTTTTAAAGTTATTATAGCTGTGCCTTGGGATATACTTTTCAATGTCAAATCATAGAGATACTCAAAAAGTACTGCGTCTTACATAATCTAGAAACAAACGTGCACTCAAGAATGCACCAAGACAATGGAGATGGGATCACCACACGTGATGTGGAAGCCGTGCACACGAGGTTCAAAAACCTACTGCACAAATTAGGGGAGCTGTCGGTGATTCTGTTCATGGAGAATAATCAAGAACCAACTCAGACCGCATTTCTTCTAAATAACATGGTGTTCTGCAAATTTACTGACTGAACTTCTTGAAGGAATTCAGCATGTAGTGAAAACGGATTGCTGATGGGCCCCAACTTCACTGCTTTGGTGATGGATAAAAACAGCAAAAACAAGAAAAATCTGCTTGGGCTTTTTATTATTATTATAGAAATAATATGGGCTTATTGAGAAAAATTTAGAAAATTATAATTACAAAGTTAATTTTCTCAACATGCTTTTCTGTCCACCTGTTTCTAAGAAGAATTACTGGGAACAACTTAGTTGAGTATTTTAACAGATTTTGCTGGGCATTTGTTGTGTGTTTATTTATTTCTTTCCATCAATAGTCATCGAGTGCCAGCCTAATTCAGGCACTGTTTTAGGCACTGGTGTTAAAACAATGAAGAGAACAGACAAGAGTCCCTGCCCTTATGGAGCTTGAATCGAGGGGGTAACAGACAGTACATACGTTGCTAAGATGTGGTATGTCAGGTGGCTGGAAGGTCTGTGTGTGGCGGCCGTATGTATATAGGGTGTGCTTTAAAGGGGGCAGAAGCATTCCATGTCAGGTTGTCTTTTTTCCTAGTCTGTAAACAGATCAGGAATATCCTTCCGTGTTAGAACATAGAAATCCGCATCACCTTGTAGGATGTACTCAGTTTTTTTCTACAAGTGAACTGTTACTTTTTCTTTTTCCCCAGAGAGATTCAAAATAGGTTTGGCTAACTTATCGAGTAGATCAGCTTCTGGGGAGGTAGATGAAACTGTTGAATGTCTACTACTAACATTTTATTTAGTTACACAGACCTATTTAAAATCATGTATAGAAATAACCCATGATTTAGAAAGTAATACCGTTTCCCCCCACTCCTTCCGAGGTTTCCACTCGGAGACGGGTAGGCTTCTAGGCCCAGTGTGGTCGCGCATGTGTGCTCAGATGTCAAAGAGCTGCATTATCATTTTCAATAATCCAAAGTCAAAACACAGTAATGACAAAAAAAGACCAAAAAACAAAAAACCAACCAACCCACTGGCTTTCATTCCACAACTGAACAGAAATGCTCTGAAATGATCTGTTCTCTGGGGTCATTTATGCAACCACCACTCTGTACCAACAATCCACAGATCAGTGAAATATTCAACTATTATTACATTCAAAGCCATGGTCTACACCTATTCAGATTACAAACCCTCTATCAAACGTCCTGATTCTGGTGTGCATTAGTAGGAGCTCTCTGTGGTGAGGGAGCAGCAGAGAGGGGCGGGCATATTCCAGGCATGGACTGTTTCCTCCCACAAATGGGGTTCACGGCCCCTTTTCTCTTCCTGACACCATACTTTCAGAGGACAGGAGAAGCATTTTTTTTTTTTTTTTTTTTTTTTGGTATGACAGGACACAAAATTCTAGCACTGGAAATGTACTCTTAAAAATACATTTAAAGTACTCTTTATAATGTTTTCAAATTTGCATACATTTAAATATAAATCAGGAGGTTAGGAAACTTCTAAAATTTTTCTTCTATTATTGTTTTGGTGTGTATGTTACTAAAATGGATTGGATACAGCCCTTAAAACAGCTGCACACTGCCTTTCCCCAAGAATGAGCAGGCCGCACACAGAACACAGTCGTTCTTGCCTTTGCCTTCTGGTCTTGGGGGCACACACCCTGCTCACGTCACACGTGCACAGAAGCACAATCAGGAACAAAGGGACATTTTTACAGGCTCTTACTCTTAAAATTCAAACAGTGGTTCTCTTTTCTTAGCCATTCCCTTCTTCTCCTTCCAAGTAAGAGATGATGATCCAAGAAAGACCCTTCCAAACACAGTAACAAAGAAGGCCCTTCCACTTTAAAACAATATGAACATGAAACTAACTTACCATAGAAATGACCGTGGGAGGGAGCTGTTTCGGATCTCCCACGAGGATGAGCTTGTTACAACGATGGATGAGTGGAGTGAGAGTCTCAACCTCACAAGACTGCCCGGCCTTGGGAAGAAAGTACAGAATGAGAAGGTGTTCTTAATCATCTTTGCCGTTTCTTTATCCGTGTGCACTTTATCTAATTCATAGAAGTTCTAACATTCAGAAAAGTATCACTTTCTCTTTCTGCACTGAGTATCAAAAATAAGGATTTGGGGGGGGGGGCGCCTGGGTGGCTCAGTGGGTTAAAGCCTCTGCTTTCGGCTCAGGTCATGATTCCAGAGTCCTGGGATCGAGCCCCGCATCAGGCTCTCTGCTCCATGGGGAGCCTGCTTCCTCCTCTCTCTGCCTGCCTCTCTACTTGTGATCTTTGTCTGTCGAATAAATAAATAAAATCTTTAAAAAAAAAATAATAAGGATTTTTGAGTATACTTATTGTGATGAGCACCAGGTGATTAAAATAACTTAATAAGAAAAATAAGGGAAAAAAAGGGTTTTGTTTTTTTTTGTTTTTTTTTGGTTAGAAAATAAAACAACAAAGAAGCAAACACTCTCGACAGTCAATTAAGAACCACCACCGCAGGGGTGCTGTGAAGCTAGCACCACTCGGGCACCATGACCACTTGGGAACCAGCCGCCAGCTGCAAGGCATGTAATGCCCCAGTTCTATGTTCTTTGTTCCTTCTGGGCACATGCCCAAGGGAACTGCATGGCTGTGAGTCCCCCTCTCCCTGCCACCCCCTTGCTTCCTTGTTTCCCGCAGGCCTCATCATCTGCAAGACTCAAGTTTCTCTTCAATGCCATTTTCTTCAATTATTTCATCACTTCCATGGTTTCTGTTCTTTCGTTTGGTGAAAACGGATCTTGGATTGATCCTCTGTATCTCATTTTCTGCGTCTTTTGTCTTCTGGCTCTACATTCTGGCAAACAGTAGGTACCCAACAAATGCTTGCTCAATGAATGAACTACGGATAAAGGATGTTAGCTGAAAATATTGTGGCTCAGAGCTGTCCAAAGTTATATTAAAACTGCTTCAAAAGGGAACCAGGGCTATTCCAAGCAGAAGCGAGATACTCCTTGGGAACGTTCTGTTGAACAGTCAGGGATTCCAGAATCCCAATTCTGGAAAAGCCGTTTTAACTGTGAGGGGCTGTCAGCAACACATTTCAACACATGAGACTACACACACAGCACAGCAGGTAAACACTAGCGGCACAAGAACCCTGCTCTCCCTAGCTCAGCAGCAGCAAAGACCCCCAAGATTCAGCCCTCACAGCACCATCCAACTCATACTGCTGAGTGCCAACTGACCTCATCCACAATGACACAGCTGAAGGGGACACCCCCTTGCCCACGAAAAGCAGACTCGAGCAGTAAGCCACCACTCGTGCTCAGTGTGCAGCAGATGACATGGGACTCCAAGATGATGATGCTCTGTGTTTTTTGTGGGCGCCCTTGAACCTAAGATAACAAATAAAGAAGAATCAATATTTCACCGTATATAAATTCTTGCTTATGGTAGGCCCGTTTTTACTGTAAAACATCCACCATTTATTATACAATAAAAATATTTAGTGAGGGGCGCCTGGGTGGCTCAGTGGGTTAAGCCGCTGCCTTCGGCTCAGGTCATGATCTCAGGGTCCTGGGTCCTCAGCAGGGAGCCTGCTTCCTCCTCTCTCTCTGCCTGCTTGTGATCTCCGTCAAATAAATAAATAAAATCTTAAAAAAAAAAAAAAAATTTAGTGAGCACAGAGGTCCCAGGAACCTCAAATCTAGAAAATGGCACAAACGCTCAAGAAACCACCAGAGACAACACTGTGCACTGCAGTGCAGTCTAAGCTCACAACAGGAGTTAAAGCTCATTAGGAAAAATTTATTCAGGCTTGATTTGGTCAAAGCAAATTATAATTCTTACAGCAGATGTACGTGGGCAGGTACAGAACGCGTAGAGATAGTTGTGAAGCAATTATCGGAGTTAAACTAGGGTCAGAACTCAGCTTGAATACACATTTTTCTGTCAGTTTTTAAGTACACAACGTTGTTCCTTCTTTTACAAAGGCTTGTACCAACACCGCCGCCTGTGAAGAGGAGGAGCTCTGTGCTCACGCGTTAAGAAAGCCCTCCTCAGTCCGCCACCGCTGCACGGACCGAGTCACAGTGCAGGGCAGTGCGTGTCCCATTTAGGATCCAAGCTGATAACCCAGTATTCTCATCAGACTCGGTGAGCCCGTTCCAACTTATGAACAGGGGCTCATCCCTGCACATCTGGTCAACCAGAGACGTGGACTGCCAACCACGTGTGGAAGCGTCACGGAGATGGTGGCAACCATGGCCCTCCCAGGGGCACATGTGAACGCACTGACACACACCTCTCCTCTCAGCCACCTTTTGAGGAAAAGTGCCAAGTAGGATGAATTCCGTGGGCCACAGAACAAGGTGACGAGCAGCAAACCCACCGTATATGCAAAAACAGACTTCAATAAATACAGACTTCAGCCTTAAATTTGAGAAGTAATTTTGGGCTCAGTTTACAATTTAATAAAAATCTTTCCACATAACTTTTTATTTAAATGAACCAACAGCTAATGGAAATATGAATTAAGTTCAGCTGTCACTTATTTAGCTCTACCAGGAAGGGAAATACATTCAAGAGAAAAATTTCAGCTCAAAAATACTAATAACGGAGCACCTGGGTGGCTCAGTGGGTTAAGCCTCTGCCTTTGGCTCAGGTCATGATCTCAGGGTTCTGGGATCGAGCCCCGCATTGGGCTCTCTGCTCAGCAGGGAGCCTGCTTCCTACTCTCTCTCTACCTGCCTCTCTACCTACTTGTGATCTCTGTCTGTCAAATAAATAAATTAAATTAAAAAAAAAATACTAATAACATCAGGCTCCTGGGTGGCTCAACTGGTTGGGCAACTGATTTAGGCTTAGGTCATGACCTCGGGAGTCCCGGGATCGAGTCCCACATCGGGCTCCCTGCTCAGTGGAGAGTGTGTTTCTCCCTCTGACCCTCTCCCCTCTGTTCTCTCTCACTCACTCTTTCTCTGAAAGAAATAAAACCTTTAAAAAAAAAAAAAATACTAATCACGTCACCAGTTGCTAGAACCTGCTCTCCCTGACCCCCACTGGTTTATTAGGGCCGCAATCTGGTTATGACAATATATACCTGGCTCATCCTTGCTTTGATCAATCAAAATTTTGCTTTTTTTTTTTAAGATTTTATTTTTAAGGACGCCTGGGTGGCTCAGTGGGTTAAGCCTCTGCCTTTGGCTCTGGTCATGATCTCAGGGTCCTGGGATCGAGTCCCACATGTGTCTCTCTGCTCTGTGGGGAGTCTGCTTCCCTTGCTCTCTCTGCCTACCTCTCTGCCTACTTGTGATCTCTCTGTCAAATAAATAAAATCTTAAAAAAAAAAAAAAAGATTTTATTTTTAAATAAGTTCTATGCTCAATGTGGGGCTCAAACTCACAAACTCACAACATGGAGTTACATGCTCCACTGACTGAGCCAGCCAGCTGCCCCTTGATGATATTTTTACATCCAAAGAATACTGGAGCAGAAGTTACACACACTATAGGATTCTTATGATCAAAAACAAATATAAGTTAATACTTCCAGTCAAGAACTGTAGAACACTTGTTTGTACTCTTTTTTGCCAAATCCCCAGCCAGTGTCACTCTACTTGAATCCAGACATGTGATTTTCCTTTTTTTTCCCCTTCTTTTTTTGGTGTCCCTGGGTGGGCACTAATTTTATTTTCTTTTTAACAGGGAAAACATCTTCAAATCTACTTTCGCTAATTATTCATCTATGACAGTTATCATAACCAACTTTGCAGCGGCACGGCGTGGGGAGCACCTAACAACGGAGCTTAATGCTTACCCAGACCTAGAAAAGGAAAAGATTACTCTGTATAATCGCCTCTTTCTTAGAAATCTTAGTGAGGGTAAGAATTATTAGGCTAAAGCAAAAAAAGCAAATGTACATGTAACTGCATTATTTTCTCTACTTTAACACTTAAAGAAGTTTTTCATAATAAATTTTTTTGGGTAAAGATTTTATTTATTCATTTGACAGACAGAGATCACAAGTAGGCAGAGAGGCAGGCAGAGAAAAGAGGGGGAAGCAGGGTCCCTGCTGAGCAGAAAGCCCGATGTGGGGCTCGATTCCAGGACCCTGAGACCAGGACCTGAGCCAAAGGCAGAGGCTTAAACCCACTGAGCTGCCCAGGTGCCCCATGATAAATAGATTTTTAAATGTAATTGAGAAGAGCCCATCAGTTGTGTGAAATAATTCATAATAAAGAGAAAGAGAGAAAAACGTGGAAAATGCTACAGGTGAACCACTTACCTCTTTAATTTTAGAAGCTAGTTCTTGCCTCTCTTTTGAAACTTTTGCAATTTCTTCATCTAATTCTTGCCTCTGGAAAAAGTGAGAATGCAATCATTAAAGTTAAAATGAGCATTTTCAAATGCTTTCCAGCTGACTGTCTTGCCTTTCAGGTGACACTAATCTGCCCAAGAGAGGCTCGCTCTTCACCCAGTTCCTTCTCTCTTCCCCGGGAGTCCTGACACTCCGGCTGTGCCTCGGGCCACACTGGCTCACACTGGCCCACATGCACACCGTCCAGCCAGGCAGCCTGCAGAGACCCTCCATGGACACCAGCCCTCACAAGAACACAGGTCCCGGGCAGGAGAGCAACCAGAATCCCTGCAAATGGAAGCCCCAACAGCACTGCCCTCGTGACCAGCAGTCCCCACTGCCTCCAGTGCTTGTGTGCCTGATGTGCGCCCATGCAGCTTATCCAAGCCCTACTCTTTTGGTCCGAGTGGCCCAACATGGCCCTAGCCCAGGACCCAGAAAGCACTCCCTCCATAGACCCTAACGAAGACACACACCCCAGGTCCTGCCTCTCTGTCCACACTCTGCCTTGACTTCCCTGTGTGGCCCCTGGAGGAGGGACGTGTACTTCCTGCAGGACTGAGCATAATGAATGTATCTAATTCAGTTTCTCTAGGGTCTGGCACCCTGAGCGCCACTTAAGCGTAGTCTGAGAACAAGCCTTAACACTGTGTGAGACGCTGTTCTGCCCAGTGCGTCCCGTGTGTGCTACTTCTGTCTACTGAGCAGTCTAACCCCTGGGGCTCACTCCTCCATTAATTTCTGGGTGGTTCAAACAGGTTATTCATCACAACCCAGTCATTCCTCTAGCCATAGTGATGGGCATAGAACACAGGCCTGGTAAACTATGGCTCACATTCCCTTATAATCAGGGATCAGACCTGTGTGCACACCCAGGGACTAATCAGACACCCGCCATATCACTGACACGGATCGTGGGGAAAGCAGCCCCTTCCCTTCGTATGGGTTTTCTTCCCTTCTTTCTTTCTTAAGATTTATTTGAGAGAGAGAGAGAAACAGTGTGGGCAGCGGGGGAGTGGGGAGGCAGAGGGAGGAGAGAAAGCAGACTCCCTGGTGAGCGCAGAGCCCAACGCAGGCTCAATCCCACAAACCAAAATCAAGAGTCGGATGCTTAGCTGACTGAGCTACCCAGGTACCCCTCCCCTGGGTTTTCTAAGCTGGGGCGGTGGCACACACAAATGCTGGCACTTGTCTTCTGCAAGATGAGAAATGCCTGACACACAGAATACTCAAGGCATGGAAAAATGGCATCTGAGCCTCTGGACCAGCCATGCTGAAGCTAATCCCTCCCAGAGTTCCTAGGTATATGAGTGGGTCAATTCCCTTTCTGTCTAACTTGGGTTTAACCTGCAACTGAAACATATCTAATAAATTCACTACAGCTTTAATACAAGCCAGACAACAGCAAACTACAGCCTGTGGGCCAAATTCAGCTCACCATCTGTTTTTATAAATAAAGTTTTATTGGAACATAGCCACATCCATTTGCTTATGTATTATCTATCACTACTTTTATGTTACAACAGAGCTGAGTAGCTGAAACAGAGACCATATGGCCTGCAAAGTTTAAATTATTTCTACCTTTCCTTTCTAGAGAGCTTTTTAATCCCTAATATAAGGCATATCGCTTTTGTATACATCTTTATACACAAATTATGCTATCCCACAATAAAACAATGGTATCAAATACTCATCACTAGCTTCTGTACTTATCAGCTATTAAAAAATACTCATCAAGAAATGTTTAGGTACCTGCATTTCCCTTCCACCTCGGCATAAAGCACGCTGGCGGGAAAGCTCATCTAGTTGACGATCTAGAAATTCCTTTCTTCTATGCATTTCCTGAACATGAGAAGGTAAGTCTTTTTCTAAAAAAAAAAGAATGATATGACAATTCTCATAAATATACACATATGCATACACAATGAGAAGAAAAACTAGTTCTCAAAGCAAGGCTATTTTGAGTTTCTCCAAATTACCTTTAATGGCCAACACATTACCTATCACATAAAAGGAAACAGAAGTAATGTTAGTTTGTGCCTTAATGGTACTTACTCATTCTGTGGTTAACTTGGCTATCCAAACTGAATTTTAGGACCTCATTATTAATAGACTTTTCTGGACCGAGACGTACTAAATTTATATCTCCACAGTTTCCTGTTGATAAAAACATCATACTTAGAGATTAATAAGGACACTGCCAATTTCCACGTGTAGTATCTATTTCTCAGCAAGCATATTAACAATCAGGGAAGGGAACCAACATTAACTATCATGAACTCCACACCTGAAACTACACTAGAGGCTTCATACACTTTAGATATTCACAATCACCCTACAGGGGGAGTACTTACCATTTCCACCCAATAAAAGCTACAGAGGTTGCATAAACAGGACATTATGAAGTTGAGATTCAATTATACCAACATTTCTCAAACTATGTTCTGAACACTATTCCACTGTAAAGTACATTTGGGGAAGGGGAGTTAAGTAAGACAGATTTCTTAACCACAGGATATATCATATATATAAAGACTTTCCTTTATGAATACATACTTGAATTCCCAAGACAGGATATTTTACTATCAAATCCTTTTCTGTGGAGCAGTCACAGCAAAGTTTTTGAAACTCTATTCCACATCATGCTGCTGCTCCAGAATCTAAGGGACACAAGGGGCTGGAAATTGTGGAGCAGATAACTGCAAACAGTGGAAATGTCACAGAAGTGGCAGCTAACCACACCTTTATTTTAGGTCGCCGTATTTGGTGTGTTATTTAAGCTAAACATCTCTGACTCCATCACTGGGCTAAATTACAGCAATCAGCACTTATCCCAGTCTGACAGATCACATACTTATTTATTGCCAATCTCCCTCCCCGGAATAGGGTTTTGTTGCGGTCACTGGCTATGACAGCGGCCGGCAGGAAGTACAGTCAATGTGTACTGAGAATGAATGACTTACTAAGCAGCTGTCTACAACATATTTTTGTTTCTAGTTCAGCTCAATCTTCTAAATTTGAAGCCACCTTCTCTGGTCAACATTTACTTGAAGGTTTCAAAACTGCTAACTTACTTGTGTTTCCATGAGAAAGGTAAACGTAATTACCTAGACACTCCCCTCCTATAAATATCTAGAAATGCTCCATAAATTAAAACAGACTCCTTCAAACTGCGGGGTAAGCTCACAGAAATGGAAGAGAAATTCCTAGGGGCCAAAAACAGAGAGAGAAAACTCAAAACCAGAGTTGAAAGTCCACAGGCTGCTGAGGCTTCCCCAGGGGAGCAGGAGGAGTCAGGGCTGGCACTGTCTAGGTGCTCAGAATCTTTTTTTTTTTTTTTTTTTTTTTTTTTTTACTGTACATTCAATAAAATGCAGATGCTTCAAAATCTTTAGTCCTACAGAGTTTGACAAATGTCTACACTGGCAAAACTACCATTCCAGTGAAGACACGGGAACTCTATAATGGAGGCCTGGATTTTAAAGCCCAATGGAAAGGGAAAGGGCCTGGGAAGAGGTGGGAGGATAAAAAAGGAAATGAATCTATCTATGCCTGGGCTTAGCTGGGAAAAACTAAGTTCTCTTCCAGGAATTTCTAACCCTAGGCCCATGCCACATGTGGATTTAGGGACTAAATATAGAATTCAGGGAATGACAAAGATGACCCAATCAAAATACAGTTGAGAGTTTTAAAGTGAGAATACAATGAGCAACTTTATGCCAATATACTTAAAAACCTACGAGGAGTGTTGATTTTTCTTGAAAAACAACAAATTAGCCAAACTCACTAAAATACAGATACCCAAATAGAACTTTAATAGTTAAGACATTCAGACAGTAGATTAAAACTTACCCATCTGTCAATAAACAAAGAGCAACAAACAAAGCACCACCAAAAACAAATTAATCTTCAAGGAATGGATGATCTCGGTCGTATATAAAACATTGCAAAGAATAAACAAAAAATTACCCCCAATTCCATTTTCAAAGTCAGTCTTATAAAAACTAGACAAAGATATGACAAAGAAAAATCACAGGCTGCCCTTATTCATGAATACTAATTTTAAAATACTAAATTAAACATTAATAATCTAGCAACGTGTTAAGAAATAATAATACATGACCAAGTTGGCCTTATTCTAGGAATCGAAGATATTTTAACATTAGAAAAACACTGCCATTTACCCCATTAACAGATTCAAGAAAAAGATTTCATTATCATTTAAACGCATGCAACAAGAAAAATGCATGCAATAAATCTCAACAGCCCTTCAGGACAGAAACCAATGACAAGGGAACTTCTTTATCCCGAGGAGGGTAAACACTAAAGCCCAGAAATCAACAGCTTCCTTAATGGAGAGATGTCCAAGGAATTTCTCTCAGGACGCCCAGGACAGCTGGAAGTAGTGGAAAGAAAATGTGGTACAGAAGACCCAAGTTCTCTTCTACGGCCAGAAGACAGCAATTCTTCTCTAACAGAATGGAAGCTCCAACCCGACGCCCGGCTGGCCTGTCCTGATCCTGGCCCAGCTGCACGGGCAGCACACGCCGGCGCCCTCGCCTTCCCTCAGCCCACAGGGAAAGGCACGTTCAAACCACAGCACTGCGGAGGCATGGGAGCTGCGGGCGTGTGAACTGCTATACCCACTTCTGAGAAGAATTTGGAGAATTTGGCACTATCTAGAAAACCGAAGATGCAGGAAATCCTCCAACCCAACATTTTCACTCCAAGGTCTACCTGTGGTAGGCCAGCGTTTTTATAAACTCTTGACCTAGCACGTGAAGTACACATGATGTCAAAACCCAATACAGAACTCACACGCCTCCCCAAGGAAAGAGCAGAATCCCTGCGCACCCTCACTGCCTGAAGCTCCCCGGAGAGGGCAGCAAACCAACGCCCAAACCCCCGCCTTTGTGGGGCTTATCACATTCCAGCTGTACCCTATGGAGGATCTCTTGATTCTGGTCCTTTTGTTGATAGAAACTTCTGCTAGAGTTCCCCACACCCTACCAATTCTTCCCATGGCTAACCCCTAACTGCTCTTCTCCAGGTCTCATCTTAGACATCATCTCCCCCAGGAGCCTTCCCTAACCCTCCCACGACTGAACCAAGGGCCACTTTAAGGTGTCTGAACATAGCCACATCGCCCTGCTCTTCCGGAATGTCCAGCTTTATGCTCCTACTGCTCACCAATCCAATTCCTCACTACTGTCTCTTGGGAAGGTTTCACTGCTGAAACCTCAGCACCTAGCACAGGGCCTTGGCAGAGAATAAATGCTCAGCAAAATTTGCTAAATGAATTGATGAGTACATATGGGCCACGGCCCCAAGCAGAAGTTATTATCAGAACTGGCTTGCCCTCTGGCATCCAAAGCTGCCAACGCTAAACGCTGAGAACAAAACCAAAAACAAATGAAAAGCCATGTAAGTATCATACCCAAAGGATTCTTCTTGTCTTTACATTTTTCTTTAAATTCGAGGATGATTTTTTTCATAAGTTCATCAACAGCCGCGTTGGAAGGCGCACACACAAGGACACGGTTTTGTTTGATTTTGGCATTGGAGTTTTCATCTGAATGCCCCTTCCTCTGGTTCTACAATTTGACACACACACGCCAAACAGACAGACAGACAAAAGATACTGATGAGCTCTATTACAGAGTTTTCCAGTTTTCTTCTACTTCCACATACATTCGAGAGTTCCCCTTATAAACACTTAAAAGTAAGTAACAGCACCTACAGCTTAGCCTGACACTGAGATGACTCTAGAAGGACATTTTATCATGGCTTCTCTGAGCCTCACCTCACTATCCACTTACTTTACTGCATACTCAATCCAACCAAAATGTAGCCCTGGAATACATTCCAGTTTCTTGGCATTAGACATGACACATAATTAAGCCAGAAGACCACCATTCTAACCCTTCAGATCAGCGTCACACAGGACAGCATTTTCTGTTTTGTGATCTTTTATACCCTTCTCTCCTTCTGCTACCTCTCTCGGACCCAGTTCCACAAAGTATCAAGAAGCTACACAGACGTGCAGGCAGAGAGACCTGTAGTAGTTATTTACATGTGTCAGTTAACTCGCATGAAGCGACGTTCTCAGCTACCAGCACTGACGCCCTCACATGCTCTACCTCTGTCAGGAGGCGGTACAGGAGGCCAACAATAGTTTTTGATTTTCCTGTTCCAGGTGGTCCATGTATCAGACAGATCTTGGCAACAGACGGAGAGTGCTTGACCATGGCATATGCAGTTTCTATCGCTTTCTTCTGGTCTTCGTTGAAATCTCTTAAGTAGGTGATCTATGTAAAAGACATTAGTGAGAGTGAGTTGCTCTTCCTAGAGTGGCCCAGGAGAGGAGGAAGAGAAAAACTCCATTTGAATTTCTTCTAGCCTTTATCAGACAGAAGCTTTGGTTATGATCAGGCAAGACCCCAAATGATCTTTAATCGACAGAACCAATTTCACTACTATAAAGAAAGTTATTTGTGAGTGTCTGTAGGCTTCAGCCCATCTACAACCACTACAACTGCATTTTTATCTGTGATTCTTACAAAGAGGATCACAATAAACTGTTCTGTACGTTTCTCCTATTTATTCTTTACTTAGACAGTAAAAAAACATTCCAAGATATTCTTTCCTAACATTCCAAGATTTTGGATCAGATCGAAGTTTAAATCTCAGCTTCACTCATAAACTAGGTCTCCAAACTCCTAACCTCTCTGAGCCTATGCCTTCCTCATCCATTAAATGTGACACTCCTGGGAGGATGAAAAGTGAGTGATACTGCACGGAAATCCCTCGCACACAACCGCAGTCCACACACCACCACTTTCCTCTTCCTCCCTTGGAACGAACATACACAGCTCTGACAGGGAGAACACGTGCCCAAGTGAAATGGCAACTTCACCCGTCAACTCTCCATCCATCTTTTAATTGCAAAAATAACTCTATTAACCTACTGCTACCTCTGCATTGTCACCACCTAACAAGCATTTAAGTAGGATGCTCATTTCACATTTTAGGCCCCTCGCTAACCATATTTTCAATTCTTTATTGCACTATGCCTTTTTCCTGAGGTAAGCTAAGTAACAAAACACGGACTTTGCCACATCAAAGAAAATGAAGCGCCACATGCTGTTGCTGTGTGCGCAGAGACGCAGCTCTGTCCCGCACGTACGGGAATGTGCGATGAAGAAACACAACACGAGGCTGTCACGTTCTGACACAGAATTTTCAGACTTTTCATTCTCATTTAATCATGACTCACAATTCTCTCAGACGTTGTAGTTAGTAAATCTTTCGTACAGAAGTCCATAGGGTTTGGATTCAGAACAGCTCTGGCCAGTTGGTTCCGTCCACTCAACAAAGACATGGCTTTCAACTTCCTTTGTGTAGTTACCAGAGAACTGATTACAATGCATTTCACAAGCTCATTTAAATTGACTGGCAAATTATCTTGAATCTGGATGGAAAGGGAACACTCAGATTTCCCGTTGCGCACTATTATCAGGAAGGAGAAAAAGCAATTTCAGTTACCAGTGAATAATACTGTCCAGCTAAAATAAGGTTATTCAGAATTATGTATTTTCTAATTCATGTCTTTTGTATGACATATTGTTCAAGTAATTCACTCAAATGCTTATTGAATGGTTCCCAAGAACCAGCTAATTCCTTCCTAGAAGAGGGAAGCAGATAACCAAGCAAAAACGTCAGCAGTGAGGGGCAGCATGAAGAAAGAAGAGAAAACGGGGCGCCTGGGGGGCTCAGTGGGTTAAGCCTCTGCCTTCGGCTCAGGTCATGACCTCAGGGTCCTGGGATCGAGACCCATATCCGTCTCCTTGCTTCCCCCTCCCCCTCTGCCCGCCTCTCTGCCTACTTCTTATGCTCTCTCGCTCTGTCAAATAAATAAATAAATAAAATCTTCAAAAAAAAAAAGAAAAAGAAAGAAAAAGAAAAGCAGAGAAAGGGGATGACAACGTGATGAGGATGTGTTACCATCAAGGGCAAGTCAGGGAAGGTCTTCCTGGTAAGACTGCGCCTGAGCAGAAACTTGAAATAAATGAGAAAACCACGCCCTTATCTGGGGAGAGGGTATTTACTGGCAAAGGCCATGAAGCAAGGGTGTGACTGGAGTATTCCAGGACAGGGACAAGCCTTGCACGGGGCGAGGGTGGGGGTGGGAGCAGGGAGACAAGGGCTGCGAGAGTCAGAGAAGAGAACAGGGCTCCATTTTATAGGGCTCTGCAGACCACGATACCGACTGAATGTCACCTCAAGTCAGGTAGAAAGCCCCAGGGCAGCGCAGTACCGGAGAGGGACACGCTTGAAGTCACACATTGGCAGAATCACTCTCACTGTGGGGGAAGATGGAATTGCAAGGGGAAAAGCACAAAAGCAAACAAGCCACCAGGAGGCAGTGCAGTGGACGGCTGCCCGGACCAGGACGCAGGAGCAGACACGTAACTTGGATCCTGGATACTTCGCGAAGAGTCAACATGATTTCCTGATGAATTACACATAGGGTGTGAGACAAAGAAAGCATCAAGGACGCCTGGGGTTTTGGGTCTGAGCAACTAGAAAAACACAGGCCCCACTTGCTGACGTGGGAAAAACAGAAGGAATAGTAGACGTCGGGCAGAAAATCAAGTGCTTCCTTCGTTTTTTTTGTCTAACAGATTTGCAAATGGAGAGGTCAGACAGTTGGATGCTTGAGGAGCTAGGAGGAGAATACTCAGAAATAGAAATCTGGTGCATGTCGTCATTTGCAAGAGTCAAAAGCACTTACTGAGCTATGTACCCCTCCGGCTACTCGCCCAAACGCAGTCTACGGAAGAGCTGGGCTGGACCACACCCGAAGTGCAGCCCGCCAGTGGCAGTGCGGCATGGCGCTGAACTCCAAGGAGCTTCGTTTCTAAGACTAGTTGCAAAAAGGCGAAGGAATAATGAACTCATGTTTTCGTGACATAAGTGAGACTAAGAAAGCAGCAATGTTAAAAAGGCCGCTTGGCATACAATGAAGAATGCGGGCGACCCTGCAGTCAAACAAACACAAGTTTAATTTCCGGGCCGACTGCGCGATACTGAGCACGCGCCTGGGTGAGCACTGAAGCCCTGAGCCTACCTTTCCTGATGAGCAGAGAATACACAACTCTCACTGCTTTACAAGGCTTTGAGGAAGACGATAAGAGAGCACAGGAAGGACAGGGCATGCGGCCAGGCACACAGCAGGTGCTGACCTTACTTCTATGATGCTACTCCCAGGAGAACGGTCCCTACAACACCAGGGATGGGAGCAATGGAAACAGCGAAATCTTCAAGTTGCCTTGCAGTGACTTATGTGTTTGCTCTTCTCACTGATGCTTAGCCACGACACCAAGGTTGTGATTTAAGATACAAAAGACAGCTGGTTTGCAAACTGTTGTTTAATAACAAACCCAACGACAGATGAAGGAGTGTGTCAGAAAGAGAGGACATTACAAAAGAAAGCTTTTAAATCATAAGTCTAGCCCAGTAAGTACTGGGCCTTTCCCAGGTAAGTCTAGAAAAACGAAACAAGGACTCTGGAAGGCAAGTAACCTGGCAAATACATGTCTCGAATACGCGTAACAAGTATGTGGCTGGTAAAGCACGGCTCCGAGGGAATTAAAAGACGAGCTTCTATCTCACAGATTGCTCTTCACAGTCTCATCATGTACTTACTGACGGAAGTGCGGCGAAACTTATGAACATACGCGCAGTGGTAATCACGGAGATCTTCCATGTGATCTCTCTCTGTATCTTTATTCTCTCCGTTTTGTCGTTCGGGAATCAAAAACACCAAATCATTTTCCTTTGGATGAAGTTGTTTTGCGAGTTCGCATTCCTCAAGATGAACTATGAAACGATAAGAAGTTGGCATTGATTCTAACAGAATTATTTTAAATGAGATTAACTTAAAGGATATTAAACCCTTGTACTAAATTCAACCAAGTATACAGCGCAAGATGTTGTAATATCCTTCAAAGTAATATTCTGAGTCAGTCAACATTCTCAAATACAGATTATACAGTATTATAAAATGCCTCTTAACAATGGCTAAAAAGGGGACGCTTGGGTGGCTCAGTGGGTTAAGCCTTTGCCTTCAGCTCAGGTCATGATCTCAGGGTCCTGGGATCGAGCCCCCAGTCTGGCTCTCTGCTCAGCAGGGAGCCTGCTTCCCCCTCTTTCTCTGCCTGCCTCTCTGCCTACTTGTGATCTCTGTCTGTCAAATAAATAAATAAAATCTTTACCAAAAAACAGCTAAAAAGCCAAAATAAAATCACAATATTCAAAAGTAGCTAGTAAATTTCCTTTCCTTAAAGTTTTAGTTTTTAACCAAGAAATTCTTTTTTGCTCCTCACTTTCAGAATCCCAGAAGAATACCCCAAAACAGATCCAAGGACATATAAGAAATTTGAGCCTACTTGTGGCATTTCAAACAAGGTGGAAAGGCTAGTTGTAAACTACTGGGGCTGGGAAAACAGCGAGTATTACAACAAAAAAGCTGAGCACCAACCACCAGATCCAGTAACAGTGAACTAAAATATGAGGCACTGGGTTTAGGTAGACAGAACCAGTAACTCCAGACAAGATTTTAAAAAGTAGCAGGTATGGAGCGCGCCTGGGTGGCTCCGACTCAGGTGATGACCTCAGGGGTCCTGGGATGGAGCACCTCATCGGGCTCCCTGCTTAGTGGGGAGTCTGCTTTTCCCTCTCCCTCAGCCCCTCCCACTGCTTATGCACGCACCCTCTCTCTCAAAATAAATAAAATATTTTTAAAACAATAAATAAAAATTGGCAGGCAAGAAAGATCTATGTGAAGATATCAGAGAGCAATTACAACAGTGAAGAACTACTATGTTGAGATCCAGAGGAATGTGGAAATCCAGTGGAGGCAGCCCTGTCATTTCCCCCTAGAGACATGTGAACCGTTCCTGGAGTGATAGCCAAGAAGCCAGGCCATACCTGGGACGGCCTTGTTGGACTAAAAAGACAAAAACTGGAGTCCAGGGCCTGTACAGAATGGGAGTGGGGACCCAGGCACCTCTATATGCTTCACACTGGGACTATGAAGGAGGCCTCAGGACTACGCCCCAGGATGAGGAAGCAGCAAACCTGCCTTGACATGGGCGACAGCCCAGCTTCCAAACAGCTGGGCACTTTAGAAAAGCCCAATCCCTTAAACCAGATCTAGATGATCCCACATCACAGGTGCCCCCAGAAGTCTGGCAGAAACAGAGGAAAATCCTCTTTGGAGGAAGATAGTATCATCCCAGGCCTCAAATTAGTTTTATAAGTGATTTTCCAAAAGACCAACACTCGCCAGAGATAAGCAAGGCACATGGAGAGAAGAAACACACCAACTGGTAGGATTCATAAACAACCAAGGACTGTCTGGCAGCTATAGATTATATCTCACACAGTTTAAAAGGTTTTGCCTCACCTACGGAGACACTCAAAAGAGCTACTAAAACTATAGATTTTGGGCGCCTGGGTGGCTGGCTCAGTGGGTTAAAGCCTCTGCCTTCGGCTCAGGTCATGATCCCAGGGTCCTGGGATCAAATCCCACATTGGGCTCTCTGCTCTGCGGGGAGCCTGCTTCTTCCTCTATCTCTGCCTGCCTCTCTGCCTACTTGTGATCTTTGTCAAATAAATAAATAAAATCTTTGGAAAAAAAAAAAAAACAAAACTATAGATTTTGATAACTCAAGGGTGCATGTTTTAAGTTTTAACCTTATTGTTCTAAAATAGCAAAAGATGTGTAAATTGAGATACAATTTCCAAACAAGAAGAAAAAGTAAAATTTTAAAATGAGAAAAAAAGTAGAAGTATTCAACCAAAACAAAAGGTAATACATGTAATATACGATTAGGTTCACTTACTTCTTTGTGTTTCATTTTATGGTTCACTTTCAAAAATTCACCTGTGGTTATTTAACAGTTCAAAGTCTCATATATATTGTACAAAGTATACTCTAGTTCTATCAGGTTTTTTGTTAAAGATTTTATTTATTTGCCAGAGAAAGAGAGAGAGAGAGATCACCAGAGAGCATGAGCAGGGAAACAGCAGAGGGAGAGGGAGACGCACGCTCCGGAGCCCGACACAGAACTCAATCCCAGGACCTGAGTCAAAGGCAGGCACTTAACTGACTGAGCTATCCAGGTGCCACTTAGTTTTTTCTTTATATATTCTGTTAGGTATGTAGACATTGAGACTTGTCATCTCTTCTGCTGAACTAAACTCATGCAAAATTCCCTTTGTACGTAAGGTTTCTTCTTGTCTTACAATCTATTTAGTCTGATATTAACAAAGCTAAACATCTTTTTTTAAAAGATTTTATTTGAGAGAGAGAGAGAGAGAGAAAGTGTGTGCACATATGGGTGACTACCTGCTGAGCGCAGAGCCAGATGTGGGGCTGACCCTGTGACCCTGACGTCACAACCTGAGCCGACCTCAAGAGCAGGATGCCCAACCCACTGAGCCACCCAGGCACCCCTAAACACATCCTTTTTTAATAGGGTTTGTGTGAGTGTCCTTCTCCAAACTTTTTTTTTTCAGCCTTTCTGTATTCTTATGTTTACATGTATTACTTATTCATACATATAGTGTATTACTCTATCAATCATATTATTCTTTTTTTTTTTTTTTTTAAAGATTTTATTTATTTCTTTGAGAGAGAGAGACAGTGAGAGAGCATGAGCGAGGAGAAGGTCAGAGAGAGAAGCAGACTCCCCATGGAGCTGGAAGCCCGATGCGGGACTCGATCCCAGGACTCCAGGATCATGACCTGAGCCGAAGGCAGTCGTCCAACCAACTGAGCCACCCAGGCGTCCCTCAATCATATTATTCTTGAAATACCGTTTTCTTCTACAGGATTCTAAGACTACTTAGAAAAGTGCAAGTTCAGATACAGGATAAAAGAATACAGATGATATTGGTCATATCAGATAGCAAGTCAGCTCTCAAAGACTTGTAAGGGTCCTACCTAAAGGGCTTAAACTATACTGGATAGAAACACAAGTATATTTAAGTCCACGAATTTATGAAATTAAAAAGAAAAAAACACATTGGTCAACACCAGTGCTTGCAGTGAATTAACTCAGGTTAATTCACTTTTTTAAAACTGGTCAAGAGTCAAGTACTTTTCTAACTTTCTTTATAAAGCACACTACTGAATAACCAAATAATATATAGACATTTCCTTATGGAATTATTCCAACTAATAAATGAAATGATCAAATAAAAATGTCACCATTTTGTACCTTTAATAAACTAATTTAGGTATTAAGCATCCACAGCTACAAAGATTACTAAAAGAGAAATTAGAGATCACTCACCTCCTGATAAAAGAATATATACCACCATCTATGAGACAGTTTTGCCAAAAATTATAAATCAAACTTGAATCGGACCATATCTCTAGATACAACTATCAATTTCTAAGAAATGCAGAGGAGAGAAAAACATACCACCAAACACCAGGGGGACACAATCAACAAGTACAGACAGTAATTCTAAAGGATCAACAACTCAGCTTCTTCAACAAACAAATTACAAAGGGGAAAAAAAAAAAAAGCAGAATTAGAAAATTACAGTTCAAAAAGACATCAACTAGTGTTAATGTGTGGACCTAACTTGGACCTTATTTCAAACTGGCTGAAAAAAATAATGAAATTGGAAATCTGAACACTGACTAGCTATCTGACATTAAGGGATAACTTAATACTTTAGCAATAAAATGTTATCTTATTATAAAATCTTAGATGTCTGTATCTTTTAGATACAAATTCACTGAATTACACTGAATTACAAATGACGCCCCAGCCCCACAAAAATCAAACCAAAGAAGATCTGCAAAACCTCTCCATCAGAGACTCTAAAACATGACTGAAAATAAAGCAAAATAACTGGATATAATTCTTATTCACAAATTAGAAAATTATTAGAAAGGTGTCAATTCTTGCCCAATTTCCCCATTTTTTTCCTCTAAAATTTATATGGGAACTCAACCAAGAAGAGCCAAGGCACTCTTAAGGCAAAACCATGTGGCTATTAAAACTCATTATAAAGCTGGACTAAGTCATTAGGCAATGTGATGTGGGCACAAGGGTAGGCAAATGATCCAAAGAAGAACGGGGTCCAGAAAAGAAATCCATGAGTAAAATGGACACTAGATTTACGGCAAATATGGCACTGCAGAGCATGGAGAGGATTTTTTTTCAATAAATAATATTGGGATGACCACAACTCCATTTGGAAAAAAAAAATGAGACATGACCCCTACACATCCCATTCATGCGTAAAAATAAATTCCAGGTCGACAAAACGATGAACTCTCTAGAAAAGGGGCTGAAAACTTTTTCTGTGAAGAGCCAAACTTCTCCTTTGCAAGCCACATACAGGGTCTGCAGCATATTCATCATCTTTTTTTCAAAGTTCTTTGGGGCACCTGCGTGGCTCAGTCTGTTAAAGCATCCCAGGGTCCTGGGATCAAGTTCTGCGTCGTATTCCCTGCTTGACAGGGAGTCTGCATCTCTCTCTCCCTCTGCTCCTCCCTGGCTCATGCATCCTCTCTTTCTCAAATAAATAAATAAAATCTTAAAAAAATGTATCTTTAAAAACATAACCTTACTCTAGGGCAGTACAAAAACAGGATATGCGGTAGATCCGCAAGCTGGAGTTGCGGACACCTGTTCTAGATGTTAAGATAATATATTTATGATCTGCAGCAGGGAAAGGTTTCTTAAATGAGGTACAGAACACTAACCATTAAAAAAAAATAGAGAGGGGCACCTGGGTGGCTCACTCAGTCCACTGAGTGTCCAACTACTGATCTCAGCTCAGGTCTTGATTTCAGGGTTGTGAGTTAAAAAAAAAAAAAGAAAGAAAGAAAGATGCATTTGCTATGTTAAAAATAAATTCTAGGGGCACCTGGGTGGCTCAGTGGGTTAAAGCCTCTGCCTTCGGCTCAGGTCATGATCTCAGGGTCCTGGGATCAAGCCCCGCATGGGGCTCTCTGCTCAGTGGGGAGCCTGCTTCTCCCTCCCCCTCTGCCTGCTGCTCTGCCTACTTGTGATCTCTGTCAAATAAATAAATAAAATTCTTTAAAAAAAAAAAATAAAAAATAAATTCTAGAGGCGCCTGGCTGGCCTTGCCTGGGGGAGCATGCAACTCTCGATCTTGGGGTCATGAGTTTGAGCCCCACATTGGGTGTACAGATGACTTACATAAATAATAAAATTTTTAAGAGGAATAAAATTTTTAAAGACATCAGTGAGAGTCAAAATGCAAGCCAAACTGAGAGAATGGCGTGTATCCAGATCATATAAGGAACTCCTACAAATCAGTAAGAAAGAGGTAACAGAAAATTAACAATAACTTTGAACAGGCACTTCCCGAAAGAGATTACTGAACCATCTACTAAATCATAAAAAGGTGCTCACCCTCACTGGAAACAAGGGTATGGCAAAATAAAACCACAAAAGGCCATCAATACAAACATGGCACAATGGGTAAAACTAACATGGCGGTCAGTACAAACGTGCTGGTGGAGACCTGGAACCACGTGACTTCTCGCACACTGTCGGTGGGGTGTGATGCTGAACGGGCCAGGCGCGACCTAGTCAGCCTGAACACACACATACCCAGAGACTCCAAAATCCACCACAGGACGCAACAAAATGCCCTCACACCAACACTGAGACAGGAACATCGCAGTGGAACTGTTCATGAAATGCTGTGTCACAGACTTAACATAGCACACCCGAGGCTGCTGTCCTTAGAAAGGTCTGCATTCAAGGGTGGCCCTTGGCATGTGGGATCCTTGATCCTGGGATTATCATTTGCTAATGAGAATGGCTCGCTGTGCCTCAAGTGTTTGCAAAAAGAATATGGTCTGTGCCAAACGCCTGCTATCCTTCTGAAGTCAGGAATTCAGGCCGGCAGAGGGTGTTTTGGGCACGAATCTCCAACAAGCTTCCCTAGTGGGGAACATTCTGCCAGCCATGCATTGCACAGCTCATTACTAGGAAGTAAAGTACACTGCATATGACTCTACTGGGAGACGATTCTC
The DNA here is from genome assembly GCF_002288905.1 of Enhydra lutris kenyoni. Classification (NCBI taxonomy): domain Eukaryota; kingdom Metazoa; phylum Chordata; class Mammalia; order Carnivora; family Mustelidae; genus Enhydra; species Enhydra lutris. The sequence goes on from NW_019154097.1 coordinate 36,098,422, forward strand.
GGGCTTGCTCCCAGTGTCGTCCGCCCTTCACGCCAATGTGCTTCTCGCCTTGCTGATTCTGCTTTGTAGCCTCTTACCATAACAGTCACAACCATGAGCATGAATATATGTTAATTCCTGTGAGTTGTCCTAGTGAATCGCTGAACGTTGTGATGCCACACAAGACTGGTCAAGTTTACACACAGGTTAAATGAAAGAAGTTAAAGAGTAGATACTATGATCAAGATAATGCCAGATAAATTCGTGATTTAAATATTTAAAAGAAATACAAAACTACTACGAGAAATACCAGACTCAGGCCTGGGTGGCTCGGTGGGTTGAGTGTCTGCCTCTGGTTCCCGTCAGGATCCCAGGGTCCTGGGACTGAGCCCCACATTGAACTCCCTGCTCAGCATGGAGTCTATTTCTCCCTCTGCCCCGTCACCAACCCCACCCCAATGCTCGGAACACTCTCTCTCTCACAAAAATAAATTTTAAAAATCTTAAAAAACAACAAAAAACAAAAAGAACAACAACAAAAACCCAAAGTCAGAACCATAAAGAAATTAGTACAGTTTTGAACACGTGTAGAAACTATGCCTCAAAATCAGTAACAAACTGCGAAAAGCAATTTACAACGCACATACATTAAGAAGAAAACAACATCCCTAGCAAAAAAAAAGGTTGGGGGGGGGCGCCTGGGTGGTTCAGTAGGTTGAGTGATCAACTTTGGATTTCGGCTTAGGTCCTGATCTCAGGGTCATGGGATGAAGCCCTGCAGAGAAGGGAATCTGCTTCTGTCCCTCTTCTGCTCCTCCTGCCCCTCACCTCACTCTTGTACTCTCTCTCAAAATAAATAAAATCTTTAAAAAAAAAAAAAGGGAAGGAGGAGGAGGAGGGGCAGAGGGCATGAACAATTATCCCCACATTCCCCTCACTAAGAATACTCATGATCAAAAAAGATTTGGAAACAAAATTACCACCTCAGATGAGATACACTTTACATACATAAAACTGGAAAACAAAGTTGAAGCTAGCAAATGAGGGAGATGTACATTCTTACATCTTACATCTTCCTGTTAGAAGTGAAACTGATGTTCCTTTCCGTAGGCAGAGCCAATAGGGAACAAGTCTTAAAATATACACACTGTCTGACCTAGTGTTCGTGACAGGGAAAACTATAAACAATGTACATGTCTAACTAGACACCACTGGTTAAGTGATTTGTAGAATATACTTACAATGGAATAACCACAAATATTAAATATACTGTTATTTAGTAATTCTGAAAAGACACAATATATTAAATAAAATTAAATAAAATGTAAGTTTCATGAAGGCAGGAATCTTTTGTTTTCTTCACAGCTATATACCTAGCATCTAAAACCATATCCTATAAGGAACTATAAATATAATAACCATTTGCTGAATGAATGAAAAATGTCATTAACGTATAGGTAAAATGACCCTACTACATTCACATACACACAATTCACACTGGTGAGTAGACAGTCTCACAGTAAGATATACACTACTATTTTCATAGGACTATCTTGGAATGATTGGAATTGGTGAAATTTCTTTTTCTGCTGACTAATATTATTTCAGTGTCCTACAATGAACATATAGTACCTTTCCCCCAAAATATACACACATGTGCTTTTTATCTTAACTGCCTCTATGGCGCAGGATGGATTGGGGGTAAGAGGGGGAGGCAAAAGAGGATTTATACTTCTTGTTTTAAAGAGTTCTGAATGTTTGGTTGATTAATAACTAATGCCTAAGTGTGATATGTGTTTCAGACCAATGATGAAATGAGAAAATAGGAAGATTTACTCAGAATCTATCAACACTATTATTTGGGGGAGGGCTTTGGGGACGCCCTCCCCCAACCAATCTTGTCAAGCTCCCTTCACTCACTGTCTCTTCCATATCCAGCTTCCACTCTGGCCTGTGGTACTCTAACTACAGAATGGTTAAAACCATGAATTTTATATTCATGACTGTCCCAGTAATTATTCTAATTATGACTTCTTTTTTCCTTGAATATTTTATTTATTCATTTGAGAGAGAGAGACAGTGAGATAGGGAACACAGGCAGGGGGAGTGGGAGAGGGAGAAGCAGGTTCCCTGCTGAGCAGGGAGTCCAAAATGGGGCTCAATCCCAGGACCCTGGGATCATGACCTGAGGCAAAGGCAGCCGCTTAACGACTGAGCCACCCAGGCACCCCTCTAACTAAGACTTAAAACATTCCTTTTAAGAGGTTACAAATTCACCTATGTCCTATGTCCCAGAAAATTCAAGTGACGATAAGGTTTCCTCAAACAGAAATCTCCAATTACTATATATTTCAAATTACAGAAGAAAGAACTTACCCACAAACTCCCAGTATTTTTTATAATCAGCAGGAAATTTTCGTAAGTGCAGCTGATAGAATTTCTCTTTGTTTGGAGAGCTGATCCACTCCTGTGCCACCTATACAAAGTAAAAAGGCATATTAAGAGAGCAAAAACATTCTGGAAAGCCAATTCTAAACAGCAAAACTTCCCCAAACAAGTAATAAATAAAGCCCAGAACCTAAAACCCCAAGTGGCAGAACATGAAAAATTCATTTGTGACTTCTGGTTTCCAGTTTGGCATGTAAGGAACTTAGAAGTCACTACTTGATCCTAATGAGTAAAAAGCAAGCTAAAAACTCAAACCTTCCCATTATCACAAGTGACAGGAGCACAAAGCTCAGGGCCAGGAGAGGAAACACTGAACTGGAACTGATGGGCTGCTTCAGGCTCAGTGTGGACAGCTCTGAGAGATAACTACTCTAGGGGAAACACATCTTAAGGGGGACCCCCACACTTTGTTGAGTTCTACCTCTAAGGAGCCCTTCTGGCCCTCACAGCAGTAATGGAGAAAATGCATTCATGCTTCCAGCACAAGGAGGAGGAAATAAACTATTTTGAAATATACCAGAACATTTCGATCTTAACAAGGCTTGATCTTGGAGAAAGTCTCTTATTACCAGAATAGAACTATTTGAGGGAAGAAAAATAACCAACTACAGCCCATTCTGGCCATCCTGTCCCCCCTAGGGGGGGTGGGGGGAACTGAGAAGCATGTGTATGGTTCATAGTCCAGGAGCCAAACCTCCCCAGAAGACTGAGAGGCTATCACAGGATTACAGAAAGGTCCCCCTCCTCCATAACTTACCACATTACCAAAGGCCTTCTTACTGCTGACTCTTCCTTTCACCTACATCATGTCCACCTTACAACAAAAATTGTAAGGTACACTCAACAAAGGCCAGAAACAGAGACTGAATAAGCATCAGAATCAGAGGTAGATATGGCAAGAATGTTGAAATTATCACACCAGGAAATTTTTTAAAAATGGTAATTAATATACTATGTGTTTAATGGAAAAAGTAGGGCATGGAAGAAATGATAATGGGGGTGGCCTGGGTGGCTCAATCATTTTAGCATCCAATTCTTGATTTCAGCTCAGGTCATGATCTCACAGTTCTGAGATCAAGTCCTGCCTTGGGCTCCATGCTGGCCATGGAGCTTGCTTAAGATTCTCTTTCTCCTTCTCCCTCACTGTATTTAAAAAAAAAAAAAAAAAAAAAAAAAGAATAGATGATAATGTAAATTCTAAGAATCAAAAGAAATGCCAGAGACCAGAAAACACTGACAGAGATGAAGGATGATGTCTCTGGTGGGCTCGTCAGGAGACTGGACACGGCTGAGGCAAGAACTGCTGAGCTTGAGGATCTGGCGACAGAAACAATCAAAGCTGCGAGGCAAGAAGAACAAAGACCAGGGGACAAGAACAGAATACCCAAGAACTGCGGGCCAGGGCCAAAGAAATGGGACAACCAGGAGCAGGAGTGAAAGGAACAGAAGCAAGACCTAAAGTGATCATGACTGAGAGTTTCCCCCAAATTAATGTCTGACACCAAATCACAGATCCAGAAAGCTCAGAGGACAGCAAGCAGAACAAATGCCAAAAACTATACATAAGCGTATCGTACTCATACTTCAGAAACCTGAAATAGCAAAGATAAAAAAATCATGAAAGAAATCAGTGGAGAAAAACATCCTCCCTACTGAGCAGAAAAGGTAAGCATAAGAATTACATCTAAATTCTCAGAAACCATGTAAAAAGGAAGAAAGTGGAGCAAATATTTAAACTGTTGAGAGGAAAAAACCTACCATCGTAAAACCCTGAACCTACAAAATTATTCTCTGAAAGTGAAGGAGAAATAAAGGCTTTCTCAAAGAGAAATGGAGGGTTATTTGTCACCATTAAATTTATCTTGCAAGAAATGTTAGAAAAGATCTTGAGAAGGAAAAGCATATTGGTCAGAAACTGGGATCTACAGAAACAAAGAGCATCAGAGAATAAGTGAAGGCGAAATTAAAACCTTTATGTTTCTTATTCTTAACTAATCTAATAGTTTATTCAAAATAATAGCAATGATTTATTCAATTATGTATGTTTACATGTGTATATATGCTTATGTATGTTTACACATAAGTGAAACAAACGCCAGTAATGATGCAAGGGGTGGGGGCGAAGAATTGGTAATATTCTATTATAATGTACTTACACACCCATGAAGTGTTACCTCAAAGTGGACTCAGATTAGTAGTAAATATGTATTGCAGGCTCTAGGGCAACCACTAAAAAATGTAAAGAATAATTTGATATGCTAAGGAGAAAGAGAAAATGGCATTATATAAAATGCTCAGTGAAAACCACAATGGTGGGGGTGTCTGGGTGGCTCAGTTTTTCAGCATCTGCCTTCAGCTCAGGTCATGATCCCAGCATCCTGGCATCCTGCGTGGGTGGGGGGAGCTCCCTGCTCAGTGGGAAGCCTGCTTCTCCCTCTGCCATTCCTTCTGCTCGTGTTCCCTCTCCTGCTGTCCCTCTCTCTGTCAAATAAATAAAAATCTTAAAAAAAGGAAGAAAAAACAAAAAACCACAATGGCAGGGAGGCACATGGGTGGCTCGGTTAAGTGCCCAACGCTGGACTTCAGCTCAGGTGATGATCTCAGGGTTGTGAGACTGAGTCCCACCTTGGGCCGGACATGGAGCCTGCTTAAGATTCTCTCTCCCTCTGCCCCTCCCCACTGCTCATGTGCGTGCTCTCTTATTCTCAAAAAAGGAAAAAACCGTAGAAATTAATCCACTTATATCAATAGTCGCCTTAAATGTCAATGATTAAATACACCAAATAAAAGATAAACTGTGAGAGTGAATCAGAAAACAAGACCCAACTATATGCTGTCTACAAGAAACTGACTTTAAAAGTAAAGACACATTAAGGATTAAAGTAAAGGGATGGAGGAGCACCTGGGTGCCTGCTGGTTAAGCATCCGACTCATGGTTTCAGCTCAGGTTGTTAATCTCAGGGTTGTGAGATCGAGCCCCACGTCAGGCTCTATGCTCAGCACAACCTACTTAAGATTCTCCTTCTGCCTATCCCCCACCTCATTCTGCCTGCTCTCAATAAATGAATCTTAAAAAAAAATTTTTAAAGTAAAGGGACAGAGAAAGATAATCATGCTAACAGTCGTAGAAAGGAAATCATAGCACACAAGGCAATTTCCATGTACTTTTTTTTAAAGATTTATTTGACAGACAGAGATCACAAGAAGGCAGAGAGGCCGGCAGAGAGGCAGGCAGAGAGAGGGGGGGAAGCAGGCTTCCTGCTGAGCAGAGAGCCCGATGTGGGGCTCGATCCCAGGACCCTGGGATCATGACCTGAGCCAAAGGCAGAGGCTTTAACCCACTGAGCCACCCAAGCGCCCCTCCATGTACTTCTTAACACCACTGCACCTGCTAGTAGATGCCATTTCTAGTGGAAAAAACTAATATTCAAATAACATGCCCAAAGCAATATAGCTAGTAACTGGTCAAATAGAATTTTTTTTAAAAACTTATTATCTACATTTTCTAACAAACACTTGAAGGAATGAAGAAAGAAAGAGAGAAAAGAAGCGAAAGAGGGAGTAGCTATATTAACTTCTGGCAGAGCAGATCTCAAGGCAAGGAAAGTTCTCAGGGATGAAGAGGGGCATCAGGTGAGGGACAAATAAGTCACCACTCCAAGATACATGGGTCCATGTATCTTACATGGGTAAGAAGACACAATAAGCCTTCATATGTGTGTGCCTAGCAAAAGAGAATCAAAATAAGTGAGGCAAAACTGATAGAACTGCAAGAAAAAAATATCTATTTTTACACTCTTTAATAAGAAATGGACAGATCTAACAGGCAGAAAATTAGGAAAGACAGCTGAACTCAAAAGCACCACCAATCAGCCAGATACAAATGAAATCTATAGACTACTCCACAACAGTAGCAGATCATACATTCTTTTCAAGCTCACATGGCAAAAGACCACATCCACTTTAACAAATTTAAAAGGACAGAAATCATACGCTGTCTGTTCCAGACTATAACAGAATTAAACTAGAAATCAACATCAGAGATAACTGGAAAAGCCCAACGTATCTGGAGATTAAACAACGCATTGTTAAGTAACACACGGTCAAAGAAATTTCAAGAGAAATTTGAAAAATATATTGAACTAACTAAAAATGAAAAACACAACTTGTGTAAAGCAGACACAGTGCTTAAAGGGAAGTTTATCCACAATGAATGCATATATTAGAAAATCAGTAATCTAAGCTTCCACCTTAGGAAACTAGAAAAGAAAAGCAAATTAAATTTAAAGCAAGCATAAAAAGAGAAATAATAAAAGAGCAGAAATCAATGAAATTGAAAACAGGAAATCGGTAAGAAAAATCAATGAAACCAAAAGCTGGTTCTTTGAAAAGATCATAAAAATGATGAGCTTCTAGCCAGGCTGAGGGAAAAAAAGACACAAATTTCCAATATCAGAAATGAAAGAAGAGACATCACTATAGATCCCACAGACACAAAAGTGATAACAAAGAAATATTATGAACAACCCTATCATCACAGATTTGATAACCTAGGTAAAATGGACCTATTCCTAGAAAGAAATAATCTGCCAAAATTCACACAAGAAATAGATAACATGAACAGGCCAACATCTATTAAAGAAATTCAATCAATAAAAAAAAAAGGAACCTTCTGAAGCAGAAAATACCCAGGCCAGCTGACTTCACTGGTGAATTCTACCAAATTTTTTTTTTTTAAAGATTTTATTTATTTATTTGACAGATAGAGATCACAAGCAGGCAGAGAGGCAGGCAGAGAGAGAGGAGGAAGCAGGCTCCCTGCTGAGCAGAGAGCCCGACGTGGGGCTCGATCCCAGGACCCTGGGATCATGACCTGAGCCGAAGGCAGAGGCTTAACCCACTGAGCCACCCAGGAGCCCCTCTACCAAATTTTTGAGGAAGAAATTATACTAATTCTCTATGATCTCTTCCGGAATACAGAAGCAGTAGAGTAGTCCCTAACTCATTCTATGAGGCCAACACTTTACCCGAATACTAAACCAGACAGACATTACAGGAAAAGAAAACCATAGCTCAGTATCTCCAACATAAAAGTAAAAATCCCCACCAAAACATTAGCAAATGGAATCCAACAATGTATAAAAAAGAATCACACAGCACAACAACGAAGTGCAATCAATCCCAGGCATGTAAGACTGGTTCAACATTAAAAAATTAATTAATGTAATCCATACCATCAACAGATTAGCAAGGCTGCAGGATATAAGCTAAAGTACAAAAATATTTCATATGTACTAATAATAAATAAGTGGAGTTTGAAATATATAATCATGCACATTAGCACTCCCCAAAATGAAATATTTAAAAATAAATCTAACAAAATACATGTAGGAGCTATATGAGAAAAACCACAAAACTCTGATGAAAAATATCAAAGAACTAAATAAACAAAGATATTCCATGTTCAAAGGTAGTAAGAGTCAATATTGTCCAAATGTGAAAAATTCTTCCCAACTTGATGTATAAATTCAATGCAATCCCAATAAAAATCCCAGCAAAGTATCAACAGACTGATTTTGAAGTTTATATGGAGAGGCAAAACATCCCGAGTAGCTAACACAATACTGAAGAACAAAGTCAGAGGACCCAATTTCAAGATTTACCATAAAGCTACAGTAATCAAGATGTGTGGTACTGATGAACGAATAAATAAGGAGATCAATGCAACAGAAGAGAGAGCCCAGAAACAGACCTGCATAAATGATCTAATCCCAGTCAATGGGTCAAAGGAGCAAGAAACAATGCAACAGAGCAAAGACGATCTCTTTCAACAAACAGTGCTAAACATCTGAGCACCCACAAAAATGAAGGTAGACACAGATATCACACCCTTCAAAAAATTATCTTAAAATAGATCAGAGATCTAAATGTAAAATGCAAAACTATAAAGTTCCTAGAAGGTAGCACAGGAGCAAACCTAGAGAATTTGGGGTATGGTGACGACTTTTCAGATGTAACATCAAAGGCATGACCCATGAAAGAACTGATGAGCTGGACTTCATTAAAAACGTTCTGCTCTGAGTAAGACAATGTCAGGAGAATAAGAAGAGAAGCCACAGACCTGGAGAAAATATTTGCAAGAGATACACCTGATAAAGGACTATTACCCCAAATTTATAAAGAACCCTTAAAACTTAACAATAAGAAAATCACCCCAAAATGGGCAAAAGACCTGAAGAGACATCTCCCCAAAGAGGATATACAATGGCAAGTAAACACTGGAAAAGATGTCCACAATCCTATGCGATTAGAGACTGAAAATTAGATGCCACCAAATGCCTACTGGAATGGCCAAAATCCAAAACACTGATACCACCAAATGCCGAGGAGGACATGGAGCAATGCAAAGTCTCATTACTGGTAGAAATGCAAAATATGTGCCTTAAGCCACTATGGAAGGCAGTTTCTTTTCTCTCTCTCTCTCTTTTTTTTAAAGATTTTATTTATTTATTTGACAGTCAGAGATCACAAGTAGGCAGAGAGGGAGGCAGAGAAAGAGGAGGAAGCAGGCTCCCGCCGAGCAGAGAGCCCGATGCGGGGCTTGATCCCAGGACCCTGGGATCATGACCCGAGCGGAAGGCAGAGGCTTCAACCCACTGAGCCACCCAGGCGCCCCTGGAAGGCTGTTTCTTACAGAACCTATAATACACTTTTTTTTTTTTTTTAAAGATTTTATTTATTTATTTGACAGACAGAGATCACAAGTAGGCAGAGAGGCAGGCAGAGAGAGGGGGAAGCAGGCTCCCAGCTGAGCAGAGAGCCCAATGCGGGGCTTGATCCCAGGACCCTGAGATCATGACCCGAGCCGAAGGCAGAGGCTTAACCCACTGAGCCACCCAGGCGCCCCTTCCTATAATACACTTTTATGCAGCAAGTGCATGTGACATTTACCTAAAATGGACTGAAAACTTATATACATTAAAAACCCGCCCATGTTTACAGGAGCTTCCTAACTGTCACTTTGACAGGAAGTGACCAAGACGCTGTTCAGTAGGTGAGCAGATAAATAAACTGAAGTACATCTAGACAAGGGCTATGTTACCCAGCACTAAAAAGAAGTGATCTGTTAAGCCATGAAAAGATCTGGAGGAAACTTTAAATGCGTATTAAATGAAAGACGGGCACCTGGGTGGCTCAGTCAGTTGAGCTTCTGACTCAGTTTCAGCTCAGGTCACGATCTCAGGGTCATAGGACTGAGCAGCACGTTAGGCTCCATCTGGGCACAGAGCCTGCTTAAGACTGTCTTCCTCTCCCCCTCTTCCCTACCCCCACTCACGTGCGTGCATGTTCTCTCTCTCAAAATAAATCTTTTTTTAAAAAGGCACAGTAAGTGAAAGAAGCCAGTGTGAAGAGTGGAGGATTCCAACTCCATGGCATTGTGGAAAGGCAAAACTATGGGAAGAGTGAAAAGGGTGGCGGTCAGTGCTTAGGGAGGAGGGAGAGATGCACATGCAGAGCACAGGAGATTTTTAGGGCTGGTAACTATTCCGTCTGATACTATAATGGCAGACAGGACATCAACACGTTTGTGAAAACCTGTAGACCAAGAGTGAACCCTAATGGAAATCAATGAGCCAACGCACATCTGTCAATTCTAACAAATGTACCAGTCCGGCACCAGATGTTGATAACGGGGGAGGGCATGCATGCATGTGGAGACAGGAATATATGAGAACTCTGTACTTTCGGCTCTGTTTTGCTGTAAACCAATTAACTACTCTAAAAATAGTTTAATAAAAATAATTACTTTATAGCAGTTACGAGTAAAGCTGCTATAAACATGTGCAGGTTTTTAATTTCCAAAGCAACCTTAGGAGCCAGAAATAAAGAGGATCTCTGATCATCAAGCTATAATGGCCTACTAGAGGCCAAATTTATTGAGAGATCACAGAGAAACTCAAAAAAAGTACTAATGAATATTCTCAATATACCACATATACACTGGTTTGTACATTTGATGAAGTTACAGTTTTATCTGTTTCATAACCTTCTGGACTTGGAAAATTGAAACATCATGAATGGCATGTGCTAATATTTTCACATTAAGTGAAATAGTAGTTAAAGGTACAAGTAAGTGAATGCTTGTGGTCCATCAAAGCAGTATTAAGTTTGTAAGAAATCACCTAGGGAGGACAAATAATCACGCATATAGTTAGAAAGTAAGCTCCCTGGGTAGAACATTTACAACACACTGAACAGAAACTAACACTGGCTCTTCAAATTATCACAGAAGAGTGGAAATGGTGTAATATCATATAACACACTGTAACTTCAAAAACATACTGTGTCCCTTTTCTTTACACTGGGCGGGGCGGGGGAAACAGGTCCAGTCAGGCCCTGTACTCAGAGGACATACCAGTCTTCTTTTCTCAATAAATATAGAGAATGGGATTATTCTATAAAACTGTAGGTTTCTAAAAATTTGGTAATTTTTCAGATCAAGTATTCTAATATTACATCTTTATAAAAATGTTACCACTACATACATTTTCTTTGATTATAATGACATGGTTAAGATAATTCTCTTGATTTAAAAAAAATCCCATTATTAAAATAACAGCTATTTCACTGCAGAAAAGGAGTTTGTGCAACGGTGGCTCCCAGTAACCAGTGCCACGCCTGCCTTACAGGTTACAAGAAGATCGAACCAAACCCAAAACCTACGAAGCAACTGCCACTCATACTCATACATCCTGTCTTCCCTTTCTTTACGGAGTCAAAGGCAAACCCATTAATTTTGTTCTGAATCCCTCTTTACCTCAAGACTCAATTTCTGAAGTTATCCACTGTCTTATATCAATTTCTTCCTGCTCATTGCTTCTTCCTATCAGCATACACCTTGACCTACTTCTTGGAAAACAAAAAACCAACCCAAACCATGTGGAGACGGGGGGGGGGGGGGTAATATAGGAACTCTGTGCTTTGTCCTCACTTTTGCTGTAAATCTGAAAATGCTTTATAAAGTTTATTAATGGGAAAAAAAAAAAAAAAGAACCACGAAGCAAACAAAACAAACCTTTCTTTAATTCCTGAATCACCATCCAACTACTGCCCCATTTTTCTGCTCCCCTTCCTTTTCCAAAAACAGTCCTGCTATTCCCATCTTTTCTACCTGGCTTCTGTCCTAACCAACCCACCAATATGTCTCATCCATATGGCATACTCCACTTTCAAAGATTACTTCCTTGCCCTCTTTTTGCCTCCTCGCTTTTGATGTCAGGTCAACAGAATTCATCAAAACCTCCAGTGCAAGATGTACTCCCATCAACACTCTATGCAAGGCCTCTCTTCCTCTACCCCCAAGGCCAGAACTTCCACCCTCCACACTCACTGTGTCTAGAACGAGCATCACTAAAAAAATCCAGTGCAGTGTGTGTTTACCCAAAGGACACTGCGGTGTAAACGTGCCTACTTGTTTTTAGTCAGTACTTAAGAGTCTGTTGTGGGGCACCTGGGTGGCTCAGTGGGTTAAAGCCTCTGCCTTCAACTCAGGTCATGATCCCAGGGTCCTGGGATCGAGCCCCACATCAGGCTCTCTGCTCTGCGGGGAACCTGCTTTCTCCTCTCTCTCTCTGCCTGCCTCTCTGCCTACTTGCAGTATCTGTCAATTAAATAAATAAAATCTTTAAAAAAAAAAAAAAAAAAAGAGTGTTGCTACAGACTGCAGTTAGAACTGCCATATTTTATTCATCCAACCTAACTGATTCCCGCTCTGTAAACAATTCTTTTAATAACATCTTGAGGCTACAGGGACGGACATGTGCATGTTCTGATGCATACACCTCAGTCTGAAACTAAGAGGTCAGCTAGGATCACAAACTTTGGCTCACCACTCTGTTAACATCCTTTTCTTCTTTGTGAGTTAGAGCAGCACTACATATATTCACCATTTAGTCTTCCCTTTGATGGATGGCTAGTTTTAGTTTTTGTCCATCTTCTATTGATTTCCCCATATTTTTTGTTGATTTACAAAAGCTTTTTGTATATTCTAGCTGTCTCTTGTCACTTTTGGAATATTTTAACTCTTCTTCCTGTTAACTATGAATATGGGGTCCTTCACTGAAAAATGTTTAACTTTGACAGGGTAAAACCCAAATTTTTCATCTTGTGCTTAATACTTCTTGGGTTTTTAGGACTTCAGTCACCTAAACTGACATGTGTTTTCTGATATTGTTTATTCTCTCATGTAATTCAAATACACGCGTTAGTTGACGATTATGTGCTATAAAACAGTAATGTAAGCTAATTTTTTCCCACTAGAGTAGGCCAATTTCCCCAGTACTATCTAACAATTTATCCTTTCCCTGCTGACTTGTGGCAGTCTAGCATTCTTATCCTAGGTTGTCATATATGCCGGGGGGTGGGGGCGGGGGGGTAGGTCTCAGGAGCTAAAGGATCTCTGTTCCACTTCAGTGAGTTGTCTGCCCATTCCCGTGCCCTCCAATTACAACACTTTGAATATGTTTTCATATTAAATAAGGTGAGTGTCCCCTCTCCCCATCACGCTGTTCTTTTTCAAAATGACTATTAAAATATTTTATTCTTCACATAAATTTTAAAATGCTTATAAAGCTCTTCAAAAAAAGTCCTGCTTGGGGGCACCTAGGTGGCTCAGCTGGTTAAGCATCTTCCTTCAGCTCAGGTCATGGTCCCAGGATTCTGGGACAGAGCCCAAAGTTGGGCTCCCTGCTCAGCGGGGAGTCTGCTTCTCCCTTTGCTTTTGTCCCTCCCTGCAGCTTTTTTAAAAAAATCCTGCTGGAATTTTAACTGAAACTGTATCAACTGTATAGATTCCGAGAGAAGTCATATTTTTACAATGTTAAATTGTCTTATCCATGAACATGGTACCTCTCTTCATTTATTCACTCTTTCTTAATGGCCTTTAAAATAGAGTTAAGACTCAATTGTTCTCCATAAATACCTCATGCATTCGCTGCTAAGCTCTTAACATGTTTGCAGTTTGGGTTTGATTATAACTGATACTTCTTTCATACATTCTAGCTAGTTATTACAGCTATAAAGGAACATTTTTTCTGCACATCACCTTGTACCCAACTACTGATTCTACCGGAGTTTCTATGTAGATAGCGATACCATCTGCAAATGATCAGGATTATGACACTTCCAATTATTCACTGCTGTTTTCCTTACCTTCCTAACTGTATTACGGAGTATTAGCTGGAGTAACAGTCATTGTCCACAACCACCGCTCTGTCAGTTGCTGCTTTGAATATTTTGAGATTAAACCACTGCATCCACAGATGCTCATGGTTGGTTCTATGTTCTTGGGTTATAGTTCCCTCTATGAGTACCTACTGTCTTTGTGTTTCTGAATTATTTTCACGTTTAATTTTGATTGTAAAACTGCAGTCCTGCTTTCTTTTGTTCATGTTCTTCTGTTACCATCTTTTTCCATCCTTCCATTATAACTTTTCTAGCTCTTTTTATGCATGCCTCTGGCAGAGAGTGTTACTAATGGAACTTGCCTCTTCAGTACATTCTAGTTGCAGCAAGACTAGTACATCAAGGTCTTGCTGCAACTGTTATGGTATATGTGTGCTTAGTTATATTCTCTATATAAGAACCCTCTCAACCCAAACTCTTAACTGGTAAATTTTCAGTTTTATCATCTCAGCTCATTTTTTCCCTCCTGAGATCCTTATTACACACAGAACTGTACTTGTACCAAACCTGTACCTTTTCTCTTCTATTTCCCACTTTCATCCTTTCCTGATCCCTCAGGTTGTGTATATTTATTATTCATGCCACTTATGAATTCTTGATTTCAACTATTATCTTTCAGCCACACTATCTTCTCTGCATTGTTACAGTTTCTCCTGCTTCATGTTTCATGTCCTCTCCTTTATCTCTGAAAATACTTAACATGCTTAGGACTAAAATCTTTTTCTGTCTGCTCCACTACTTTTTCTTTATCCTCTCTGTATTTTCCAGTTTGCTACTTTTCCCTTATAGTGACTATACTCCAAGGAGACTCATCTCTCCCCCTCTTGAATTCATACTCCCCACTGATACTAGGCACATCACTTGGAAAGGTACATGGGGCAGGGAAGGAGGGGAAGGGGCTAAATCCCAGCACCACTCTAGCTTTTGTGCCTCTGCTTATGAATGGGGTAGGGAGTAATGGGGGGAGCATACCTCATGGAATGAGCATGGTAATATTATAATCAGCAAATCTACCCCAGCACTTGTGTTTTTCAAACTCTGACTCCCTTGGTTACAATAACCTAGCCCTAGGGATAACAACTTTCAAGAACCCAGGAATTCAAAGATTCTTACTATCAGCCATGCCTCATATGGGCTGGGCTATAGAACCCTAATGCTACCTACTACTTTTGGCAGACATGAGCTAGCTGCAATTTTTCTGCTCTGCACTACACGGTAACATCAAAGCAGTGTTCTAGCCCAGCAGGATGAGAGGAAGGAAAAAGGGCAAAGTAAAAAATCCACTCTAACTCCCATCTGTGGCAGTTCTTCTAGTCTGGTCTATCATTTCCTTCCCACTCTGAGACCCACATCATGTCCTACCTACCCCTAGGCTTTCCCACAATATCTATTCGTCTAACACATTCAACTACATCCCTGTGGCTTCTATGATGTCACCTGTAGAAGAGACAGCCATTAGCCCAAATGCATGTGATGCCCAGGAAACAGCATCATCACCCAACCAGATGCTTAAGCCAAAAGCCTCCGAATCATCTTCTCTTTCCTTAATTCCAACATCCATTCCATCAATACATCTCCAAAATTTACCCACAATGAATTCACTTCTTGTTACTTCCACAGCTGTCACCCAAATCAAACTACCATCATCTTTCTCCCAGCCCCTTAACACATCTATAGCATCTATGCTGCCTTTCCAGATTATTCTCCATGGAGCAACCATGAATGATGGGTAAAAAACTGCAATCTACTGCATATTACTACTCCCCACCCTAACACCAATTAAACATCTTCCAGCACTTTCTCACTAAACTGAGGATGAAACCCCAACCCATAGTTCCAGGGCCATATACCATCTGGCTCCTGCCTACTTCTCCAATCTTATTATATTTCCCCTTTCCCCTCAGTTCCTTCACTCCAGCCACACCAGCCTAATCTCTCTGCTCATACATGCTCAGTTAGTTCCCATCTCAAAGCATCACGTTCCTGACATGCCCCTCTACCCTGCACAGAATGCTCTTCTTCAGCTCCCTGCCAGGTCTCAAGAGCAGCTTCCCAATGTCATTTATTCAACCTGTTTTGCTTCCTTTCAGAACAAATTACAATCTGAGATGAGCTAAAGAAATGAAGCAATTTCACTACAGGGGATTTAGGTACTGACAATCAAAGTCAGGACCCAAGAAGAGCACTTTCTTCCTACCTGCTCCCTATCCTACAACCTACAATGAGCCTGGTGACAGGAGAGAACTGCAGACAAGGACAGCAAATATAAACATTAAGATAAAAGAGCATTTGCCACAACCCCCCAAAAAAGGGGAACCTGCCAAAATGGCAAACATTTATCTGATACTTTTATGCATTAAATTTAAGGATTAAAAAACAAATGTATCTTCTATCAGGCACATCAGTATATAAAAGACTCCTATTGCTAGAACTTGAATTTGCTCTCACCTGTCTTTTGCACCAAGTGTTAATTTACATAATGTCATTTCACCTGCAGTAAGACATAGTGACTAAATATGCTTTATGTCCTAAATAAGATACCAACCAAACAGCATTCTATTAACAAACATTATGAAGTCAAATTCCATCAGAATGAGGGTAATGAGCCTTGGTCCAGGGCTGTGGTTGACGCCAGAGTCTGTGGCTCATTAGAATAAAATTTAAAGGAATCAAGGCATCTTAATACCACCAATAACTGTTGGCCTGAATAAACATAAGAAATGCTAATGGGGTGCCTGGGTGGCTCAGTGGGGTTAAGCCTCTGCCTTCAGTTCAGGTCATGATCTCGGGGTCCTGGGATGGAGCATCGGGCTCCCTGCTCAGTGGGGAGCCTGCTTTCCCCGCTCTGCCTCTCTGCCTACTTGTGATCTCTCTGTCAAATAAATAAAATCTAAAAAAGGGGGGGAAAAAAAGAAATGCTAAAACAATGTTGCTTAAGCTGTATGGTTAAAAAAGGAAAAAAAAAATTTCAAATAAAAATGAGAGCCTGAACACAGCCATTTCCCCTTTCACCCCTCTTGATACCCCACCAAAACACCAAAGAAATTTTTAAAAACAGGATTAGTTCATTAGGACAAAGAACATAAGACACATGTCTCAAAATGCTGGAAGCTGGAAAGCAGCTGGATGAACGGTAGCAGACTCAGAAAGCCCAAGAAGCTGAGCTGCAGCCGGTAAGCTATGCGATGGAGACCTCTGATCTGGAAGGATGGCTGAAGGGAGACAGCCCCTCCCTGCTACCCGCAAAACACTGCAGACTTTGTCTGTGGAGAGGGTAAAAAACAGTCTTCAGCCTTGGGGGCAGCAGGTATGGTGGAGATCCGGTACTGACAAAGAGGGAAATTAGCCAAATGCTTCGACACTGAATGCCAGGACCCCCTTCCCTGTGTCCCCTGACCCTCATCCCTCAGTCAGCTCCCCGGTCAGCTCCCCGTCACACCTACCCCCTCCCCGCAGAAATATCTGAAGATCCTTTGGGAAATCTGACCTCACTTAAAGAGAGGAAAAAAGACTCCAGATGTTGACATGTAAGGGTGGGAATGGGGCTTCACAACAAAACGCCAACACTTAACTGTCCTACCCTTTCACTCAGAGCTTCTCTTTAATCTTATACACAACAAAATAGATTTGTAACTACACTGAATCATACAATCTTCACACAAAGAATGAAATTAACGCTGGGTTCCACCACGTTCTGGTGTCCTTCAGATCCCATTTAATTCGCACAGTGCAATAAAAAGGATCATTTTAGCACAGGAGGAGTTTCAGGTACTCCTAAGCATCTCTTTTAACCCATCATTATTTAAATTCATCCCCCCGCCTTTTTTTTTTACAGTATTTTCACAAACTGAGATGTATTTCACACAATATAAAATTTACCATTTTAAAGTGTACCCTTTTAGTGGTTTTTAGTAGATTCACTATTTCATGGAGCTATCATCATTACTTAAATTCCAGAACACTTGCATCATCTCAAAATAAACCCTATACCTATCGGGAATCTCCTTTCCCTCCTCCACCCAACCCCTGGTAACCAATAATCTACTTTCCGTCTTTATGGATTTACCTATTCTAGACATTCCATATAAATGGAATCTTATAATATATGGCCATCTGTATCTGACTTCTTTCACTTACCAATATGTTTTCTTTTTAATTGAAGTATACCGGACATATAATATTAGTTGCAGGTATCAGCATAATAGTAACAATAACAATATATATTATATAATATTACATTATAATATATAATAACTTTTCAAGGTTCATCAACGAACATGTAAAAGTAGCAGATAATGGCTTATTCCTTTTTAGAACTGAATAGCATTTCATTGTATGGACATTAATACATTTTGTCCATTCTTCAGCTAATGGATATCTGGGTTATTTCCCCTTTTGGGCTACTATGAATAATGTTCCTATCTGCTTTTCAGTGTCCTGTTCTTAACTGTGAGTAGATCACCCCAAATCATTACCTATCTGAAGAGTTAATGTAAAAGGTCTGTATACACTAAAATGAACAGGCAAAAAGCAACAGGGGGAACAGGAACCACGCAAAGAGAACTTTTTAACGAACTTTAAAACTATCATTACCAAATTGCAGACAATAAAGAAATGCCATGCCCATGAAAAGAACAGGATCCTATAAAATAGAATCCTTAGAGACCAAGAGTCCCATGAAAATCAAAGTATGTTCAAAAAATTCAACAGGTGAGAAAGCCTCCAATAAAGTAGAAAAAGAAAAGTGAGATGGAAAGTAGAAAAAATGAGAAAATCAAAGACATTTTAAGACACGAAAGGTGTCAAAACCATCCACACATCCTTTTCTCAGGAAGCTGGAAGGCTGTACCTTCCTAAAATGATGGCATAACTAAGAAAGAGGACTAGGGGCACAAGAGAAAGAGAGCCTACACAGGAAAGAAGGAAACGCAAGGCCCGGGATGAGGGTGGGGAGTCCTTTGGGATAACCACCATAAACCAAGAATATGAAACTTACAGATTACTTCGTGTACCTGACCATTAGAGATTTAAACATCCAAGAGAGTCTGAATCTAATTTAGTTTTAAGTATACAGAAAGTTAAATGAGATAATAAACCCAGAAAAAACCAAGAGTTGAGAAGGAAAGGAAAAGTAGTTACGTCTGGCATAAACATATAGCATACTATATGACTTAGCTGTAGAAAAGGATACCTTTTATAAAATCAAAACAACAACAAACACTGACCTAAAAATCATAAAACAGCTCTGTAATGAGGATGAGGGGCAGGAAAGATGAGTGCAAACGCAGGGTTGGAAGAAAGGATACTTCCTATAGCAACAGAAAATGCCTAAAACTGAAAAATTAAGATGTCACACGAGTGATACGTTTTAGAAATATGGAAGTAGAAAGTAGACATCAAAAGGATCCACTGAGAATAAAAAATGGTTACTGAGGGGATGAGGGATACGTGCCATTTTTTACAAAAGTATTTGACTATTTCAAACTTTGTATATGTAAAGAGTGCCTGGGTGGCTCAGTCAGTTAAGTGTCTGCTTTCAGCTCAGGTCATGATCTCGGGGTCTGGGGACCAAGCCCAATGTCAGGCTTCCTGCTCAGTGGGAAACCTGCTTCCCCCTCTCCCTCAACCACCCCTTCTACCAGCTTGTGCTCTCTCTCAAATAATACAAAATAAAACATAAAAAATAAACTCTTGTGTATCTATAAATGGAACTTGTGCCTATTCTGTTTTGAAAAGGCTAGAGCTACAAAAACGTCCTGAAGGGAAGAAATCTTATCAAGGAATATAGGATTAGCTCTTAATTTAGGGAAGAGTAAATAAAAAATACATCTGTCCTAAATTTCAGGGCTGTGAATGGCTTCTCAGAGAATTTCCAGGAAGAATAAAGATTAAAAAAAAAATTAGCTTCAAAATGAATAAAATTTATTTTCCTAAGCACATTTAACTACATATACTGTTCACTAAGCTAAGAATATTTCTATGGGAAGAAAATAATTCTCCTAATACCACATCAGTATTTCACTTTGTTATTATGGAGATATTAAAGATCCTCTGTCAGTTAGTTGTTTCTAATGCTTTTGAAATACATTAAACTAAATCTTAAAACAATGGCTAAAATTGAGGGCATAAATTGATATAAAGTATATTTTAAGGATGCTCTGATTCAAGTTTTATAACAAATATTCACAATTTACTTGATGATCTTACGTAGCACACTTGCCCCTTCATGTGATACATTTCCTTTTCCTTCAACATGCTGAGCGGGATCCCCCCCTTAGTATCTGCCCTCAGCTTGCCTGGAATATACTTCCCATGCTGGATTCCTTCTGGTACCAGTGTAAACACTTATTTCTTATTGAACCTTTCTGTCAGAAATGGCCTATGCCCTTTGTGCTAGATACACTAGGGCCCTTCTCCTAATCTGAAATGATCACATTCAGAAGGCAGAGGCCTGTAATAAAACTTGACACGTATGGGCCACCCAAATACCTTGCAGGTGAATGAGTACACAAATATTTACCTCAGTGTTCTTGCTTATGATTTTAAGAAATTCAGGTTGTTACACACTCATTTTTTTTTTAAAGTAACTTGAAAAAGTAAAAATGTAACTTCTCACCCCAACCTGCTTTGTTTTCAAAATGCAGTTGGATGCTTACACTTGAAAGAATCATTCACTGTTTTTCTGAGATTAAAATTTAACTGGGAATCTTGTATTTTACTTGGCAATCCTCACCAGGGGGAGTAAGGAAGACAGAAGAACCAGAATACGCATTGAGACAGGGGAGGCAATTAAAGGGAGAGAGCAATTGCTAGGATGAGTGAGAAACTGGGAAGACAGATATATAAAAAGGAATTTAGGATTTACTGCTTTGTGTTGTTCAATGTAATTTACCCCATGCCACCTCCTCAAGAAAACTTCAGTAAAGGTTTGTTATTACTTAAAAATAAATGTAGAAGGGAAACCACCTCCTTTGAGAAGTCTTCCCTTACCTCTGTATCAAAAAACACTCCTGTGCTACCTCTGGACTTGGTTCATTAGCACTCTGAATTGTGTCTGGAGGCCCCAGAAGGGCAGAGGTTAAGAAAGTATTCCTCTGTATCACCAGCAACTAGAACAGCATCTGGCATAAATGTTCGTTCAACATATCTCAAAGCTCCATCTAAATCAAAACTAGGTCAGTTATTTTAACTGTACTCTAATCACTACCAAAATAAAAAAAGAAGCAACTTCAAAGTCTTGGCAAGTATACAGTAAAAATATACTTACTGTTTCAAAAGTATTCAGTATCATCAAAGGGAAAAAAACATTAAAATAATCGCCACAATCTTGAAATCTGATAGGCACAGGTCTTGAGATGGACTGACAAAGGCTTGCTGGGGGCCCGCACTGATCAAAGTTCACAAACATTTCATATTTCCATTTTAAAACCTCTTTGACAAAGGTGTCAGAGATGGACTGTGATGACAAGAGAATGTTGACTGGAGTGGAAGCTGAGAAGGATTTGCTTTCACCAAACGTTAGTTTGTAACCTTGCCTGTTGGAATTATTTGGAGTCTGAGGATGGAGAATATTGCACAAACTCTTCACTTCACCCACCGGCTTTGGAGACAACACAGAGGCTGGCTGTGGGACTTTCAAAACAGCCTGTGTCCCACTTGACTTATTTTTTAGAGCTGGTGGAAGTGCAGGGGTACTTTCCAAAGACTTGGAAAGATTAGCAATTCGTGAAGTACTACTTGAGCTAAAAATCTTAGCAGTGGAAGGTCTCGAAGGCTTAGATGCAGAAAGAGGCAAACCAGGTTTACGAAATACATCTTCATCGGCCGCTTTGGCTTCACAGTGTTTTGCGCAGTATTCACCCTGGTTTTTCGGTGTTTCAACACAATCTTTGTACTTACATTTTGTGCTACTCCAAGATTCCAACTGATGCCGACTTAGAGAATCTTCTTCCACCTGTGCTGTATCTTTGCCACGAATTACTTCAATGAGTTTCTCATTTCCGTTCTCCATCTGTGAACACAAATCCATATCTTCAGGATTGTGCTGTGTCAGAAATATATTCTCATCTTCTGTATCACTGTTCGAGTCCAGCTCTCCGTCTTTCAAAGTTGCCAACTCTAAACGATGTACTGTTGGGTCACTTCCACCTAAGGGGTCGGCTGAAGCAGAGACATTTATTTCATTTGTTGGTATTCTTCCATTTAACACAACAGAAGCACAGGGGCTCAAGAGGCAAGTATCATCTGTCACTTGAGAGACATATTTTGTTTTCATGGGTTCTGGTTCTGAAGACACACGTTTTATTGATTGTTTCCCAGTGGTGTTAGCAACCGCCTCAGTTCCTCCTTTATAACTGTAATCTGAACCATCTGATTCTGGGACAAGTATGTCAGAATTCTGTGCTGCACACGGCCCTGCTCTTGTAGTATCTTTACTTTCATAATCCGAAAGTCCTTGTCTATTTTTTTGTGATTTGGATCTCATCTGCCTTCGCAACTGAAGATCTTGACTTGTCAGCAGTTTCTTATTATTTTTGACAGAGAGAGTCTGAGGGGAAATTAACTTAGTCTTTTTTCTAGTATCAACCACTCCAACACTTGTGCCATGGCGGCGTAACTTAACTAAATAATCTAGAGATCGCTGAGACAACTCAAATGCCCTACGAGGAGCCTTCTTTAGACCAAGTTTCTCAACCTTTGAAGTTGGTTCAGGGCACTGGCGCAATTTCTTTGGTGGAACTATAGCAGGAGTTGTCCTACAACTTATGTAATTTGAACTTTTATTCTGCCCTTTCTTGGTATCTGAATGCGCTTTCTTAGGAGTTTTAGAAAGTGGGACTCTCCTAATGGGTCTGGAATAAGTACGAAGTTTTGGAGAAGACTTCTTTAGTGCAACCGTAGTGTCTTTGTCTCTCTGAACACTTGAACTGGGACTTGTCCTTAGGTCCATACTTTTAAAATCATTTTTAGTCAGACTCCTCTCATTAAGAATATCAGGCTGGTCCTCATTTCTATCAGAAGGTGAAGGTCTTGGACGATCTTCAGCCATAGGTTTTTCAAATCGTTTTCGCTTACGTTTTTTTACTTCAATTTCACGAATTTCCCCAACAGAAATACTGCTCTGCGGTTCTGTGTGTTTTTCAATGCCTTCTGCTACTTTCTTAATAACCTCTTCAGATACATAATCTGTCTCATAACCCCAATCATTTGTGATATCAGCTATGTCAGCTGAAAAAGAATTTTTCTCATTCTCTTGAACTGAATTCTTGTCTGGTTCCTGATCTTGCCAAACAGAAAACACTTCACATGGACTTTCAAACTCAAAAAACTGAGAATCCGATTCCTCAAACTGCAAGAGGGACTTTGTCTCCTCTTCCTTTATTAGCTTCTTTTCCACATTCGCACTAGCTATTGAAGTATGCTGCTCCGGACATTCATTCTTGATGCCTATTTTATCTTGCTTAATAGGTCTCTCAAAACCCAGAATTTCATCATCATCGTCATCATCATCAGAATCTGAAATAATAATAATCTGGCCCCGGCAGGCTTCCCCAGTATTATTCTGGTCAGCCAGGAAACACCTTCTGTCATCCTTCACTCTTCTTTGTAGCTGGCATGAGCTTTTTTGAGTTGAATCTGATGGGAACTTAATAACACTGGCCTGAGCTAGTAAAGATAACTTGTGGAGGTCTCTGTCTACCTGAGAATCTGTTAAGGTGTCAGACTGAGGACTTAGGCCAAGAGCCTGTTCTCTCAAGTGAGAAGACAACGGACTACTGTTCTTGCTACTTTCCTTATCTCTTGATTCAAAAACAGTCACAGGATCTTTGAAGGGAGAAGTTTTCTTCACAAAAGTGTTGGTCACTTCCGTAAATGAGACCAAATCTTTATCATCAATGTGACATTCCTGCATTTGATAGCTGTTTTCATGAGAAGAGAAAACATCTAACTCTTCACTCTTCAGTGGCTTCTTTTTCAGCAGTAAACTGTTTTGAGATTTTTGTTCCCCATTTTTATCATCCAGAATGCCATTAGGATCTAAAGAGAGATTGTGCATGAAGCCGTCCCCTTTCTGACCTCCTGAATCTTTCCTTGAATAGAAACGGTCAATGTTAGACACAGCCAGGTTTTCCTCTAAATTGCCAGTATTACTGACCAAAGTACCTTTCCTGTGTTGCTTCTTTATTACATGTGATAACTTAGCACAGATTTCATCTTTACGTGCCTTAGTTTTTGATTTTGAGGTTTTGCCAAGAGCATCATCCTTGAAAGAGAAATTCTCAGTTGATGTGGATGCCTTCTCCAGAGATTCAGTGCTAGAGCTGGTTAACAAACGTGTTGACATGATTATTCCTCTGTCACATCCCCTTTCTGGATCATTCCTTGAAGTACAATTCTCTTTCACAGACTTCTGCTTCCCTGTACTTCTTTTAACTTGATCTTGACCTTTTTCAGTGAAAAGGTTTTTACTACTCTTCTTTATGCATGACTCGGCTGGGACATGATCTTCTAGTTTCCAGTCTTTTATAAAATTTTGCTCATTATCCTCTTCTATAGTGTTACTTGCTTTGATCAATATATTCTCTTGCATCTGATAGGTCTCCGCTTTCATTGGTTCTTTAGGAAATGTTGGGCTGGAGCTTTCTAGACAGGGCAGGTCTTTATTAGACTTCCTATCTATTTGTTCATTTTCTTCTTTACTGTAAGATGCAGGAGAGCTTTTACATGCAGGACTCAGATCCACAAAAGTGTTATATTGAGGTACTTTGACTTTTATGTTTTTAATAATTTGCTTTAAACAAGTTTGTAATTCATGGGTTTCCTGAGTAGTCAACTGCCAACCTAGCGATAAATTTCCACGCAGAAATAAGTTGAGCTTATCCCAGAATCGCTTACATAGAGTTTGCTGCCCAAGCTGATAACCTTCTTTAAGGAGACTTCTAATCAGCTGGACACAAGCCAGCTGTACAGAATTCGATGGCATTGAATGCAATGACAGAGATGATATCATTGCTGTTCCTTTGGAGCAATTTCCAGATGACTTCTCAGAACTCCGTGCAAATGCAGTGGTAGGAAGCTTGGCACATTTTACAACGGCTTCTACCCATTGCTGGGAACTAACCCACAGCAGATGCAGACATTTTTTATGTCTATGCAGCTCAATCACAGACACCAAAATTAGAAGAAAAAATTCAGTAACTTTGTCACACACAGCGTCTGTTTGGTTGAGGACATCTTTGACTTCGGAGTGCAGATGATGAATGACCTCCACTATATACGCCACACCCAAATCCTTAAGGTCCATGAGGGACTGAACAAAAGGGATGAACCACAGAAAAGTGCTGTTATGAACACGCATGTCTTGACCAATATCGGACTGAAGCACACTGGCTAATGTTTCCATCTCTTCATACATGTTAGGACAATAATCTGGGCAAATGGCTGATCTCCACCCCGAATCCTAAAATGAAAGAAATACAGACGTTAGACAAGCAAACAGAATTCATGACAGATTTAATACACAGCTATAAACAAGAATATATATCGCCTAGTTTTCCCACTTTGGTTCACATATATACACATGCCCCCCCCAAAATGGAAAACACAGTTCCATGTTGAGGTCAAGGGTTCATGAGTACCCCTCCATGCACTCTGGTCTTCTCTCCATTAGCAGGTTTTGATTCCAGTCACGTCACTTACCTCCCTCATCCTGTAACCCTTCCACCCTTCCTAACTGCCCTTCATTTTTCAAAGTATCACCCTGTAGTGAGAGTCCATTTTCCCCATGTACATCTGTTCAGTCAGAAACCCCTTACGCAGCAGTGGATTCCGGACAGCTATGTATCGTAAGATCAGTAATTCAACTAATTATGTACAACATCGCCTACACAATACAAAGGTAATAATACGGGATCATGTGAATTATCAAAATGCTTTGTACCTTTTTGGTCTTTTCGGGATTATAATTGTATACAATCTGGCTGCAAGTCACCATATCACCCGAATATGACTCCGGTTCTAACTTGGTCCTTTAAGAGTAAGAATATATAGAAATTACTGAAATGAAGAAAAACAAAAAGGAGAAAACCCTATTGCAAGTCAGTTACAACAGACTTCCTCGTTGAGATTATATGACTGAACAAACCTCACGGAGCTGTTCCGTATATTCTGGATCTCCTTATTGTAGCTCACATTGTTGATAATGGTCTGAAATGCCTCAATAGGATCGATACGCTGACCCCAAACCTTGGATCCGAGGCGATCCAGAATCACCATGAAACAGTGTAACGCTGGCCAGAAAGGATCCACACTATCATCTGAAACGCAACAGAGTGATTGCTGGATTACAAAACCGTCAGAAAAAGATGAGGACGAAGCATTCTCTATCCGGGCAGCAACAAAACTGAGAGCAAAGCAGCAAATTTAAAACGAAGTGCTGCTAACCACAGGGTTTCAGAAGCCTGGTAAACTTTCAAGTTCATTGCGCATTATTTTCAAGCTATATATACACCGCTAAGAAATTTTTAAATGGGAACAAACTGAGATAGTCGAGGTAGACTCCCCTCTCCCACCCCGTCTGCATACCGGAAGCAATTCTTCCAACCGAACAAAGCGCCTGATACAAGAAATCCTGGTTTAGTGTGATGGGAATTGTGTGTGCCATCGGACTGCAGTTAAGGACTGAATCCCTTAGCTAATATTAGGCTAAGCAGATACACACCCCTTCATTCATCCATATCTCAATGTGGCTTTGTTACCTACTTTTCATCCAAATGGCAGGAATTCCCATTACTGAGAAGCTCTTGCCTCCAGTCCTCTCCCTCTTCTCTACCAGATACACAGTGGCAAAAGACCGCCCCACTCAAAGGCCTTCAACTGCTCCTTAATGTCTTCCAAGAAGTCAAAGCCCTCTGTCATGCCCTTACTTTTAAGATCCTACTCTACTGTTTCTTTCAGCTTCATTTTTCACACTTCCATAATCATACCTTATCTACAGCAAAAACTGCTGGCTTTTTCCCAAGAACCAGAATGCCTTCACTATTAGCACCACCCATCAGAATCGTCCTTCCTCAAGCCCCAGCTCAGATGCTCCTACTACACCAAATGTTCCCTGGTCCCTTACTCTTCTCTAGCATTCTTCTGACACAGGTGCTCCCTCTCTATCTCACTGATAGCTTATCTGGTCACCTAGAACTTCCTGCTTTATTTCCCTCAGGACTCTTAAACTCTACTTGCTTCCTTTCCTGCAGATGACACAATGTCTCATGTCCAGTAAGCTCTCAAGTAAGGAACAAAGTCATCAGTTGAAGACCATTATGAAAGGCTTCTTAAAGAGAGGACTCCCATTCTGAAGGTGGTTAGGGGAGCCGGATTAACAGAGAAGACAGAATTGTATGGGAAAGGCACAAAGGAATGAACTACAAATGTAGTAAATACTGGTATATGAATTAGTAGTAACTTTAAGAATAATGTAGCAAGAAAAGGTATGTGATCACAAAAGTAACACGGGGGAAAGGGGCACTGGGTGTCAGGTGGTGGAAGCCATGGTCGAGGGAGCTCCAGGATGAGCAGCAGGAGTACCATGAGATGCGCCAGCCCCCAAAGGCAGGGCGGAGGACACAGCTTCTTACCACAGCTGCTCAGACGCACTACTGGAAGCTCAGCAGATGTGGGCGCCCCAGCCAGCAGCAGAGAGGGGTGCAGGGGAGCCACAGAGACGCCCCTTCTGGTGCCCCCAAGGAACAAGCCGACCCCTTCCAGGCTCCAGGAACACCACAAAGCAATATGAAACCTGTTCATAAGAGGAGTCAGGGTGCTCGTTTCGGCAGCACACATATAGTAAGAGGAGTCAGGAATGCGTTTCACCTGCTCAACTAACCACACACCCTCCAATGATGCCTCTGAATGGTCCCGAGCGCTTGTGGCCAGGCAGAGTCAGGCAGGAGCCAGAGTCAGCCTGGGAGTGACGGAACTGAGGCCATCACTGGTCTGACGGTGCACCAGGGACAGTATGCTGTATAAGGTGGCTGTGCTACCTGCTACCTTCTCCCCACCTGGTCTTCCATCTGTGGTGAACATGAGCTCCTTCCCCACCCCCCCAAAGAGTAACATTTACATATCTCTTTTAGAATCTTGTACAAATGAGTTTATATCCACACGGGAATTGCCTAAAGAGAAGTGAATGTGGGGGGAAAACGATATTCATTATACTTTCATAGGATCTGACACGCTTGATATTTACTACTTCATCAAGATTAGAAACAGTCAGGGACACCTGGGTGGCTCAGTGGGTTAAAGCCTCTGCCTTTGGCTCAGGTCATGATCCCAGGGTTCTAGGATCGAGCCCTGCATCGGGCTCTCTGCTCAGCAGGGAGCCTGCTTCCTCATCTCTCTCTCTGCCTGCCTCTCTGCCTACTTGCGATCTCTATCTAATAAATAAATAAAATCTTAAAAAAAAAAAAAGATTAGAAACATTCAGTACAGATCTTTCCTCATCAGCTTGGCACAACCATGAGCACAAGAAAGTGAGGGTATAATAATAAATATTACTACAAATTTTACACTCTGTTTTCTAGACTATCTGAACAGCACTGTCCAAGAGTGCTTTCTGTGCTGATGGAAATGTCCCTGACCCACACTGGGCAATACACTAGAATATAGTAGCTACCGGGTATATGCGGCTACTGAGCACTGGAAACACACCTTGTGGGACTGCAAAACTGAATTCTTTATTTAACTGTAATTAGTTTAAGTGGAACCCTAGAGAACCAAAGTGAAAGGAAGAACCAGGAAAAAGGAAGACCCTGAGACAGGGAAGGCTTTCTCCACAATTTTAACTACCACGTCATTAGAAATGTTATCTGCTAGGGGCGCCTGGGTGGCCCAGTGGGTTGAGCCTCTGCCTTTGGCTTGGGTCATGATCTCAGGGTTCTGAGACTGAGCCCTGCATCAGGTTCTCTGCTCGGTGGGGAGCCTGCTTCTCCCTCTCTCTCTGCCTGCCTCTCTATTTGTGATCTCTGTCAAATAAATAAAATCTTTTTTTTAATAAATAAAATCTTAAAAAAATATATACATATATATAGATGTGTGTGTGTGTATATACATAGATATATATGAGGTTTAATATATGTATCAATATATATATCTAGATATATATACACACACACACACACACACATATATGTATATATCTGTATATATATCTGCATATATATATCTGCTAGTCTTGATTCTACCACTAACTGGGCATTTCAACGTGAAATAGTAAGTTAACTTTCGTGGGCTTCAGTCTCCAATTTTATGAAGGTTAAGGTACTGAAATTTAAACTCTAAAGGCCCCTTCCAATTGAACAATCTGAATCTATGAGTTAAGCAGACAAATGTTCACTCTTCTGTCCACACCACACACCCAAATTCTTGCAACGACACTAACATTGTACATCACAGTATTCAAAAGCATTTCGCAAATAAAGGTTATTACCATCTGATTGCCTCTCCATGGTGTGAAGTATTGACTGCATGAAATCATTCTGTTTGTCTGAGCCCAGCAACAGTGAGTCCATGGCCTGCTCCTCCAGAATGGTCAGCAACATGCATATACCTGTAAGATCATTGGCAGTTTTCTTGACTTGATTAAAAAACACAGCGCTCATGCCTTCTCTGGCTCAGTTGGCAAAAGAGTAACAAGGTGGTAAAATGAAGCAAACCAGTATCCAGTTCCTCAAACACTTAAGTCTGAGATAGTCATACCCAACTGCTCCCAAGTAACAGAACTTTAGACTGACTTGAAAGTAAAAGGAGGAAATGGTACAAACTTGGTTAAAAAACAATTTCTAAGATGACTACCACACAATTTTTATTTCCTCAAATCTAAGGTGCCTTCAATTTTAAGATCACCATATCCTGAGTACTCATCCTACCAAATATGACGTATGACTGTAAGACTCAGAGTAAGTAAGTAGGGTAGAACTATTCTGGGTCAGTGTAAAACCGAAAACCAAAGCTATTATCCCTTTCAACAAGGAAATATTTTACAGATGGGAAAATCCCTTTTAAAATATATCAAACCTCATTAAAATCAACTGCTATACTAATGTTTTGTTATACACAGTATTGCTTTAAATAAGAGATTTGCCGTACTTGAACATCTACCTCTTACAAAGATGGTTTCTAGGATAAATAGTGTTTAAGAACAGGATGTGTAATGACTCAGTTAATTTTAACAACAGAACAAAAATTGGGAGCCATGAAATCCTTGATCAGATCGCAAGAAATCACTTCCTTTGCATGATACTCATTAAGAATTATAGAAAAACAGCGTTATATTTGTGTAAAACAATACTTACCTAACCAATAGTTTTTGTAGTTGGTGGTATCATACATGTGTGAGGGCAGAAGAATCAGTTTACCCTTCTCGAGGATAGAAGAAGTATAAATGTCTGGACTTTCCAAAAGCCCCAACTCAATGACTTTAAAAAGGCAAGTCAAAACCTCCTGCAAGTCATAATAATCATCTCTGTCCACTTTTCCCAAATTTCTTGCGGTCAGGATAGCCCAACGCCGAACCTAAGGGCATAACATGTTCACTACTTCATTCAACAGATAATTGTCTACATGCAGCAAGAACCTAATTAAGAAAATAGGATTCTCTATAGATTTTTAAAGACCTGAGATATTAATATATGCAATGGTTGGACCTTATTTTATCCTGATTTGAACAAACTAACCCTAAAAAAGCATTTCTGAGATAATCATTTTGATTAATTTAAACAACGATCAGAAATATAGAAGGGTGCCTGGGTGCTTCAGTCAGTTTTAAGAGATCAAGCCCCGTATCAGGCTCCCTGCAGGGAGCCCATTTCTCCATCGCCCTCTGCAGCTCCCCCTGCTTGTGCGCTCTCTCTCAAATAATAAAAATTTTTCATTAAAAAAAATACATATATTAAGGAATTATTTTAGGTGTTGTGATTTTTTAAAAAGTCCTCGTCTTTAAAGAGATACTGAAGTATTTTATGGATGAGATGCATTTCTGTGATCTCCAGTATCTAAGAAACAGAAATTATAAAGTGAAGAAACTGGACAACACCGTGACTAGATGATCAAAACTATCATAACCACGAAGGGCAAATGTTATGGCTTGCATCTGTACAGGACACTTTGAGAAGGACATCACGTCACTTTTATGGAGCACCCCAGCTGGGAATACACAGCCTGACTCGAACAATAAGCAAACAGCAGACAGACCCAAAATGAAGAGCATTCTATTTTTTTAAAAGGGACGGAGGCAGGGATGACAGCACACTTCAGAAATGTCATGAAAGACAAAGGCTGGGGGAACAGCAATCCAGATGAAGGGAGATTCAAGGAACGTACTAAGTGTAAGAGCTGATCCTGGTCCAGATACTGGGACACTTAACAATTCATGAATATGGCTTAAGGTGATACAGGTATCTCCTACTATTTTTATTCTTGAGATTTTTCTGAAAGTGGGACTTTCCAAACAGTTAAAAAACCAAACCAAACCTAGGGGCTCTGTGCATACCTATACACCCTGGTCACCACACACTAGTCAGACGACTGTGGACAAGTCTGACTCCGTTTCCTCATCTAAGAAACGTGGGCTGTAAGGTTTTAACGAGTTAACATCTGGAAACCATGCAACCCTGCACCCAAAACACAGCAGACCTGAACATTTATGGTCACAAAGAGCCTTTATCCGAGAAGGCAGTGTGTCATGTAACACTAGGGACTGTCCGAACGATGCGAAAAGGCACAAGCCGACTTTGCACAGAGACTGCAGGCGGTAAAGGACCCCCGCTGTTTGAAAGGTCTTGTTTGGCCTTCTCTCTTGGGCACCTTTCTAGACAGACAGCTACCACTCTTCAGCACAAGGAAGATACCGTCCCACTGTTCTGGTTTTATTCCTGTCTCCAAGCAGCTAACTGCAGCTCTCCCGCAGGGAGTCTTTTCTCCGGCTCCTTTAAAACCTTTATCCGAGGCACCTGGGTGGCTCAGTGGGTTAAAGCCTCTGCCTTCGGCTCAGGTCATGATCCCAGAGTCCTGGGATCGAGTCCCGCATCGGGCTTTCCGCTCAGCAGGGAGCCTGCTTCCTCCTCCCTCTCTGCCTGCCTCTCTGCCTACTTGGGATCTCTGTCAAATGAATAAATAAAATCTTTTAAAAAAAATAAATAAAAATAAAACCTCTGTCTGTAGTGTCCTGTGGTATTATTACAGTGTGCGTTGGTGTGGCTTTTTCTTTCATTTTTCCACCTCAGAATCTGGAGAATGCTTCTGTGTTTTTCATGGACTCTAAGAAGCAACGCACCATCATCTCTTCGTTCTTATTCTTTCCTTCGCCAGCACAGGGCAAACGGAGATTACATCTTCCCACTATACCTGCCTCCAGCTTTCCCTCTCCATCCCCGTCTGTCTGCTTTCTAAGTAGCCTGCTTGTCTTCTAAATTCATTAACTCTTCAGCCACACCTAACTAGCCATTCGATCCATCTAAAATGTTTAATTTTGTGTGTTTCATTTCTACATATTTTAATCAAATCTTTAAAAACTATTCCCGGTCTTTGGACCGTGAGTTTTCAAGTCTCTTTTATTGAAGCACTTTATATTCTGTGTCTGATCATTCTAGTAAAGAGTTCTTTGGGTCCCCTTTCTTGTTTTTATTTCTACTCATACACAGTGGTTTTGCTGTTTTAAAATTTTGCCATCTTCAGTTGGGATGTGTCTGTGGGAATCTGGCAAGGACTCAGTTGATGATGTGTCCCTCTGGAAACATCTGCAATGGTTTCTGCAAGCGTTGAGCAAGCAGGCAAACAGGAACTTCTCTTATGAAGAGAGGGCTTTGGTTACAGTTTTCAGGGAAACCTTTTTTCCTCATCCAGATTTCAGAAACAGACGCACTTCTGTCACCTGTGGATTATTTTCTACTACCTTTTTGACTTGAGAGATGGCCCATCAAAAGTCTGTTTTATGGTAGAGCCTCTAACTCCCTATCCCAATGCCTTAATATACGTCTGTTAAACCCAAATTTCGTCTAAATTTGAACATTCCTTTGAACACCTTTTTTGGATGAGGGTTAGGGAGTAAGACCTCAGAATTAAGACTATAACCTTTCATTCACAACAAACTTTCATCTTTGGTCCATGCATAACCCATTTTTAATTTTTATTATTAATGCAACATGTATCCATAAACTCCTCATCCAACACAGAAACTAAGCTCCCTTCACTCTAACACGCATCTAACTATATGGGGCCCTCCACGCCCCCTATTCTTCCTGCGCCTTCCAACCTGAGGTCACCATCATCTCCAATACCACGTTCTTCATCCCCTTGCTTATTTTTTAATACAGTTATGGTACCTACCTGCAAACATCCGTTTTGTTTTTAACTTTTTAAAAAGGGTTTCTTCCGGAGCACCTGGGTGGCTCAGTGGGTTAAGCCTCTGCCTTCGGTTCAGGTCATGGTCCAGGGTCCTGGGATCTGGCCCCGCATCTGGCTCTCTGCTCAGCGGGGAGCCTGCTTCTCCTCCCCACACCCCACCTGCCTCTCTGCCTACTTGTGATCTCTGTCTGTCAAATAAACAAGTAAAATCTTTTTTAATAAATAAATAAATAAAAAGGGTTTCCTCCTATACATCATCTTTGGAAAGATGGAAAGTTATTCCACTTACAATGTTCTATTACCAGAATTCATCCATTTTGTTTTAGTCGACTGAATTGCTGCGTGATATTCCTATGTGAAGACCCTTCACAATTTATTCACCGAAGGTTGCTTGCAGGTTTTGGTGAACTCTGAGGAGTGTGCTATGGAATTTCTTCCGCGTGCCGCCTGTTAGAAATGTTCAAGAGTCTGTCTCTCACATAGACACTCAGGTAGGAAACTGCCAGATCACAGGACAAAAGAATGTGCAAATGCAGATGAAGCCGAACTAATCTCCGAGGTGTTGCCCCAATTTGCACCTTCACCAGCAACAAGGTCCTGCAGATCCACATCCTAATACCCGCAGCCCCAGACTAGTGCGCGCTGCAGAACTCTCACTGCGGTCTTACTACTTCCTTGTCGTTAATGTCAAACTGTCCTTCATAGGTCTATTAGCCACAGAAATTCCTCTTCCGGGAAATGCCTGTTCAGGTCTTCTTCCATTTTTCTTCTGGGGTTTTGTCAGTGTTGCCTATAGTTTCTCCCAACTTGTAACTTGTCTTTTCACTTCAAGATGTCTTTTGATAAACAAAAGTTCACTTTGATATAGTCACGTTTATCAGCCTTTCTTTGTAACCAAAGCCCAATGCTTTCTTTTTACGAAAGCTTTCCTTTCCAGAAAAAAAAAAAAAAAGGCAAGCTTTCCTTTCCTTAAAATCTCAGTTATACCTTTATTTTCTGCCAAGAGTCTGGCCATTTTATTTTTGACATCTGATCTAGAGTTTTTAAATACCTGATGTTTTAAGGATAGGATTTAAAAATATGATTTTCTCCATAGAGATACCTTTGTATCATTTCCATTTCAGTCCTTCTTTGCCCCATTGATCTGACACATCATCTCTAACAAATACCAAAGATTTAAATATGAATGACTCTGTCTGAGTCTCCATTCTATTCCACCGGCCACCAAAGTGTCTGTCTGCACATCAATATCACATTGTCTTAACTATCAGAGCTTTGTAGTAGGTCTCCCTCATTCTCAGAAACGTCCTGGCAACTTTGGATCCTTCCTCTTCCATATATGTATTTTAGAAACATCTTAACCTGTTACATTGAAAACCCTGCTGGAATTTATTTAAAAACACTCTGAATCTATAGATCAATCTGGAGCAAAAAGACAGATCTAAGTTTTCTTATTTACAAACACGGGGTCTTTCTTTACTTATTTAAGTTCTTTCATGTGTTAATTCAATTTTTTAAAAAAGATTTTATTTATTTATTTGACAGAGATCACAAGTAGGCAGAGAAGCAGGCAGAGAGAAAGGGGGAAGCAGGCTCCCCGCTGAGCAGAGAGCCCAATGCGGGGCTTAATCCCAGGACCCTGGGATCATGACCTGAGCCGAAGGCAGAGGCTTAACCCACTGAGCCACCCAGGCGTCCTTGCACCCTATGTTTTAAGTGTTTGTCTTAGGAGCTACATGGACTTTGTTATCCAATCTTTGTCTTTTAACTGACAAATTCAGCCCACTTATATTATTAAATACTGATATTTTTAAACCTGTTTGTATGTATGAACTTTTTCTATTTCTTTTAAAGCATTTTCTATATAAATTCATTATTTAAGATAATTCACTACCTAGCTCTGCCCTTAACCAGATGAGAACCTAGCATGCACGCTCTCCCCTCTTTTGTCTCCTTGCCTGCCAACCTCATCACACTGATACCACCTAGTCCAAGTTTTCACTTTCCTTGAACTTAGTTTTTCTTTAAATAATAACCTTTATCACAGTATTCAATCAACTTCATATATTCCTGACAACATCTTCTGAATTCTTCTTTGTTAAGGATTTCATTCGACAGTCTCACACCAGCAGCACAAGACTCTCAACCACTGGTCACTTAAGGGACATTGCAGACTCGGTCACAAAGCCTTTGAGGGCTTCGCCCAGGTCCTGGGGGCTTGGCTGGACCTGCTTCCTCTACTGCTATGCAGGTGTAAGAAAGACCAGGCCCAGAGGGCACCTTACTATACTTTCTGTCCATTTCCTTTCACAGGCAGGGGAGTCTCAGCTTTCTGTTGAGCACAGGCCTTGACGCCGGTCCTCTGCCTCGCCTGGAGTACACTTGAATTCCTGTTATCCTGACAAACTACCTCCAGCTACCTAAAGCCACCCAGGCCTCCGGGTTTCCACCATCTATTGCTCAGTGTTTCTGCTCCATTGCTGCTCCACAGAAACATTTACCTTTTGAGGGGGGTGATTATACATTTTTAACAGTTAATATTTCAAACAAAATATATACGCAAACCCTCTATTACAGCTGTTTGTATGCGCAAAAGCACGTCGTCTCGCCGCCAGCAGTCGTACGCACCATTTCGTTGGGATGGACCAGAAACAAATAGATGCCCGGATGCTTGTCAAAAACCTGAAAGGAGCAATTAGCTTGTTCCATCCGACAAAGTGCTTCAACGCATAATTCATCTAAACAGAAGAAGGAACACAGTAAATATAAAGACCTAGATCTTAGCTTATCAAGAGTTCCGAAATCTGGCTCTTTTGCTTGTTCTCTGAGTAAAGTTGTTCCTTTTTTTTTTTAAATGAGGCATTAAAAATGCTGATCACATAAAAGTATTTACCGATCTAAAAGCCTAACCCAGTGTGACTGATCATCATGTGTTCCTATAAGCTACTCTAACTTTACTGATACACACTTCTTTTCTTACACCTGGAGTAATTATATCCACAGGGTATCTTCTTAGAAGTATGGATATAAGTCCAGTTCCGTTAGGATTCTACATTTTGGTCCACATGGACTTTGTTTAGCACTAGTGATAAAGTGAGCTTTCCCCCCAAATGACAATTTTGTCCTACTCTGATTTATTGAATAATCCACTTTCTTCACTAGTTTGAAAAGTTACCATCATCAAACAAGCTTCCCAAACATGGTTAGTTCATTTCCGGACTCGATGCTGTTCCGCAAGTCGAGCCATGCTTGCACTGTTCTGATTCCTGCTGCTTTACGGAAATCTCTACAGTACCCTTTCAGAAGTGTCCTCAATAGACTCCTACTAATCTACCCCACCTAATGAATCAACTCTACTTTCTCAAACTTCAAACAATATTGTTAGTGATGGAGACTAGCTTTGGGAAACAGTGATGATAACAGGAAAAGCATGAAGGAAGCACTTGGGTATTGATGGCTTGTTTCTGTATCTGGGTGCTGGCTACACAGGTGTGTTTGGTGAAAAATCAACATTTATGTACTTTTCTTGAACAGAGTATCCATTAATAAATGCTTGAAAACAGACTTGTTAGAATTTTAAAACCAAATTATTTAGAACTTATTTAGAAAGAATTGATGTATGTAAACAAATCTTTAGATCTACTTTTCAGTGTGCTGAAAATACAGAGCATAAAGAAGTTAAACAACATCACAAGGAAACAATCTAAAAAATCCAGAAAGTGCATTATACATACATTACAGGGTAACTATACGGTCTCAATAAGTCAAGGTTATAAATAAATAAATTTGTGTACGTGTACAGGTCGACTGTTTTGCATTCAAAGAGATGTACAAAATATGAACTAAGGCAATATATGGTCCCTGAATGGATTCTTATTTAAACAAACCAGCCAAAAACCTCATTTTGCAACTACTGGGAAAATCTGAATATGGACTAGATACTAGGTAGCTTAAAGTTATTGTTTTTTTGGTGTGTGGGGGGAAGGTATGGCTTTTTGCTAGATCACAAAAATGTCTTCATTTTTATGAGATTCATATTAAGAAATGCAAATATAAATGACCCAAATCTAGGCAGCCATAATATGGCACACAGTAGTAATTAGTGAAAATTACTAGAGACCAGTAGTTCCCAACCACGGATAGTTTGGCCCTCAGCGCTCCAGGGTCATCTGGCAGTATGTGGCACCAGTCCGGCTGTCATCACAACAGGGGCAGCGGGAAGAGCGGAGCGCTACTGGCATCCAGTGGATGGAGGCCAGGGATACTGCTAAAGATCCTACAGCGGGCAGCACAGCCCCACAATGACGAAGCACCCAGTCCAAAATGTCGCTATGCCAACACTGAGAAACTCTGCTACAGACAAATTACAGGAATGAAAATTAACTTAAGGACAGATGAGTAAATGTGTGATAAAGCAAATACTGCAAGACTTTAGCAACTGTAGAAACTGCCCGATGTACATACGCGTTCACCGTATCATTCGCTTTTCTCTATCTTTGGAAACTTGCGTACTAAACTGTTGGGGAAAAGTATGAAGTATCCTAATTATGTGTTTAACAAACAGATTTTCAATACCGATAAAACTAAGCCTTTACAATTCTTAAAAAAGACTGATAAAACTTGTAGAACACTCATGATACTCACTAACACGCTCATGTAAAAGCAGATAAGGATATTTCAGTATTTCAAGAAGAGGAACTCGAAGCTTATTTTCAAAGTCTTGGCCAGTAAAGTCAAACAGCTGTGCCTCTCCATTGTTGTCTACTATATACAATTCATCATCGTCTCCAATTTCTGCCTTCATGGATTTTTCAAAATGATTTATGAGACGTAAGGTTTCTAATTCCCATAAAACCTACAGAAAAAGGAAAATGGGCAGTGTGCTTTATACCTTATTATCAACAGAATACTGGATGTCATGATGTTTTTAGAAAGCTCTCTAAGTATAAAAATACAGAAGTTTATGGATGCCTGGGTGGCTCAGTGGGTTGAGCCTCTGCCTTTAGCTCAGGTCATGCTCTCAGGGTCCTGGGATCAAGCCCCGCATCAGGCTCTCTGCTCAGCGGGGAGCCTTCTTCCCCCTCTCTCTCTGCCTGCCTCTCTGCCTACTTGTGATCTCTCTCTCTCTGTGTCAAATAAATAAAATTTAAAAAAAAAATACAGAAGTTTAAAGAAATAGTAAATATCACATTAGATTTGAAGAAAACAGTCATTAAACAAGGCCACTTTTAAGATATGAGTACATACAACATGAGATGTGTAAACACTGAGTTTTGCCATAAATATTTCAACATCCCTTATCAAAAGGGAATGATATGGAGCCTGGACGGCTCAGCTGGTTAAGCCTCCAGC
Organism: Enhydra lutris kenyoni; assembly: GCF_002288905.1. Classification (NCBI taxonomy): domain Eukaryota; kingdom Metazoa; phylum Chordata; class Mammalia; order Carnivora; family Mustelidae; genus Enhydra; species Enhydra lutris. The sequence goes on from NW_019154097.1 coordinate 36,136,840, forward strand.
TCTTGTTCTCAGGGTTGTGACTTTAAGCCCTAAGCTGGGTTCCACGCCCACCCCCCCCAAAGAGGTGGGGGGATGAGAAGTAGAAGCGTCTCTGTCAAAGGCATGATTAGGCCTTCTCTACTTCACTTCCATGGCCCAGCCACAGGTACCCACCTTAAAACATTAGCTTTAGCGTAAAGACACTGGTTAGGTTCATAACTAGGAAACTCTATAAATGCAAAGGTTTCCTCAACAGATTTGTAAGTAATCAGCCTCTCCTCCTTTCTATATATCCATACATAACTCTACAATCTGGCTGTGTTTTTCATGTAATAAACCAAATAATCAAAGCCACATGTTTTAAATTATACGTTTCACTTTGGTTACTATGACCAGCAAACATACCCTAAGAGTTTATACCATTTACCCATTAAAAAATGAAAAAAGAAAAAGGAAAAAGGAATCAACCAATAAAATAACCCAAGCCATTCAGATACATGAAAGTAACACTACCGAATATACAGACTTAAAAACATAAACTGAAAAAAACCCATACGTCATTTCTTAAGGGTGTTTTATATCACAATGACTAAAAGTGAAGGGTCCTAAAATTCTGCTTTAGGTTTCCATTCAATTCCATCCGTCAATCCTGGCTCCTGAATGTTTCCAAAAGAGTTGAGGCTTCTCCTCTTCGTTGTTACCAAGCTCTGAAAAGTACTGTCCATCGGATGTAAATTACCTCATGCAGGAATGGTAAATCGTCCCTTGCTCTGTGGTATTCGGCCACACACTCTAAGCAGTAGCAGAGGTCTTCATCAGCTGTTTGAAACTCGCCAGAGTGGGTCCTGGACGCATAGCGCTGCAGGAAGTCAACGGTGGAAATGCCACCTGGTGTACACCAACAACATGTGCTCATTCTGCACCTGCATCCAGAAAAGACAACCTCTAAACACTAAAGAAAAGTAACAACACTTCAGGCCTCTTCTGTGGGACTCTCCTCTCTAATTTAAAATGTGCCTCCACCACATCGAGAAAGTCCTGCTGGCCAGCTTATCAATTACTGCCTAACCTCAAATCTGAACCCACTCTGAAGAACTTTATCTTTGACACATAAAAAATATGATGAAACGAAAGCACTTTGTTACTAAAAAACATCATGCAATACACAACTGTACTATAAAGCAAGCTCAAAACTGTGTGGTATGGATAGAAAGTTACGGAGACAAAAACTTGTCATTGCCTTCAACGTATAGATTTTGGAGTTTTCTAGTGATGTACTGGAGCCAAGTCAAAAGTTCAGGGAACCTTTACATTCTTAGAAGACATTTTCCCAGAAATTCATGGAAATACAAATATCCGTTAAGTATTAATCCATACCAATAACAAAAACACAAGAGAACTTTCTCTGATTTAGAAAGTACAGATACAAGAATCTGCACACACTGCATATGAACTGCTGCCCATAACCCACTGTAACCTGTATTAGCTACAAATGTTAACCTATTGCTACTAAGTTTGATATTTAACGATTTTTGACTATCTGCAACTTTCCGTTTGTATAATACCATCACAGCCTCCACCATCCAAACTCATGTGAAAGCGTTAAGCTAAACTAATTTTCCAAATCCTAGCAGTCTCAAAAAGAGCAAAGTAACAGGACGGTACCAGGAACAGGAGAAAATCCCAAGAACCAAACGCATCAAAGGTTTTCATAAAGATACACAAATGAGGAAGGTTTATCAAAACTACAGACAGCATGGAAATGCGTGGATTAGGATTAGCAAATGGTTCAATGGAGGCCAAAATCCAAAGAGATCTTCAATTCCAATGAAATGTAATAAAAATAAGATACTATGTTTTTATTCCTAACTAAATGCATATAAAAGTAAATACGAAACTTGCCATCAGTAAACACTGTGTCATGGCTAAACATGGCTAAAAATACAAGGGGAGCTTCCAAATACCATAAAGAACTCAAAATCCAAAAGTTTGTGGGCATGTCAAAGAAATAATTGCAGCCAACCTGAAAGAGCTCTGGATGGCCAAAGCTGAAACAATTTGATCAACAAAACGAACAACGTAACTGTGGATTATAACCCATAGCACAGATGCACCGGAGTCTACCCGGATATCACTAAATGACTGCATGAACAAACAAGGGTGGGAGACCAACCTTCTTTACAGAAGAATTCCAAATAATACCTACAGATACTCTCCATTCCAAGAGGTGGAGCTTAATCCCGCCCCATCTTGAGTGTGGGCTGGACTTGCTGACTCACCGCCGAAGAAGAGAGTATGGAAAGGGAGATACCGTGACATTACAGTGGAGACAGAGGGCAAACACACACTTAACCAAGTAATCAAGGCTCACCTCACTGTAGCTGATAACCCCTCACCTAATGTACTGAGGAAGGAACTTCAATTGTAGGGTGCTCCTCCAAACCACCCCCTCCCTTCTACGCATGAGAAAAACATCAGACAAACCCAAAGTGACAATTGTCTCCACAGCTATCAGCCAGTCTGCAAGAAGGAAGAAAACCACACCCAAGAATGAAGCAAATGCTCTTTCATATGGAAATGATTTATTGGGAACTGGGCCAGAAAAATATCCAAGCCTGATCTTCAGAAATTTGACCTTAAGGGAATACAAGCTGGTACAGCCACTTTGGAAAACAGTGTAAAGTTTCCTCAAAAAGTTAAAAATAGAGCTACCCTATGACCCAGCAATTGTACTGCTGGGTATTTACCCCAAAGATACAGACGTACTGAAAAGAAGGGCCATCTGCACCCCAATGTTCATAGCAGCAATGGCCACAATAGCGAAACTGTGGAAAGAGCCAAGATGCCCTTCAACGGATGCATGGATAAAGAAGATGTGGCCCATATATACAATGGAATATTACTCAGCCACCAACAAGGATCTATGCATCAACGTGGATAGAACTCGAGGAGATTATGCTAAGTGAAATGAAAGAAAATTATCATATAATTTCACTTGTTTGTGGAACATAAGGAATAGCATGAAGGACATCAGGAAAAGGAAGGGGAAAAGGAAGGGGGTAAATCAGAGAAGCGGACAAACCATGAGAGACTATGGACTCTGAGAATCAAGCTGAGGGTTGTAGAGGGGTGGAGATGATGGGTAGTAAGCCAAGTGATGGGTATTAAGGAGGGCACGAATCGCACAGAGCACTGGGTATTATTTGCAAACAATGAATCATGGAACACTACATCAGAAACTAATGATGTACTGTATGGTGACTAACATAATCATAAAAATTATTAAAGAAAGGAAATTTGACCTTAAATTAACTATCCAACAAATATAAAATATCATCCTATATAAGGTGAATCAAGTTGCAAACCCAACTGTAAACTATACACTAACAACTAAGTCCTTTTCATAACTGGACGTGACATCTTCCTCAAGAAAATGAAAACTGGTTAGCGGGACATAAAAGAGTCCTACCTTTTTTAATGTGTAAAGCACAGACATGCATAAAGTCCATAAAGAGATATATAATGTATTGGTGGTTTAAAATTCGTGGGATATTCACAGGAAAGAAATGTCTAAAACATTTCTTTTCAGGGAGGGAAAAGGAACAATAAAAGGTTAAGAAACACGGCCAAGTCACTGAATATCTAGATATGGAAACGCAGCAGTGTGATGTTTTTGAATGCATTATCATCCTAAAACTCAAGAGTGAAAAAAATCTCTGCTAACGGGAAATCAATGACATCTTGATAGAAAGTGTATTTCACTGCTGAGGGTTTTTTGGCATAATGCCAATTCCTAAAATAGGCTGATTTTTAAAAATTTCTTTCCTTATTTTCTTATCATATCATTGATTGAAAAATGATTTACAAATACATAAGTAAAATCAAATACATGCATTTGTCTTGTGAATTTTTTTAATTTATTGAAGTACTAACTATGCTTTCTTTGTGCTTCTGTAAAGAACTCAGGGTGACTTTCAACATTAAAGCTGAAAAGGACATATAAAAAGGGACATTTAGAAAACATACAGAAAAGGACACTAAAAAGGAAAAATCAAAACTCATTTAGAAGAAAATTTCACTAAGTCCTAAATTAGGAGCTTCCAAAAAAAGAGCAAAATAAATAAATAAAAATGTGAGTTACACAGTCCTCACTTGAAAAATAGAAATTAAGTCTTTGCTAATTCAGCTGGAGAGTCCGACTCTTTCCTGACCTAATTCTAATTCAATTACATCCTACATCCTGCCCACGTGTGCAGCAAACTAGGGAATACCAGGTAACATAATGGATACTGTGGTTTTGCAGAATATAAAATTATTTTATTCAAGGAAGAGTTCCTTATACCTAAAACGCCAGTAACATAAATACTATGAAATTCAAAGTCTGCAGAAGCTGTTTTCTTCCGGTGATCTCATTCAAAGTGGGGCGTGAACTTAAAAGATCTAAGATCTGAGACTAGAAAGTGAAACACCCTGGAAATTTCTCAAACATCATCAGTTGTATCAAGCAGGATTTATGCAGTCAATCAAAACTTTGGAAAAATTAAGGATGTGAAGTACAAATAAACTAGTATAACTTTAAAATAACACTTAACGACAACAAAAAAAACCCTTTCTGCTAAGAAAATTAAGGAGTCTTACTTCACTCACTCAGAAAGCTATACTACTTCCATATCCCAGAAAGCAGAACTCAATTTTCTTGCCTGTCATGTAAGAGATGAATGCCATGGGCCCTAGAATACAGAAAACAGTGCGACAGAGCATGTCAACAACAGAAACAGTTTCTAGGATTCCTCTCAAAAGGCCATAAATAGGTGGTTATGTCGCCAAATCTGAAATCATCACTGGCCTGATACTTACGCCAAAAAAAAATCTAAATGAAGTATATCATGTTTCTTTTACGGGAAAATGGCAGATAGGTGACCCTAAATCCTGTTAAGTTTTTGCACAACTCAGGTCTCCTGAAAGTCAGTTTTGTTGATTTTGCTGGATTTTAACTGCTTGGAACCATTACGGAGTCAGAGACGGTGGTGTCCAGGGACCCCTCTAACTGCAGAACAGAAATAAGAGCCGCACTCTGGGCACCACCAGAAAGAGAGCGGATTTGTCAGAAATACAGGATGCTTCACCGACTTTCCAGACTTGCCCTGAGGATACCTTTCTCAGTATTAGCTGGCCAGAAACTTCAAAGAGCAATCACTTCCCTCTACCCTTCTCAGCTAAACTTCTTGAAAAAGTAATCTAGATTCACTTCCTCGACTCCTTGGCAATCTGGCTTCTACCCTCACATTTCACTGCGTGTCTTCCCAGAGTCCCTAATAATCTGTCTTGGCAAATCCCAGACGTTCTTGACTCGCCTCCCCTGGAGCATATGGAATGCCCACCATCTGTTCTTCAGCTAGGACGACATACCAACCTCCTCTCACTTCTTCTACCTCATCTCCTTCACAATCACCTCCTTTTTTCTCCCGAGTTTCCGAAGGCTTGCCTCAGCACTCCTCGCTCGACATCCTCTTCCTGAGTGACCTAATTCAAACCACGGTTCCATTACCATCTGTAATGAAGCCACCCAAGGACCAAGGATGCAGGTACCACTCTCAGTGTGATGATTCACTCTAACGGAGCCACTCAATCAGTGACAGCTCAATCAGTAACCTACCCTAACCTACAGTTTCTAGTCAATATCCAACCGCGGGAAGCCAACCTCACCTGACAACCACGACAAAGTCAAAACAGAGTGAGACCCTCCCCTTAAATCTGTTATTCACACTGTGTGCTGACATTAGGATCCCTTCAGTGCTCAAATCAGTTACCTGGTAACTATCCTACAGTCTCCCTCCCTTAACCCCCATCTTCATGAATTCCGTAAAGTCCAACTCCCTTATCGTCTCTGCACTTTATTCTCAGTGACCCTGCCACCGCCTGAGTAGGATGAATATTATTTTCACCATCTGTGTGGATTACAGAAGCCTAAATATCTCTGCCTCTGGTTTCATCCACCACCAATATTTCCTCCAAAATGCGGGTGAAGGGCAAACCAAAAACTGAGTTTTGCATTCTTACAGTCCGGGGATAAAGTTCTAATTTCTGACCTCCCCAACAGAAGGCCTCCCTAACCTGGCTTTGGCATTTCCTGCCACTCTCCCTCCCTTGCTCCTCCGAAAACGCTTCGTGGTATGTGGCATCCCCTGCCTTTGTACAAGCTCCTTCAACTGCCTTCAACATCCGCCTTTCATCCCTCCGCCTGGTTCTTCACCCGAAATGCACACCGGAGTCACCAAAGGAACTAAGAGAGGAGATAAGTAAAATTCAGATTCCATTTTTTTAAGGAACGTCCCCAGTGATTCTGATAAAAAGATCTGAGCGCTTCCTGCCTGCCGGGCGACCATGAGCGTCGCCACAGCCCTGGGCTTGTCGGGAGGGACCCGTCCTCTCCCGTCTGCCTGTGAGGACTTCTCCGCTGTCCTCTCGGGCCTGGCACGGGTTTCCATTCCGGCGCTCCCGGCGCTCACTGGGGCGGTTCACTTTGGTCTCCCACCCCCACCCCCACCGGCTCCGTCCTCACTAGTCCCGAGTCCATCAGGGCAAGGGCTGTCGGGCAGGTTTCTGCTCCAGTGCTTCACACGTACTAAGGGGCGGGAAAGTGTCCTAAACGTTTCTTTAAAAAACAAATACCTGGGCTAGCGGCCTACAGAGAAGTGATGCTCAGCCGAGATTCCGAGGCTTACTTGGGAGCGGGTGAGGACTTGCGCTCACACATACCCAGACTCCGGCCCCACGAGAGCATTTCTGGAATAAGACAGAAAACGTCCTCATCAGTCCTGGGAAGCGGAGGCAGACGGTACCAGCCGGTCAAACGGCTCGGGGAGGTCCGCCGGCCGGCCGGGGGCAGCGCTCGGAACACGGTGCGTGCGCTTCCGACTCCGCAGGGGACCGGCGGGGCACCGCGTCCGACACCCCCCCCCCCCCCCCCCCCCGGGGGGCGGGGGCCGCCCCCCCCCCCCCCCCCCCCCCCCCCCCCCGGTCCGGAGAGCAGGTAGCCGAGCCCTCGGGCCGCCAGTACTCTTCCTCACCGGGGCTTCTTCCCCCTGCCAGCACCGCGCCCGGTCCTCGCCAGCCGGAGCCCGTCTTCGGCCCCTCGCAGCCCCGGCAGGCGGGGAGGCGGACAGAGCCCCTCCGCCGGCCGCCGGCGCCTCCAGGCCGGGAGGGGGGCCCCCCGGGACCCGCACTCTCTCCGGAAGGGGGAGGCGCTCTCCCGCGAGCCCCCGACGGCTCCCCGAAGAAACTACGCAGTGGCCAGACCAAAGGCAGCTCGCACGAGACCGCAGAGGAGACGACGGCGAGGAAGGGGCAGGGGTCCCGACGCCCGGGACCCCGGGTTGCAGGCGGCGCCCGCGGGCTGCTCCCGCCTCTGGCGCCGCAGCCCTCCTGAGGGAAGCGGCCCCGCTCGCGCCGCCCCTCCCCCACCCGCCCGCCCGGGCCTCACGCGCCGCGGCGGTTACTCCACGCGGCCCCGCGCACACTAGTCGCGCACGAGCGCTCACGCCCGCCGGGTCGCGGCCTCGAGCCCGCCGCTGTCCTCACCCCGCTCGGCCTCACGTCGGCCGCTAGCCCATCTCTATGCCTCGGCTCAACAGTCGGCCGAGGGCGGATGCACGGGCCAGCACCCGGGCGCCTCCGTCCCCACCCGGTCGCCCAACCCCGGGGCTCCGCGCGCGAAGGCCCCGCCCTCCCCCCGCGTGCGCGCGGCGTCGGCCCAACGCACGCCCCGCCCCGACTGCCGCGGGCTTGTTTTGGTGTGCCAAGGGGCGGGGTGTAGGAAGAGGCGCACTCGGGCTCCGCCGCGAGGCCGTGACGTTGACGCCACTTCCGGGCTGCCGGGCTCGGCCAATGGAGAGCGTCCGTGTTGCGGAGGGCGTGGCATCGGCTGCGGAGCAAAGCCCCGCCCAGGACTTGCTTCCGGTAAGGGCCGCACGCTGGCCCCCAGCCCCGAGGGGTTCGGGCTCGTACGCTCTTGCCTTTTTGGTTCCGTCCCTTGTCTTCTCTTTTCAGCGCCTCAGGTGCTTCAACACGGTGTGCTACAGATCGAGGACTTGTTTCTTTTTGATCGCCTTTAAATACCTAAAATATAATAATACGTAATCAGCACCTCCTTTGGGGGCTTAGAGACTCCTGGGACTACAGAAAAAGGATTCCCGAAACTCCGTAGAGACAGCAGCAACCACCACCGGGAAGCCCGCCCGGTTTTGACCGCCTACCCCGGCCTCGGGAGGGCGAGGGGGCGTCCACCTGCCTCCCCTCACACGGCGGAGGCGGGAACGGGCCGCAGTGGCCGCTGCCAGACCACGACGCGGAGGGCAGAAGCGGCGGCCTCCGCGCAGGGGCCGTCCCCGGAGACTGAATGGGCGCGGGGGGCGTGCGCGGCCGGGAAGACCCTCCCGGCGGGGGGCGTGGCTCGGCGGCTCCTCCCCCCGCGCTGCCGTTGTGGCCCCGGAACCGTCCCCCGGCCGCGCGACGGCGCGAGGCGCGACCGTTACGCGCCCGAATTCTCGAGCCTTCGTGCCGCCCCTCCCCCGCCCAGGACCGTTACACGGTCGTAGTCGTTACACGCGTGAGCGCGTGTCCCCGCGAAGGGACGGCCGGGATTCCTTCGGCGCCGACGTCGCGCCTGTGGTGCGGCCCTGGCTTCTCGCGGAAGGCGCCGCCCGCCCCCGGGCGGACGCGGGATCACCCCCGTGTTCCCCCAAGTCCCGAGCGGGTCCGGGACCCCAGACGCTCCCGCGGCTTCACTTCCAGGGCGGGAGGCTGGGCTGGGGACAGGTCTGTGAGCGGCTGCGTGGGGGTCGCGAGACGCGTTTTCGCGGATTGAAGAAGGCACCTGCCCGCGGAGGCAGAAAGTGCTGGATTCACGGTCTCCTCCGCCTCTGAGGCTCGTGAGCCTTTCAGTCCGGCCGCCGCGTTATCGCGGCCCGGGGGCGGCCCGCGGAGCGTGTGCCCGCTCTCCGGCTTCGCGACTTCCACCGAAGGCGTCTTCCCGCAGGTTCTGACACGCGACGCTGTGTCCTGTGACACTCTGACCCGGGGCGCGCTCCGGAGCCGGGAGCCTGCACGACCGGGCGGGCAGCCCCTGCCGTCGAAGGACCCCAGTGCCCCCCGGTTATGAATACAAAATTAGCAATAAAATGAGTATTTGGAGTGACTCGCACAAACTATACGTTTTTTCAACAGACAAAACCCACTAATATTAAAAAAAAAAATCCCTTCCCCCCCCAAGAAACAAACCTCAAACACAGCTCTACTAAAATTGTGTATTTTTGCCTCACGCACTTTAATTGCCTCAACCGTAAGGTCGAAGCTCATTCTCAACAGCGAACACAAAGGGAATGCAGTCTTTTTTCGCTCCAGGGTGGTGAAATTTTATTAAGAGTTTATGAAAGTTTTGGGGCGCCTGGGTGGCTCAGTGGGTTAAAGCCTCTGCCTTCTGCTCAGGTCATGATCCCTGGGATAGAGCCCCACATCGGGCTCAGCAGGGAGCCTGCTTCTCCTCTCTCTGCCTGCCTCTCTGCCTGCTTGTGATCTCTGTCAAATAAATAAATAAAATCTTAAAAAAAAAAAGTTTATGAAAGTTTTGGGGCGCGGGTGGCTCAGTAGAAGACACAACTCTTGATCTGAGCTTGTGCGTTTGGGCCCCACGTTGGGTGTTGAGATCAAGTAAAATCTTAGTGGTGCCTGGGTGGCTAAATTGGTTAAGTCAGGCTCCTGATTTTGGCTAAAGTGGTGATCTCAGGGTTGTGAGATCAAACCCCAAGTCAGCCTCTGTGCTCAGCAGGGAGTCTGCTGGAGAAAAATTTTCTCTCTCTTCTTCCTTTCCTTCCGCTCCGCTCCCTCGATCTCTGTCTCTCCCTCAAATAATAAATAAATCTTTTTAGAAAAAGGATAGGGGTGGGTGTCTGGATGATTTAGTCAGTTAATCATCTGCCTTTGGCTCAGGTCACAGTCTCAGGATCCTGGGACTGAGTCCTGCGTGGGGCTCTCTGCTCAGTGGGGAATCTCTTTCGCCCTCTTACTCTGTGTGCAGGTGCACTCTCTCAAATAAATACATGAAATCTTTAAATAAATAAAAGCTTAAAAATAAAGTTTATAAAAGTTTCAAATTAATGATTCCATCTGATAATGTCATGTAAATATTTACGATTGTCAAAATTACTACCAACTTTTATTTTTCACATATGACCTGTAAGATTCCAGAGCACATAGCTTCTGATGTAGTGACTGAGTCTAAATATTTAAAATTGGTGACACATTATTACAAGGTTGTCATAGATGTTCTCATCTTTGGAAACATATTGTAACTTTTATATGTCAGTATTTTATGTCAAAATGTCAATACTTTGGGGTGCCTGGGTGGCTCAGTCAGTTAAGCATCTACCTTCAGCTCAGGTCATGATCTCAGGGTCCTAGGATCAAGCCCTGTGTTGGGCTCCCTGTTCAGCAGAGAATCTGCTTCTCCCTCTCCCTCTGCCCCTCCACAAACCCCCACCCCAGCATACTTGTACTCTCTCACACATGAGCTCTCTCTCAAATAAATAAAATCTTTTTAAAAAAAGAATTTCAGTACTTCTGGCATGGCTGGGTGGCCAGATGGGGGTCTGACTCTTGGTTTCAGATCAGGTCATGATTTTAGGGTCATGGGATCAAGCTCCACGTGGGGCTCCATGCTGAGTGGGGAGTCTGAGATTCTCTTTCTCCCTCTGTCTCCCTGCTCAAATGCTCTCTCTCTCTAAAATAAATAACTCTTTTTAAAAATTTCAATACTTTCTCCAGTTTGATCATACGACTCATCCTTCATCATTTACATTATCAACAACCCGAGAATCTCTTGCTCATTATTTCTATTTGAAATTGATCTCTTAATGAATTATTGAATTTTTTGTTATAATTTCTACCGATTTCAAAATTATTCATCTTCCCTTTTCCCTCATAATCCTTTTTTTTAAAGATTTTATTTATTTATTTGACAGAGATTACAAGTAGTCAGAGAGGCAGGCAGAGAGAGAGGAGGAAGCAGGCTCCCCGCTGAGCAGAGAGCCCGATGCGGGGCTCAATCCCAGGACCCTGGAATCACGACCCAAGCCTAAGGCAGAGGCTCCAACCCACTGAGCCACCCAGGCGCCCCTTCCCTCATAAGCCTTTAATTTTTGTCAAGTTTATGTAGTTTATGTAAAGTTATACACAATAAAATACAGAGATTCTAAGAGCACGGTTTGAGGACATTTAACAACTCCATAATTTCATGTAACCAACTCCAAACATGATATAAAACTTTTTTTTTTCACTCTTTAGTAATCCGCTTCTCCACACTCACCCAAATGGAGCTGGGGATCTCATTTATATCACCTTACCTATCACCATAGATTCATTTAGTCTTTTTCAAACTTCTTTTTGGGGGGAGGGGGGCAGCAGAGGGAGAGAGAAAATCTTAGCCAGGCTCCATGCTTGGTGAGGGGCTCAAAGTCACAACCCTGAGACCATGACCTGAGCCGAAATCAAGATTCAGACACCTAACTAACTGAGCCACCTAGAACTCTAGGTGCCCTTAGAACTCGTTTTAATGGGATTATATGTTATGCCCTCTTTTCTCAGTCTTCTTTTGTTCAACATGAAGTGTGCGAGGATCAGAGATGTCACTGCATATATCAGCAATTCATTTTCCCTGTAGAGTATGATATCGTCAAGTGAATATACCACAGTTTTTCTCACTCATCTACTGATGGCTACTGGGTGATTTTAAGTTTTCTGCTATGATGAATAAAATTGTTATGAATATTACTGTACAAGCCTTTCAATGGACATGTTTTCATTTAACTTGAATCAATAACCAAGGAGTGGAATTGCTACATTACAGGGTGTGTCTTTATAAGGTTACAAGAACTTACAATCCACTTTCCAAAGCAATTTTACCACCTTACATCCCTATAAGCAAGTGTAAGATTTCCAGTTTCTCCACTGAATCTTTTAAACTTCAGTCACCCCACTGGGTTAAAAGTGTACCTCATTTGTTTTTTCCTGATAACTAATGATAGAGAATATTTTGTCATGTGCTTCTTGGGAATTAGTATATTTCTTTGGGAATTGTCTGCATGAGTTCCTTTGACCATTTTTTTTTAAAGGACTTAATTTTTTTAGAGCAGTTTTAAGTTCACAGCAAAATTGAAAGTATGGCGATTTCCAATATACTCACTGCCCCCATATATGCATGGTCAGCCTCCCTCCCCAGAGGAGTACATTTGTTACAACTGATGAACCCACATGAATACATCATTATTACCCAGAGTCCATCATTAACACTGAAGATTCACTCTTGGAATTGTCCATTCTACCTAGTTTGGACGAATGCATAGACAGATACGCATCATTATATCCTAGAAGGCTTTCACTGCCCTAAAAATCCCCTGTGCTCTGCCTTCTCACCCCTCCCCAGTCTCAGCCCTGCCAACCACTGACCTTTTTATTGTCTCCATAGATTTTCCTCTTCCGGAATGTCATATAACTGGAACCACACAGTATGTAGCCTTTCAGATTGGCTTCCTTCACTTAGTAACGTGTATTTAAAGTTCCTCCATGTCTTTTCATGTCTTGACAGCTCTTTTTTTTTTTTAAGCACTGAATAATACTCCATTCTCTGGATGTACCATAGTTTTATCCATGAACCTCGTGAAGAACCTCTTGGTTACTTCCAGGTTTAAGTAATTATTAATAAAGCAGCTACAAACATCTATGGGCAGGTTTGTGCATGGACATAAGTTTTCAGTTCATTTGGATAAATATCAACAACGCAACCCCCGGATCCTGGGCTAAGAGCATGTTTAGTTTTGTAGGAAACCACCCACCTGTCTTCCAAAGCGGTAGTGCTGTTCTCCAATCCTACCAGCAATAAATGAGAGTTCATGCTCCACATCCACCAGAATCTGGTGGTGTCAGTGTTCCAGATTTTGGCCTAACAGATGTGCAATAGCATCTCATTTTAATTTGCAATCCATTGATGACTTAGGATATGCAGCCTTTTTTCATACATTAATTTGCAACCTGTATATCTTCTTTGATGAAGTGTCTGTTCAAGTCTTTAGCACATTTATCCATTAGGTTGTTTTCTCTTATTTATTTGTTTGTTTGTTTAAGAGAAAGAGTGACAGAGAACGAGAGTAAGGGAAGGAGCAGAGGGAGAGGGGAGAGAGAAAGAATCTCAAGCAGACTCCCATCCGAGCACGGAGTCTGACAGAGGGTTCAATCCCTTCACCCTGACATCATCACCTGAGCCAAAAACCAAGTCGTATGCTCAACTGAGCCACCCAGGCGCCCCTGTTTGTTTTTTCTTATTGTGGAGTGTTAAGAGGTTTGCATATATGTTGGATGACAGTTCTTTGTCAGTTGTGTCTTATGCAAACATGTTTTCTGAGTCTGTGGCTTCTCTTCTCTCTCTCTCTCTCTCTCTTTTTTTTTTTTTAAGATTTTATTTATTTATTTGACAGAGATTATAAGTAGGCAGAGAGGCAGGCAGAGAGAGAGGAGGAAGCAGGCTCCCCGCTGAGCAGAGAGCCCGATGTGGGGCTCGATCCCAGGACCCCGGGATCACGACCTGAGCCGAAAGCAGAGGCTTTAACCCGCTGAGCCAGCCAGGCGCCGCTCTACTCACTCTTTTGGTATCATCTGTCACAGAGCTGAGGTTCTAATTTTAATGAAGTCCAGATTATCAATTATTTCTTTCATGGATTATGCCTTTGGTGTTGTATCAGAAAAGTCATCACCATACCCAAGCTCATCTAGGTTTTCTTCTGTGGTATTTTCTAGGAGTTTTATAGTTTTGCATTTTATATTTAGATCTATAAACCATTTTGAGTTAGTTTTTGTGAAGGGTGGAAGGTCTCTGTCTACCTCCATTTTTGGGAGGGGGGGAATGTCCAGTTGTTCAGCACCACTTGCTGAAAAGACTGTCTTTACTCGATTGTGCTGCTTTTGCTCTTTTGTCAAAGATCAGTTGATGGGTCTGATCATTTAGGAGGATCTATTCCTAGGCTCTCTATTCCGTTCCATTGACCCACTTGTCTATTCTCGTACCAGCATGATACTGTCTTGATTACTGCACTTTTATATTAAGTCTTGAAGTTGGGTAGCATCAGTCTTCTGACTTTGTTCTTCAGTATTTTTTTTTAATTTTATTTACTTGTCAGATAGAAAGCATGCACAAACAGGGGGATTGGCAGGCAGAGAAAGAAGCAGGTTCCCCACTGAGCAAGGAGCCTGATGTGGGGCTTGATCCCAGGACCCTGAGATCATGACCTGAGCTGAAGGCAGACACTTAACTCACTGAGCCACCCAGGTGTCCCTGTTCTCCTTCGGTATTGAGTTGGTTATTCTGCATCTTTTGCTTCTCCACATAAACTTTAGAATCCGTTTGTCAATAGCCACAAAGAACTTGCTGGGAGTCTCAATGGGACTGCATCGAGTCTATAGACTGAGCTGGGAAGAATCAACATCTTGACAATACTGAGTCTTCCTATCCATGAACATGGACTACCTCTCCATCTATTTGCTTCTTTGATATCTTTCATCAGAGCATTGTGGTTTTCCTCTCAGAGACCTTGTTAGAGTTATACCAAAGCAGTTCACTTTAGGGGGTGCTAATGTAGATGCTGTTGGGTTTTTATTGTTAAATTCCACTTGTGCATTGCTGGTTTAGAGGACATCAATTGACTTTTGTATATTAACCTGAATCCTGCAGCCCTGCTATAATCTCTTCTTAGTTCCAGGGCTGTTTCGGTCAATTCTTTTGGATTTTCTAGGTAGGTGATAAAGTCACATATGAACAAAGATGGTTTTATTTTTTTCTTCCCAGTCTGTATACCTTTTATTTCCTTTTATTGCCTGAATGCATTAACAAGGACTTCCAGTATGATGTTGAAAAGGATGGTAAGAAGGGACATCCTTGCCTTGTATCTGATCTGAGTGGGAAAGCCTTGAGTTTCTTTCTTTCTTTTTTTTCCCCTAAGATTTTATTTATTTATTTGAGAGAGAGAGAGAGAGAGGGTACAAGCAGTGGGAGCGACAGGCAAGAGAGAAGCAGACTCCCTGCTGAGCCCAATGTGGGGCTCGATCCCAGGGATCATGACCCAAGCCAAAGGCAGACGCTTAACTTACTGAGCCACCCAGGTGCCCCAGCCTTGAGTTTCTCACCATTGAGTGGGAAAAGCTACTTAACTCTTTCCTCTGGCTTCTTTCAAAAACTTTTATCTTTCATTTTCTGTGATTCAAAAATAATATGCCTAGTTGTAGTTTTTTGGCATTTATCTTCTTGGTGTTCTCTGAACTTCCTGGATCTGTGATTTGGTATCTGTCATTAATCTGGGGGAAATTCTCCATCATTATTTCAAATATTTCTTCTGTGCTTTTCTTTCTTCTTCTGGTAGTCCCATTATGTATATGTCATACCTTGGTAGTTGTCCCACAGTCCTTGGATACTGTTTTTCAGTCTCTGTTCTCTTTGCTTTTCAGTTTTAATAGTTTTTTTTAATTGCTATATCCTCAAGCTCAGATTCATTTCTCAGCCATGTCCAGCCTCCTACTAAACCCATCAAAAGCATTCTTCATTTCTTTTACAATGGTTTTGTTGTTGTTGTTGTTAGCCTTTCTTCTTAGTTTTTTCTTAGGATTTCCACTTCTGTACTTACATTGCCCACCTGTTCTCAAGCTATCTCATTTATCCTTTACAGCCTGTAGCATTTTAATCATAGTTGTGTTATTTTTATTTTTTTAAGATTTTATCTATTTGAGAGACAGAGAGAGCATGGTGGGGGGGAGGAGCAAAGGGAGAGGGACAGACACCCTGTCAAGTGGGAAGCCCAACATGGAGCTTGATGGGCCTTGATCCCAGGACCCTAATGATGAAAGATAGCAGGAAGGGAGGCAGACAGAGACAAGGGCCCTCCCACCCCCCAAATACACACACCCAAGAAGAAACCACTATTAAAAGGATTTTACACCACCCTGGAAGGAGCCCTTTCCACAACGATAGATAGGTGACAAAAATCTGATTGGATGACAGCACAGGGAGGGTTAATCTCCTTAAAACAGCCTGCCAACAAGCCCATACAACCCCCTAGAGCAGAAACTCTGGTGGGAACCGGTTCGGCCCCCTCACTTCTTGGGAGCTTTGTTCTATCATTTTGCCGTCTCCTAGTAAATCGCTCAATAAACCTTGCTTTGCTGCCCAGCACTCTGTCTCGTCTACCTCTTCATTCTTTGAAGCAGGTTGACCAAGAACCATGAGCACCAACAGAGTAAAAATTCTGTAACACATATCATGACCTCAGCCAAAATCAGATGCTTAACCGACTGAGCCACCCAGTGCCCTAATCAAAGCTTTTTTAAAATTCCCCATCTGTTAGGTCCAAAATCCTGGCCACGTCTAGTTCTGAAGCTTGCCTTCTCTTCAAAAAATTGTGTTTTTCCCCTTTGGTATGCCTTGGATTTTTGACACTGGGGCCTGATGCACCGTGTATGCGCAAGGGCTGTAAACAGGCCTTTAGTAACGTGATGGCAAGGTGTGAGGCAAGTGTTCTAAAGCCTTGTGGTTGGGTCTCAGTCTTTTACTGAGCTTCTACCACTGACTGTTAACTTTAGAAATTGTTTTATCATTTTTTCTTCCTGTTAGGAGAGGATGGCCAGAGTGGGCTGGAGTTGGGCATTTCCCTTCCCCCAAGTCGCTGGAACTGATAGGATTTGGGTCTTGTCCTTCCCCCAGGTCATTTAGGTGCTGGTATTACCCAGGGCAGATTAGGCTCCTACAAGTTTCTCCTGAGGGCAGGTCATGTGAGAACAGGGTGCTCTAGTGTATTTCACATTTGGTTCCTTTTCCCATCCGCCTACTGGAAGAACAAGGGGGTTTTTCCTCTGATATTTACTGTGGAAGCCTGGTCAAGCTCCTGGAGGCCAATCTCATAAAGCTGTGGGGGACCCCATGAATCAGTGCCCAGGACTTTGTAATCCTCAGTTGTCCACACCGAGCCTCCAGCATTTCCTCAGTCACAGCGGCCTTCCCACTCAGCGCTTGCTCCCATGGTGATTTCTGTTTGTGGTTGCAGGTCATGGAAGCTGTTACTCTATTTGTCTGTCTCTCTCATCTTTGAGGCAGCATGTTGCCTACGTCCTCCTCTCTCTTCCAGATCCCAGAAGACCTGCTGATTTTTCAGTCGGTTCAGCTTTCTACTTTTTAGGCCGGATCAGTGGTTTCCAAGCTCCTTACGTGTAGAACTGGGCTTCGTTATAGGTATTTGCCTCTGGCTTACATTTTTGTTTTCAACAGTATCATCAACGAATGTAAGTTTTAAATTCTGATGAAGTCCAATTTACCGACTGCCTCTTTAATGGTTAGTGCTTTTTGTGTCCTAAGAATTTATAAAGATTGTCTTATGTTTTCTGCCAGAAGTCTTGTAATGTTAACTCTTTTTTTCAATGTGTATGCAATAAAGTAAGAGTCTAGATTTCCATTGTTTCCAAAGTTTCCAGTGCTCAGAGGGGGGAAATGACAGCTGTAGATAACATTGTTAAAAAAAAAAAAAAAAGGCTCAAATCACTTTGCACTTTAAAACCTAGAAAGAAAAAAAAAAAATAAAAAAAAAACCTAGAAAGAGCAAAGAGAAGGGCACTTTGGGTGGATCGGCCAGTTAAGTGTCTGCCTTTGGCTCAGGTCATGCTCTTAGGGTCCTGGGAGCAAACCCCACATCGGGCTCCCTGCTCAGTGGAGAGTCTGCTTCTCCCTCTCCTTCTGCCCCTGCTCCTGTGCTCGCTCTCTCTCATTCACTCTGTCTCTCAAATAAATAAATAAAATCTTAAAATAACAACAACAAAGAAGAGCAAAGAGAACCCACAGTTAGTAAAGGAAGGAAATAAAGATAAGAGTGGGGAGAAATGAAAAAGAAGAGAGAAAAGTAACAAAACCAGAAGTTGATTCTTTGGAAAGGTTAACAAAATTGGCAAATATTTAGCTAGCCTGACAAAAAAGAAGACCCAAATCATTAAAAGAAATGAAAGTGGGGACATTAACACAGAAGTCGGAATGGTGCATGAGAATACTAAGAATTGTAGATAACCCTGATGCAATGAACAAATTCCTAAAAAGAAAAAAAAAAGAAAAAAAAAACCCAAACCCACAAACTTATCAGGGCTAACAAGATAAAATAGAAAGTCTGAAAGACCTTTAACATTAAAGAGACTGAATTAGTAATTTAAAACCTCCCAAGAAAGAAAAGTCCAGGAACAGATCACTGGTGAATTCTACCAAATGTTTTTTGTTTTTTTTTTTAAGATTTTATTTATCTGTCAGAGAGAGAGAGATAGCACAAGCAGGGGAAGCAGCAGGCAGAGGGAGAAGCAGACTCTTCTGCTGAGCAAGGAGCCTGATGTGGGACTTGATCCCAGGTCCCTTGGATCATGACCTGAGCTCAACCAACTCAACCAACTGAGCCACCCAGGCGTCCCTTTATCAAATGTTTAAAGAAGAGTTAACATCAATATTTCTCAAAGTCTTCAAAAAACAGAAGAAGATGAGGTCATTCCACGAGGTCAGCATTACCCTGATATCAAAGCCAGACAAAGATATCACGAGAAAATAAGACTATAGACCAGTATCTTTATGAGGAGACATGTAAAAATCCTCAACAAAATACTAGCAAACCAAACTCAGCAGCATATGACAAAGATTGTATACCATGACCACATGGGATTTAGGAATGCAGGGGTTGTTCAAGACAGGAAAAAAAATCAACCAATGTAATACCCCACATTAATAGCATGGAGGGGGAAAATATATGATCATCTCAATTGACACAGAAAAGAACATCTTTCACAAGATCCAACCTCCCTTCATGATAAAAAACACTCAGGAAACCAGAAATAGAAGGGAACTTCCTCAACATCAAAAAGGACATATATGAAAAACCCATAGCAGACATCATACTCAATGGTGAAAAACTAAGAGCTTTCCTTCTTCTTCGAAGAGGAATCAGAAAAGGGTGGCTACCTTCACCACTGCTATTCGACATTGCTGGAGTTTCTACCTGGAGCACCTGGGCCAGAAAAGTAGTAAAAATCTTCCATACTGGACTGGAAGAAGTATAACTATCTCTAAACATAGGTGATGGGATTCTGTATACAGAAAAACCAAAGAAAGCACCAAGAGACTAGAAATAATACCCTTCAGACATCTTCAAGGCAAGAACTTAAAATTCTCAGTCATGGTATTGAAATATTCCAAAGCATCTTTTCAAATCCAAAAGTTGTATTTCTTTTCTTTTTTTTAAGGAGAGAGAGAGAATCTCAAGCAGGCTCCATGCCTAGCACGGAGCCCAACACGGGACTCAATCTCACGACCCTGAGATAACGACCTAAGCCAAAATCCAAGGAGTCAGATGCTTAACTGCCTGAGCCACCCCCCCCAAAACAAACAAACAAAACAAAACAAAAAAACTACTACCAAAAGTAGTAGTTTTACATGAAATTCCCCCCAAACGCATCCCCAAACTGTCTGCCACCCTTCCAGTGCCACCTGCCCTAGAAGTGACAGAAATTTAAATCAGCTGAAACTGAAATATCATGCTTATAAAAATGTTTTACCTCCTAATGCAGCAACTTCAAATAGAGTTTTTCCCAGTATTTGGTGGGAAACTTGGTCCCGGGCAAATAGGAAGTGAGGTGTTACTATCATGACTGAGCTGAATTTCAGTCCCATGCCCTTCTATTCCCTGTCCCCTAGGCCCTCCGCATACCCTCCACACCTCTTCCAAAACCTTCTCCTCCCGAGCAGGGAGAGTTGGCAACAGGTCCTTTTAAACCTTGGATCTGTGAACACAGAGCCTGGGGCTTTGGAATTTGCAAGAATGTTGCCACTCTGGAGGAAATTACTGAATGAAACATTTTAAGCTATAATCCTGATACCAACACATGTTGAAGCTTTTACAAAAAGAAACATGTCTAACCATCAACTGCAATTTATTTCAACTCACACCATTCTACACAAATATCCTCAGATGGGGGCCAGAGGGTTATCTGATACAATGTGAGAGCCGTAGGGCTTCCAAGAAAGCCAGAGGGCTTGGAGCTGGTAGGGGCCTTCTAGCAGTCCTCGCTGTAGCTCCCCTTCTCCCCTTAGCTTTACCAGCACTCCTGAAACCAGGCTGCCCAGCCTCCTCTGCTTGCAAACAATGGTGACCCCCACAATGGGCCAGCCTGTGCTACTAGACCAAGCCTGAGTGTGACAGGTGTCCTTCGGTCCCAAGGCGGAAACTGCTCAACAGAACCGCATTTTCAGGAAGGACTTCAGTGCTCCGTAGAGGCAATGACTGGTCTGAGACAGAGGAGAAGGACACGCTTCATCCTTCCATCTGCCGAATGAAAGACGTGTTCTCAAGCGAAGAGGGGCAGTACCCAGGGACTCTGTTACTGAGCTTGGGCAGGGAAAATAAAACACACAAGTTAAAAAGAAAAAAATTTTTAACCTTCTGCATACATGACTGATGCTTCTCCCAGCACCTGAGAAAGGGCCCTTGCAAAATGATGGCCCCCGGAGCTGGATGGGCCATTTTACCAGCTTCATGGGCCGTTCTCCTCCGCATCCATCAATCCATTCGCTCATCACATACTTACTGGTCATCTAAACTGGGGGCGGGGTCAGCGATGAAAATATCATTGCCCACAATTCTGTGCGCTGTTGCTGTCAAAGCATTGGTCTGTCTTCCAACAGTGCTACATTGTAGATTTATGGTAACTCTCGAAAATATCCCCACCTTATTTTATTCCAAGATTGTATTGGCTACGTTTTGCTTTTCTGCATAAGTTTTAGAATTATCTTATTCATTTCATAGCAAATCCTGTTGATGTTGTTACTTTATTGTATAGACTCTATAGATCAATTTGGGGAGAATTAACATCTTTACAATTGAGGCTTCCAATCATTAAATATACTGTATTTCCCCATTTATTTTTTTTAAGTTTCTGTCAGTAATATGTATATATACATGTAAATGTACATATATTTGTTTTATTTAGAAATCTTTAATATTAAGACATTATACCTTTTTAAAGTTATTCATTTACTTAAAGATTTTTTTTTTTTTTTTTTTTTTTTTTTGTCAGAGAGAGAGAAAGAGAGCACAAGCAGGGGAAGCAGCAGGCAGAAGGAGAAGGAAGCTCCTTGCTGAACGGGGAGCCAGATGTGGGACTCCATTCCTGATGTGGGACCTATGAGCCAGCCAGGTGCTTCACATCACACCTTTTTAAAGAAAAGTATTATTTAAAGAAAGTATATAACGTAACAAAAAAAAAAAGTCAAATATCAGTATTTACCAGTGTTTTGTTTTTTTGTTTGTTTGTTTTTAAAGATTATTTATTTATTTGACAGAGATCACAAGTAGGCAGAGAGGCAGGCAGAGAGAGAGGAGGAAGCAGGCTCCCTGCTGAGCAGAGAGCCCGATGTGGGGCTCAGTCCCAGGACCCTGAGATCATGACCTGAGCCGAAGGTAGAGGCTTTAATTCACTGAGCCACCCAGGCACCCCTACCAGTATTTCGTTTACCTGAAATGTTATTTCAGTAAAAAAAAACCATCTCCTGTTACAAAAAATAATCAAAACCTTTACTGGATTTAAGCCATTTTTTATTAAGTCTTAAATATTTTTTCTTCTTTTTTTAAAGATCTGTTTACCTGGGGCACCTGGGTGGCTCAGTGGGTTAAGCCTCTGCCTTTGGCTCAGGTCATGGTCTCAGGGTCCTGGGATCGAGCCCCACATCGGGCTCTCTGCTCAGCAGGGAGCCTGCTTCCTCCTCTCTCTGCCTGCCTCTCTGCCTACTTGTGATCTCTGTCAAATAAATAAAAAAAAAAATCTTAAAAAAAAGATCTATTTACTTTATTTGGTGGGAGGGGGAGCATCTTCAGGGGAGGGGCAGAGAGACAGGGAGAGTGAGAAACCGAAACAGGCTCTGTGCTGAGCCTGGAGACTGACACAGGGCTCCATCCCACGACCCCGAGGTCATGACCTTGAGGCGCCATACCAAGAGTTGGACACTTAACAACTAGCCACCCAGGCTCCACTAAAGTCCTAAATCTTAAGGTAAACAATATTTTAGGTAGAAAAAATGCTAATTTGGGATGCCTGGGTGGCTCAGTTAGTTAAGCGACTGCCTTCAGCTCAGGTCATGATCCTGGATTCCTGGAATCCAGCAGCATTGGGCTCCCAGCTCAGTGGGGAGTCTGCTTCTCCCTCTGACTCTCCCCCCTCTTAGCTCTCTCTTTCATTCTCTCTCAAATAAATAAAATCTTAAAAAAAAAAACAAAACCAACAAAGTAAAGTCCAGCCTCTGTGGAGCTTAAAAAAAAAAAGAAAGAAACTATGCTAATTTTAAAAGTCTGGTATACTATTTCTATGGTTTATTAACATATATGATGTACTCATAGCTAGCTGGTCCTCTTTATAATCTACCTGGCTAGGTCAATCACTTATACTAAGCATGGTAAAATAAAGACAAGAGCAAAATGTTTTTAGCAAAATACTCTGTATGAAAGAACTGTGAGTATCAAAAGATATTTGTTAGTAGTTGTTATGGAGGGAATTGTGTCCCCCACCTTCCCCAAACTCATATGTTGAAGCCTAATGTCCAGGCCACTGTGTTTGGAGATAGCATTTAAGGAGGTGATTAAGGATAAATGAGATCATAATGAATAAGGAAAGGGTTAAGGTATAGGCAGGGAGAGGAGGGCCCGGCTAAGCTCTAAGACTCTCCGCAGGCAGAAGCGCTAAGCCGGAGTGAACACAAGATATGGAAACAGACCACCCAGCCCAGGGTGACGGGAGGACCTTTCTTTGGCCGCTACAGTAAAATCACAGAAGATGACCAAACCTCAAAGGAGTCATGAAGGGTGTTTCCAAGAGTCTGTTCTCCAACCAAGATGACACAAGAAGCTCCCAGTCAGTTCTCCAGAGAAGACTGCCCCTAAGAGCCCGCGGGGGCAACCCATCTGGGACCCCCCCCCCCAGAGTTTCTCCTTTGCTTTCTGCTCTCAGCTTCGCTTAATAAATAAACTTTCACTTTGCCGCACCCTCTTGTGTCACAAGATTCCTTCTTCCGCTCCGTGAGACAAGAACCTGTGATCCTGTAACAACAAGGATGAGTCCCTAAAACCAACAGGACCGGTGTTCTTACAAGAAGAGGAAGAGAGGGGCGCCTGGGTGGCTCAGTGGGTTAAGCCTCTGCCTTCAGCTCAGGTCATGAACTCAGGGTCCTGGGATCGAGCCCCGCATCGGGCTCTCTGCTCAGCGGGGAGCCTGCTTCCCCTTCCCCTCTGCCTGCCTCTCTGCCTACTTGTGATCTCTCTGTTTCTCTGTCAAATAAATAAATAAAATCTGAAAAAAAAAAAAAAAAAAGAGGAAGAGACACCAGGAGGGCATGCATAGAGGAAAGTCCGCAGAGGACACGGGGAGAAGGTGCCACCTGCCAGCCAAGGAGAGGGCTCATCCAGAAGCCACCCTACTGGCACCTGCATCTGGGAACTGCAGCCTTTCAAACCGTGAGAAAGTAAGTTTCTGTCCTTGAAGCCGCTCAGACTGAGATATGCTGTTACTCACGCTGTTACCGTAGCACCAGCCCATGAGTACAGTGGTTGATAATTTATCTGCCACAAAATTCGTAACAAAATATCTTCACTGAATTGTCTTCCAGATTACAGCTGCCTTTAGCATCCGAAAGGATTTCCCCTAAAAATATGTTGCAGTGAAATTCACTTAATGATTAGTTTGTATCAATCTTTTTTTAGTTCTTTTTTTTTTTCCTCCTGCCTCCTCTCACTGGGGCACCATGATATTGGACGTATGAAGCACCTGGGGTTCATGCCTTCTATGAAGATGTTATTTGAGTAATTTCAAATGATACATAGTTCTTTGTGTTAAAAAGAAGCTTTGCGGTGACAACTACTTAAAAAGTTAATTATATTCAAACAGCCTGACATAGCCTGCTTCAGCAAGGACAGAAGCATCGTTTGGAGACGTGGCAATTTTCTTAGTTAGGCAAATGTGAAATGGTAAAATATGTGATCAGTCTTGCCTCTCCTTAAAGTGTGTAATTCTGCAAAACTCAGATAATGACCTAATATCTCCAGATAAGATCACCAGCCCACAGTACAGCACATTAAATCATCAAGACCTTGGGGAGCACAATTCCAAAGGAGGGAATATCTTTACCAAGTTGTAACATTTCCCTAAATCAATACACTAGTGTTTAATAAAATAAAGTCATACTTCTTCTGGAGTCACATGCTGCTGTCAAGATAATCTTCAGTCTCCGAGTATGATTTAAGTACCAAATCAAAACAATGTAGACGCTAATGATGGATTTTTTTTTCTAATGATGGGATTTATAATATTGCAAGATAGCTCCCAGAAATTCATATGGCTTTTAAAATTTTTTTTTTACAGATTTTATTTTTATTTATTTGACAGAGAGATCACAAGTAGGTAGAGAGGCAGGCAGAGAGAGAGAGGGGAAGCAGGCTCTCTGCTGAGCAGAGAGCCTGATGTGGGGCTTGATCCCAGGGCCCTGGGATCATGACCTGAGCTGAAGGCAGAGGCTTTAGCCTACTGAGCCACCCAGGCACCCCCATATGGCTCTTTTTTTTTTTTTTAATATTTTTTATTTATTTCTTTGACAGAGACAGATCACAAGTAGGCAGAGAGACAGGCAGAGAGAGAGGGGGAAGCAGGCTCCCTGCCAAGCAGAGAGCCCAATGTGGGGCTCAATCCTAGGACCCTGAGATCATGACCTGAGCCGAAGGCAGAGGCCTTAACCCACTGAGCCACCCAGGTGTCCCCTCATATGCTTTTTATTTTATTTTTTTTTATTTTTATTTTTTTTTAGATTTTATTTATTTATTTGACAGACAGAGATCACAAGTAGGCAGAGAGGCAGGCAGAGAGAGAGGAGGAAGCAGGCTCCCTGCAGAGCAGAGAGCCCGATGTGGGGCTCGATCCCAGGACCCTGGGATCATGACCTGAGCCGAAGGCAGAGGCTTAACCCACTGAGCCACCCAGGCGCCCCACCCCTCATATGCTTTTTAAAAGAACATATTTCTCCACTTAAATTTCCTCATGCAAGTCATTGGCGTTTAACACAGAAGCGCAATTGCATGTATATAAAATGTGGCTCTTTATTCCTTGGTTGGTCCAAAAGCAGGTAGAGTTCCAATGCACAAATAGTCTCAAAATTCTACCTTAAGGAGATTCCACACCCTTTAAAATTTTTCCCAATGATATTTTACACTTCTTTTGCCCAGAGAACTTGCACATTCATTCCTAAGAATGTGATACTTTTTCATGTAATTGTAAATGGTGACTGTAGCAGGCAGAATACTGGTCCACCAGAGGTGACCATATCCTAATCCCCAGAGTCTATAAATCTGACATGACAAAAAAGCTTTGCAGATCACAATTAAGGCTGCTAATCAAACAATTTTACAGCAGAGAGATTATCCAGAAGAGCCCTATCTATGTAGCTTAGTGCTAACGACTGAGGCAGAATGGATCAGAGGGAAGCTACATGAGGGTTCGACCTCTTTGTTGGCTTTGAAGATGGAGGAAGCGGACCACGAGCCAAGGAGTGCAGTAAACTCTAGAAGCTGGGAATGACCTTGAGTTCACATCCAGCAAGAAAATAGCTCTCCAACCATAAGGAACTGAATTGTTCCAACAAAGCCAAAAGAGCAAGAGGCAGATTTTCCTAGAACCTCCAGAAGAGTGCAGCCCTGGGGACATCTTGATCTCAGCCTTGGGACCCATTCCTCTGAAGACACTATGACAGGGTTTGACCATTGCCCACAGTGCAGGGTAGCCCACAGGGAAGCCACGTCATGAATTTTAAACAGGGTGGTGTGATGCGACCGATTCTGCAGCTGTGGGAGGAGACTGGAGAAGGGCCAGTAGTGGAAGGAGGGAGATCAGTGTTGTTCAGAGGGGATGATGTCTGAGACCATGACAGAGGGTGGCAGGGGTGGACAGATTCCAGATGACTGACTGGAGGCGGAGTGGATGGATTTGCTAAGTGCCTAGAAGTAGAGGGATGGAGGCAGCTACAGTGGTTGGTTCCTGGGTTTCTGATGTGAACTCCCTGAACGTGATCCCACCAGCAGAGATGAGAAAGCCTGGGCAGGTGACGTACTTTGAGGTGTCTGTGGGTGACTAAAACATTGTTAACGAGTCAGACTTAAGATGTGAGACACAAGTCAGCAGATGTGGTTTTCATTTTTCAAAAAAACCCTTTTATTTATTAAGTCATCTCTTCCCCCAACATGGGGCTCAAACTCACAACCCTGAGAACCACAGTGCACGCTCTACCGACTGCACCAGCCAGAAGCCCCACTCCTCACCCCCACACCTGCAGATGCATTTTTTAGCCTGGAGTTCAGGGGAGAATCTGATCTCTAACCACACAACGGGAAGCCGTCAGCACGCAGAGGTTACTCCAAGGCACTGAGGATGGGAAGAGAGCTCCCAGAAGTCCCAAGGACCACAGACATTTAGAAGTTGGGTGCGGCGGGGGGAGCACAGAGGAAAGCGCTGATTCCACACTTATACAAACACACACACACACAGAGCGTGCACGCGAGAGGGAGAGATATGCGTGATTTGGGAGCATGATTATAGTCGTGATGATCCAGAACAGGAGAGACTGACAAGTTACAGGAGGGATCAGCAAAAGATCACAATCTCCGAGACAAAGTAAAGGGCAGACTTCGGCTCCGGCTCGGGCACGGCTTCTGGCAGGAGGAGCACGTGCAGATGGAGGCAGGTTCACCTGGTGGGTGCAGGGAAGAGGGAGTTGATGTCCACCGCCTTCAACCTGCTCAGTGAATCATGAAAAGGGCAGAAGAGTGTGGGAGGGCTGAAGGCATAACGGCTGATGTGGGGGAAAGAACAGCAAATGTATCAGACAATCAAAGCAGATCCTCTGGAGACAGTGTCTGAGGCTGAGAGTCACTAAAGTGAAATCAGCCAGCTCAGCGGTTTTCTTCCCCCTCCCCCCAAAGATTTTATTTATTAGAGAGAGACGGAGGACAGCCAGGCTTCCCGCTGAGCAGGGAACCCAATGCGGGGCTCGATCCCAGGACCCTGGGATCATGACCTGAGCTGAAGGCAGATACTTAACCACCCAGCTGCAGGGTTTTCTTCCAGAAGTAGTCACCTGTTGGGGGCAAGGAGGAGGCAGATGGAAGGGCCCACCCAGGCGTGGCATATTGAACAGGGACGTGCCACCAAGGAAGAGAATACAGAGCACAGGGTGTTGGGAAGAGAGAGGCGGTAACAACAGACTTGGTGACAGCTTGGTCAGGCTCTGAGCCAACTGGTGGACGGATGCGCTGTTTGATGAGGTCAGATCAGGACCGGCGTGTATTTCAGGAGATGAACGGGCAATGGTGTCCAGCAAGCTCCAGGCCGTGTCGCCTGCAAGTCTGCGCGGCTCCCGGCATCTTCGGCTCCTAGCAGAGCCCGACTCGCTGCGTGGTCAAACCCGTGGAACTGAAAGTGGTGTGGAGGAGAACCGGGGTCTTCGCCTGACATCCTCCCAAGTATGGCCCTCACACAACTTTCCCTCTTTTCAGACTAAACCGGGCTGGTCCGCTTCACGGCTCAGCCCTCACCCGCGTGGGGCTGACAGACCCGCCTCTCTCACTGGGGGCCGCGACCCTTCCGCGGCTCCTCCTCGTGCCGCAGACCAGGGGTCTCCGCACAGCCCGCAGAGCCCAGAGTAAAGGCACGGTTTCCCGCACAATCCTCTCTTCGCCTGGACCTGCATTCGACGTGTACAGTCTACGACCCTACCCTTCCTTTTCTTCCATACTCCTGGACTCTTATATGTAAAAAGTGTTTGGCAAAGACATTGGTCTGGTGCAGTTTTTTTCGGGCGGGGGGGAGGCATGGAGATATCGATGAGAAAAAATTACAAAAATAGAACTTTTACAAAAAGTACACAAGTTTATTGGGCGATTCACAGCACTGACAGGAGCACACCCATGGTCAACGCACACCTGTGGGCTGCTTCTCGGAGTGCCTTTCCCCTCCTCTGCTGATGGGACCCTGGTTTCCCGCTGGGGTTTTTACCCTCTCAGCCGCTCTGGGCGTGTTGCGCTCAATCCCGGCTCCAGAGCTGAGCCCAGACCGGCTGAACACAGTCCTGCCTTCGAGGCTCCAGTGATGGTTCAGAGCCGGGCACAGACCCTAATTTGGGCACAGGGAGAACCCCGGGCTTAATCAAGAGCCATTGGAAGAGACCCTTTTCCCTTCCTCTGCAGGGACAACAGGTCCGCCAAAGCACGTGACTATGGGAAGGGGCCCCCGTGTGCGGACAGATGCTGAGATGGACAATGGCGAAGGGGGAGCAGAGAATCCACCAGAAACCCCATCTTTGATGACCACGAGTTGCTGCGTCAGTCCTTATAGTCCCCGGATTCCTTAGATCCATGTGGGTCCCATTTTCTGGCACTTGCAAATCCAAAATTCCACCCTATAAATTCACAGTCCCACTGCCCCGAGAGAAACACTGTTGACATTACAGTTTTAATTTCTCCCGTACATTTTAATGCATCTATGTACACACCATTTCCTTTCTTACTTTTATAAAACTGAAAATATATATTCTTCTGAAATATTTTAGTTGATAATATTGTTTACTTTTCATGTTGACCCAATCTATCACAATCATTTTTAATTACTGGGTAATATCCCATTCTAGAAATATACCATAATTTAACAGATTTCCATTAAGGAACATTTACATTTTTGTCTGCCTTTCGAACTAGAAAGACGCCATTCATATACACGAGTTTTTTTATTTCTGGAAAGTGAATCTGCTTTATCTCTATAATGAAATCGCTAGATCATAAAATACATTAAGGCTCTGATATATTTCACTGGACTGTCCTCCAAAAGGAACCTTCATTCCCGTCTTCATGGGGCAGATTTGACAGACAGGAAGTGACTAAAGGTAAAATGCTTGCTAAAAAGAAATATCCCAGTTGTTCGCTGCATATGTACTCAATGTCTCTTACGTGTGCAACCAGGGTGACAGGTGCTGGGGACATGCCGCTGGCGACATGCCACTGGCCAGCCTCCTAGACTTGTCTCTGTATTCTTCCTTCTCCAAGTACGGCTGCTTTGGAAAAATGTCTAGCTTTGTGGATGAAATTAACAGACGGCACACACATCATGATGTGAGATAAATGACATCAGGCAGAACTCTCAGGAGACGGTGGAGTTCTGTCTTGGCACAGATGGGGACATGGCTGCCTGGGTTCTCGCTCACCCGCCCTTCCTTCCATGTTCACGTGTGGCCAGGAGCCTGGAACGCTCCTTCCCCTTGCCGGCAGGGTTCTGCTGAGGGGCGGCCCATGGGAGGCACTCGGGAGACGCTGGAAGGCAGGAGGGAGGCAGGACACAACCCAGAGATGGCAGAGGCAGCAGTGGTGGTGGGGGGACCGGGGTGGGGGCACATCAGGGGCTGCAGCAACTCCCCTCAGTCCTCCAGGGCTCCGGAAGTCAGCCTTCCCACGTGCGCTCAATCCTGTTTAACAATTTTGTAACCTAATTCCAGGACTAAATCCTTCTCTGTTTGAAACACCTAGAGTGGTTTTGTTTGCCCGACTTGACAGAATAGCCCAACGTGTAAATTATCCTTGCGATTCGCAATTCCGAGAGGTGTGAGCTGTGCCTTAGACCCACGTGGCATCTTTCCATAAGTGTAACAGAGCCAGATTTTCTGGAAGCAGTGGAAGAGACTGCTGGGTTTGTGTTTTTTTTTTTTTTTTTTTCCAGCTGGAACACCAGACGAATTCAGCGACTGGCTTCGAGAAGGCATCTTGTATGCAAAACACGTGAGGAAGAGGAGCTCCACGCACCAAGTCAGGGACGTGCCAACAGAAGCCGGTTTGGAAGACCAGCAGATCCACGCCCTCACAATGCTTATCCCGCACTCACATACTCTGGGAACAGAGATAACAAATGGGAAAACGGAAAGGAACCTGCTGGTGTGCCTTACTAAAACTGTCAGCGGTCCCCCTTTTGGGGAGCGTGCATGCGGTGAAATCCACAGAAGGAACGTTCGCGGGACGTGACTCTACCCTCTGCCACAACGAGAGGGACGGGGGACACCGTTCCATAAAGTCCACCGGTTGTGCTTGTCCTCAGTGGTCCAGCCATAGCAAACCAACTCCGAGGCTCCCCTTCCTCTGCGCACGCGCAAACACACCAGAGTCTGAACGGGTGAGTCACTCCGGAGGCTCCGTAACAAGAAGCATGGCCATCGTCCCCTTCCTCTGGCCGCTGCCCCTTCTCTACTAAACACCAGTCCTGCAAGCAGCTGCTCTGCCCCAGGCACAGGAACCCAACCAAACCTGGAGAGGCGGACAGGACACAACACCGTCCCCTACCTCCTCTCCTCCCCGTCTTCTCCCTCACTGTCGTCGTCAAGATAAAAGATGTCTCTGAACAGGAAGACTTGCCTGGGCACCGCGGGACTCTGGATTTCGGTACCCGTTTTCTCCATCTTCTTCTCTAACTTTTCCTTAAGCAGAGGCAGGGTGGTCTCGTAAAGGTAGTCTATAATCTCTAAAGACAAAAAATGTAATCTTGACATTATTTGTACAAAGCCTCCTTCTTCCCAAGGTCAAAGGGCAGAGGGCACGGATGCGGGTGGCCTGGTGCTGCTGTTACTGTGTGTGTGGTCCTGTTCTAACCGGTTTGCCTGTACTCACTTGACCAGTCCCCTCAAAATCCTAGGAGGCAGGCCTTACTGTCAGCCCATTCTTCAAATGAGGAAACGGGTGGAGAGACGTTATGAATCATGGCCAAGGTCATGGAGTTAGTAGGGGCAAATGTGGCCAGATTCAAACCCAGGCGGGGCTGTCTGTTGAGGGTCAGAAGTAATCATCACACACGCCGGGGCAAAGCATCAACCAAACTCATGGTTCCCAAATGCTGGTGCTAGGCAGACCGCCTGAGGCTCTCCTGGGAGCCTGTTCAGGAAATCTGGCCTCTGAATGCAGCGTGGAGGTTAGGATTCAGTACGTATGGGATGAGGCCCGGGTATGCATGTGTTCAACAAGGTCCACGAGGACTCAGAGGATCCGAGTTTGGGAATACTGAAATCACCCACAAAGGGCTGCCAGGAAGGAACTGGGTACCTCAGTTTGTTCTGGAACTGCGTGTGCCAGCGTGTGGCCAGCCAGGAGCACTCCGTCATTTACTGAGGGCTGACCAGCCCCCAGCACCCTGCTGACCACCATTCACCTGTTATCTGGTTTAGAACTTTTCAAAGTCCTGGTTGGGGTGGGGGGTTGAGTAGGTGAGGATTTCTCCCGTTCTATAACCGAAGAAACCGAGACTCCCAAAAGTAAAATCGCCCCCAGGGTCACGCTGCCAGCACCCCGCACCACCTGCTGTCCTCTTACGTATTTAAATACTGGAAATACTGACCTGGAAAAGTCTTCTTCTGCCAAAAGGGAACACAGGTAGCTTTCAGCTTATAAAATTTAGTTTGAACATAGGACGGAGGAACATCACTTTAGAAAGGAAAAGAAAAAAAAAAGTATCAGTTTAAAAACGGGCCATTTCACTACATGTCGTAAGTACACTGATTCAGGGGAATCTATAGACATCAGTAACTTTCTTAATCCTGAACAGGAAACCATCATGTCCACAAATGCGTGACAGAAATAAGACACATATGAAAATGCTGTCGTTCATTTTGGTCAGAAGAATACACACCAAAAAAAGAAAGCGAAAAGCACAAGACAGATCCCGTTTAAATCACAACACTAACATATGCTGACGTTCACCTTGTACTTGGCCCTGCCCTAAGAGTTTCCTGTCTAGCTGAAAACAACCCACACAGCAGCTCTATGAGGAGCTACTACTCTTATGCCTCATTCTAGAGATGGGGAAACTGAGGGATACAGAAGCAGCCCGAGATCTTACAGCTAACAAGTGATAGAGCCGGGACTTCATCGGGGTGGCCTGACCCCAACTCCGCACACTGGTCACCACTGCACTTAGGACAAACGCCTATCTGTCACAATCCAGAGGCAGATGTCCCCCGATTTCTAATTTTGCAAAACTAAAAAAAAGTAGATGCTTATGATGTTTTAGTGAGTCAAATATACTTGCAATTTACTGTAAGTAGGACAGAAACCACCAAATCTTAAGTTTTTTGTTTTTTTTTTTTAAATGAAAATCTCTTCACTTCACTTCCTGGCCACTTTTTCTTAGACGACAAAAGCATGACTTATTTGTTTCAATAATTAATCTAGTAGTTAAAGTAATTCATGTGAATACATTTATTCTTACTGGGTTCTTCCTAACACTAACCACTAGCTGGGCGTGCACCGGGCTACGTGTCCTCTACGTGCAATCTCCTTGGTCCTCACGATGGTCCCATTAAAACATTTTGTGGATGAAGAAACCGAGACTCAGACACAAGTTAGGAACAACGTGCCCGAGGACGGCTAAATGAGTACCAGGAGTCAACGCCAGGTCAGTCCGACAGCAGAGGCCAAGCTCTAAGGCCCCCACGCCCTCTCTCTTCCTGTAGTGCCATGCACCCCATGGGACCGGCCATGGACCCAACTAGGGCTTGAGGTCACGATCATGGATCTGGACATTTTCAAACCAAGCAGGCATTATAACTCATTAGCCAGACACGCTTTCTTTACATTTTGCCAAAATAATTCCCAAGGCAGGCTTTAAGACTCCAAAGAGACTGAACATGTCATTTTATTATTTTTCACTGTGTTGATTATTAAAACTTGACAACGTATTCTTTCAAACAGTATTTGAACGACACCATAATCACCGTTATATAAGATTAATAAATCTTAAGTGAGACAATCTGTTCTTAAATATATAATTTTACTCAAAACTTTAAGAACTTGTGATCTGAAACAGCATCACAAAATGCACAAGAATTTACTGGAAATGTCCAATTTTTCAAAAAGTGGTTTGCTATTACAAAGGGAGGGCTTCGGAGCCATGGGTGCTTCTCAGGATGGGAGCTGGTGGGTCCACAGCAAGGTCCCCACTTTCAAAAGCACCTGCCACCCCCACCTCTCAGGGACCCATGATTCTGAGCAGTGGGAGCCCCATCTCTCACTTATGTCAACTGGAAAAGGGAAGGGTTTGGAACCATGAGCATGATGTCTGGGTCGTGACAAACTTCCCATTCTCCAAGTTACGAAAACCAAACTGATGGTTCTTTGTCCCTGATCCCCAGGAGCAAATAACCACCAGAACCAGCTTAAGCCCTTCCTCGTGGACCAAGGACAGCATCACGCTTCTGAAGTCAGCCAGGCGGCAGCCGCCCTGCCCCACTATCCACCCTTCCAAAACTGAAGGCCAAACAACCCCTAACACCCCTCTTCCGAGAGCCCCCCCAAACCCCGCACCCCACAACCCTCAATGATCTTCTCTGTGTACAGGGGCCGTGCTTTGTAAGCAATAAATTCAGATATGGACAGTGGTGGCCTCAGTCTTCGGTAGCAGGAAGGGATTCAAAATATACGGACCTTGTGCAACAAAGTTTCCCAGTGAAGGCAAAAGGAGGCAACTCACAAACACAGGAAAGTTCAACGTCACCCCATAGATGAGAGATGCAAATGAACCCGCCCCGAGAGCTCGAAGAGGAAGAGGATCTTTACATGGTCTCAAAATATCTCCCACGGCCCCTTCTTATCCCCAAGAGAACGACTGATACTTTCATACAGTGGGGAACGCGCCAGATGCCACCAGAGCCAAAGGACTAGAAATCAGAATCTTGGGCCTCACGACGCAGCGACAAACCACTGACCTGTGCTGGCCCACAGTTTCAAGGGCATCAAAGACAAAGGCGGAAGAGCTTTACCGACGGAAGGCCACTGAGGACACAGGACACTTCAATGTGTGGCGCTGGACTGGATGGTACATTGGGGGGAAATGCTATAAAGGCCACTACTGGGATGGGACGCCTTGGGGGGTCAGTCGGTGAAGCATCTGCCTTTGGCTCATGTCGTGATCCTGGGGTCCTGGGATCAAGCCCTGCAGTTGGGCTCCCTGCTTGGTAAGGAACCTGTTTCTCCCTCCCCCGTGCCCCCTGCTTCTGCTCTGATGAATAAATAAAATCTTAAGGAAAAAAAAAAAGGGCCATTGCTGGGACATCATTAGTGGGGACATTTGAACATGAGCCTTCTTAGAGCACAGAGCTGTCCCGGCGTCTGATGTCCCGCATCTGACAACCGTACTGTGATTACACAGAATGACATTCCTGTTTAGGCCACGCTGCCCACCACCAACTCTCAAGTGGTTAAGGAAGGAAAATGACTCTATTCCCTTAGACACGGGAGCGGGAGGGGAAGGGCGGATGGTGGAGCTAACGTGCAGGCTTAAGAAGAAAATACGAATCGGGGCAAAGGGTGTGCGGTGCGTCTACCGGTCATTCAACTGGTTAGCTCCTTGAAGCTCTCAGGAGACTCTGCACACATTCCACTCATCATCCCTACGTGTCCTCAGGGAGGGGAGGGGAGGAGGGAGGGTCCGGCTGGCCCACAGCACCCAGAGCGGAGGCTCCAAACACGCAGGCACAGGACAGTCTACACGCGAGTCCTGTCCAATCTGTCACTCGTGAGGCCACGTCTTACCTTTTAATTAGCCTCACAATGAACACACAGCCTTACCCTATGGCGCTAGCAAGGTCTTCCCAGTCTATCTCGTTCGTGTCCTCCACATTGATCTCATACAGTCTACGGGAAAAAATACACACGAGGTTTTCAAGCACAAGTCAGCACGATAGACACCTTCACAGACTCACATGTGTGAAACGCTCGGGGGCACCAACGTGTTCACCCCTGTCCCAGCTCCCTCAGGCCCGGCGAGGTTGGCCTGCCAGCCAAAGGTTAGCCCAAGGTCATTCAGTGAGCTGCAGCCCAACAAGAAAAGCCATCTCTCCTCCTTCTGGGCCCTCTGCTGCTCCCACCAAACCGTGCTGCCTCCCCACAGTCGACAGTGAGTGTAGACACATCGTAACGGTAAGCACGCGCTCGGCCTCATGGTGGGACAGAGCCGTGTGAAAAGTTTCACAGCTACTGAGGTCAGGCGAGTATCTCCGGTCTACGGGGAAGGAACCAGGGCCGAGGGCCCTAGTCAGTGGCTCAAGGTTTCACGACTTACGGGCTGCCATCACTGGAGCCCAGGCTTGCCTGACACGATGGCTCCTCAGGTCTGCTGGTCTACGTTCTGCCTCTGGGGGAAGAGAAGTGGAGGCTCCACGAGCCAGGCCAGCGAGGAGAACTTCCAGCGGGGCTCAGGACAGCGAGCGGGAAGAACGGAGCCTACGGGGTGGCCAGAATCCCAAGTGTCCTCTGCTT
This sequence comes from Enhydra lutris kenyoni, assembly GCF_002288905.1. Lineage (NCBI taxonomy): Eukaryota > Metazoa > Chordata > Mammalia > Carnivora > Mustelidae > Enhydra > Enhydra lutris. The sequence goes on from NW_019154097.1 coordinate 36,172,293, forward strand.
TTTGCTGTTACTCATTCGACCCGAGCCCAGCCCACGAGCCGTGAAGGCTTTGCGAAACAGGCCCACGCCTCCCTGCCTTCAGCGGAGGGAGGACTCTGCATGGACCAGGGACCAAAGACAAAACCAAAGACCAGGCCACAGCGACTGCACTTAGGCGTGCAGGAGGGTGGCGGGGCTCAGCCCGAACTACGTCACCTCTACCTTCCAGTGGACAGAAACAAATTCTACCTACCCAGAAACTTCCAAAGACTAAAATGACTCTGTTATTTTGTTTCTCCTCCCAATAACCCCAAGAGGCAGGTACTATCATGAACGCCCTCACTGGAGAGGCACACACCGAGACCTAGAGAGGCAGGGAACGTCCCCAGGGCCATACGGGTAGGCAAGATGGATCTGAGCCTTGGCCACGTGGATCCCGGTGCTCAAGAGCCACTCTCTGGCTGGAGAGAGGAGCAGCCCCCGCAGCACCGCGCTCGAGCTCCCTACCTTTCGATGAGGTTGATTTTGGCCTGTAGGGCGTTAACTCCGCGGTACACGTCCCGACCGTTCGTCATCCTCTTGGTTAGGATTTCCGTCCTGTTCAAGGAAACACACACATAATGTACTTTAAACTTTCAGGGGTGAAGTTTCCACTGTGATTTCCTGCACTTTTCTCACCTACGACACCCCTACTCAGAACCAGTCTCTAACTTGTGTGACTCATCACTGCTAACACTGACCACCATGGAGAGTAGGCTGATTTTTTTTTCTTTTAAAAGGCAAATGAGGGGCGCCTGGGTGGCTCAGTGGGTTAAAGCCTCTGCCTTCGGCTCAGGTCATGGTCCCAGGGTCCTGGGATTGAGCCCTGCATCGGGCTCTCTGCTCAGCGGGGAGCCTGCCTCCTCCTATCTGCCTGCCTCTCTGCCTACTTGTGATCTCTGTCTAATAAATAAATAAAACCTTTAAAAAAAAAAGGCAAATGATAAATAAGACGAAAGAAAGTTGATGGTTATCGAAACTGGATGAGGGACACAAGGAGTTCTATCTAAATCTGTGTGTTGTGAAATTTCCGTAATACGAAGTTACAAACACGAGAGGAGAATAAGCCCTTTAGCGGGTGCTAAGGGGAACTGTAAACTCTGTTCCTGTTTAGAAAACAGGGGGACACTGCTGTTGGGACTGTCACCAGCTGTTGGAACACCAAGGGAGATTTGATACAGTCATCAACGACTCCTCTGATGGTCACAGCTAATGGCTGAAGGGAAGGGTGACCGGAGCTCCTACCGAGAGCAGCAACCCAGCTCGAAGTATGTTTTAAGTACTCATCTCAAATCGCAAAGTGTGTCGCGATCTGACAGCAGATTGCGAGCTGTTACATTCTGGAGTAGGGGTCCACGATACACAGGCGAGGACTCTGCTGTTTGTACCAGCGGCCAATGCGTTCGTTCGAGATGCAGCCTTTGGGGCGCCTGTGGGGGGCAGGTGAGCGTCTGACTCTTGCTTTCAGCTCAAGTCGTGATCCCAGGGTCGTGAGATCAGCTCGGGAAGGAGTCTGCTTTGGACTCTCTCCCACTCTCCCTCTGCCTCTCCCCTTCCCCCACGCTCTCTAATAAATCCATCTTCAAAGAAAAAAGACATGCACCATCTGCGGTCATTTCCACGTACGTGAGGGAAATCTACATTCAGATTTTAAGTTTGTTGCTTTTCTCTTCTCGTTAAAAAGCCGTCACCCTTACGCGTTCTCTGAGTTACACCGCTCTTGATACGGGGTTTCTCTGTAGCACTTCCCTTTTAAGCAGCGATCAATCATCTCTGACTGATGCTAACAAACACTCCTTTTATGAACTCCAAGGGCAGAAAGGACTCTGGTTCCTCTGTGTTACACTCTTCCTTCCCCAACACGTTATCTGTTCTGTGGAGTTCATGCCCCTGACTGTAGTCTCCTATGGAAATAGAGATAATCCCACAGCAGATTTCCAAGGTGACGGTAACTGGTGTAATTCAGGAATGTGCTTTTGATGTACGACACACCGACTGCGGCTCTCTTATCCGACGCTGACAATGGCCACACCCATTTTCTGCACCAGACGTGGGTCGTGAGCTGCGGGACCGCCGCTCCAGGGGCTCCTGCAGCGGCGGAACATCCCGCTCAGAGACCCTCTGGGGCTCGAAAAAGCCACGTCAAGCTAAGATGGTGCAGCAAGATCAGGCCTGAAAATGCTTCTGTGTGACTAGCGAGTCTCAAGAAGTTCCGCAGTGAACACAGCCACCTCGCGTTAGCGAGGCTAGAGGGGACCCCGGCGGAGACAGGCTCAGGGGAGGGGCAAGTTCCTGCACATCAAGTGCTTGTGATCTCTCTGCCAAAGGGGAGTTTCCTGTTGTTTTCGTTTGTTTTTTAATGCTGCAGAGAGAACTGTTTTGTTTTACTAAAGACTTAGCAAGGGACTGAGTGAAGAAACCAGAACTCAAGGAAGAAACCAAAAGCCAATATTCAGTATTAAAAAGGTTCAAGCTTTGGAGGAAACCACACGATGAATCAGGGTTAGTTATGTGCTAACTTAGATCGGATGTGGACACTGAAGGGGCTGGGACGGCTGCCGGAGGTGATCCTTCCTGACATGAAGGCTTTGCACACGGTACGCACACAGCTCTCCCCACTAAGCCCACTCATGTACCCACCCCGGCGGTGTGCGAGGTGTGGGGAGGGGGAGAGAACTATCTTGTGGAAATTTACATAAGAAACCTTAAAACTTACCACTTACTTTTACACTGCATCCAATTTCTGGTTTCTACTTTGGCTTCTACTTCTACCCAAGATATGCCCTTATAGAGTTTCTCCCTCACGATGGACAGGCGGCCTTCGGGGTTTTCTTGGAGTTCAGAATCCACTTCCTTTAACTCGTGGGGAGACATTTTCTTTAGAATCACTTCTTCGACGGCCTTGATTAGTTTCTGGGTTTCCGTCTTACTCCAAGCACCATGATTTCTCGCTACAGACCCAAAAGAAACAATCTTGTAGTTGCTAATCTATTTGTTTTCAAGCACGGTGTTAAAAAAAAAAATGACAATGATGCATACACGTCATTACACACTTGTCCAAAGCCACAGCACAGACACCACCACCGGGGGGGGCGGGTGGATCCTGATGTGAACTATGGACCCTGGAAGATGATGACGTGGCAGTGTAGGGTCACGGACTGGAACCAAGGTCCCACTCTTGGGGGGAGATGCTGACAATGGCAGAGGCTGTATGTGGGGGCAGACTGCTATGGGAAATCTCTGCACCTCCCTTTCAATTTTATTGCAAACCCAAAGCTGCTCTAAAAAAATAAAGTCTTAAAGGGGCACCTGAGTGGCTCAGTCTGTTAAGCGTCTGACTCATATTTTGGCTCAGGTCATGATCTCCGGGTCATGAGATCCAGTCCTGCGTCAGGCTCTGCACTGAGTGTGGAATCTGCTTGAGATTCTCTCTTTCCCTCTCCTTCTGCTCCTCCCCCTACGTACTCTCTCTCTCCTTCTCTCTAAAAAAAATAAATAAACCCTTGAAAAAAATAAGTAAATAAACCAGGCACTTTTCAGATGACGGAGCGCAACATCTTGATGACACAGACATACAGCTATCAAACACAGCTAGATGGAAATTAAAGCGGATCCCCTTCTTTTTAAGAACCAATGTGAGGCGCACCTGGGCGGCTCAGCTGGTTAAGCATCGCTCTTGGATTTAGCTCAGGTCCAGAAATCACGGCATGGCTCATGAGATCGAGCCCTGCATCGGGCTCCACACTCAGCAGGAGTCTGCTTGGCTATTATCTCCCCCTGCCCACCACCCTCTCTGCTTGTGCATGCTCTCTCTAGAATAAATAACTCTTTAAAAAAAAAAAAAAAACTGGGGCGCCTGGGTGGCTCAGTGGGTTAAAGCCTCTGCCTTCAGCTCAGGTCAGATCCCAGGGTCCTGGGATCGAGCCCTGCATCGGGCTCTCTGTTCAGCCAGAATCCTCCTTCCCCCAGCCCCCCGCCTGCCTCTCTGCCTACTTGTGATCTCCGTCTGTCAAATAAATAAAGAAAATCTTAAAAAAAAAAAAAAAAAAGAACCAATGCCAGGAAAGTCCTTTCTTTCTTTTTTTTTTTTTTAATTTGTCAGAGAGAGAGAAGGAGAGAGAGCAAGCACAGGCAGACAGAATGGCAGGCAGAGGCAGAGGAAGAAGCAGGCTCCCTGATGAGCAAGGAGCCCGATGTGGGACTTGATCCCAGGATGCTGGGATCATGACCTGAGCCGAAGGCAGCTGCTTAACCAACTGAGCCACCCAGGCGTCCCAGAAAGTCCTTTCTTAAAGCAATGTTTGTTTCTTAACTTCAAAAAAATGTTCTTCTCATTTCTGACAGTAATGTCTCTTGTGTGAAACTGGTAGATTCTCAAACATTTAACGGGGACAAAAATAACTGAACGATTTCACACTGCCACCATAACTCTTCCCAGGAACTCCCAGTGTGGCACTAAGCAGCAAATGGGACCTCAGATCACAGGGACAAAGACCCCGAACCTCAAATTGGCCTCTGAGAGGGCATCAGACCATCGGTGGTTCATCCTCCACATCTAGGGGGTCACCATCAGGCAAAGGAAGACGCCTCAAACCAGCAGTCTACGACTATCTGATCTGGCGCACAGAGTGGTGTTATTACTTTTTCTCAACAATTTTGGTGAATATTTAAAAATCAAGAGTTCCAAAAGAAAAAAAAAATACGTAGATCACCCCCCCCCAACACATACACATACCCCCACCCCTCAATGCAAACTTTTGCTTTACTTCCTGGAAACCGGAAGTACTGGCCACACCGAGTCCTCAAGTGGCGCCAGTGGCTGGACGTGGGAGCACAAAAGGCATGGCCCTAGGGCCCGGGCCCCCC
>NW_019154097.1:36177276-36192161 GCF_002288905.1 Enhydra lutris kenyoni
CCCACCCCCCCCCCCCCCCCCCCCCCCCCCCCCCCGTGTGCGGACGGAGACACTGCCTGTGGGCTGTCTTCTTGAAGTAGCTGCGGATTTTATGATGCAAGGAATATGCCCAAGGAAATTTTCCTTTTTAGGAAAAAAGAGAAAAAGACACACGAGGTTTTGGAAAAGTCCCTGCCTAACAGGCCGAACGAACTGCACTCTGGCCTCCCGCAGCCTCCCCTGCCCTCTGGTGGGCTCTCTCCCCCGCAGCTCCCTAGGGTCTTGTCAGGCTGGCGGCAAGAGCTTCGCTAAACGCGAAGGACCTCAGGTGCGGCCGCCATCGGTCTTGGGAGTGAAGGCCGTGTGGTCTCATGAACACGCAGGAGGAAATGCAGTGAATCAGTACAGAGAGTGGCTTAAAACAGCTCTCTCAGCAGACAAGCCAGCAAGGAGGCCTGCACCGGGGCAGGGCGGGGTGGGGAGCAAGGGCTCATCCGCTCACCCGGGGGGGGGCACCAAGACCCCCACTTACGACTGCTGATCTGGGAGAACTTCAGGGCGACAGAGAGGCTGCTCCGAGCGACCATCTCGCCGATCTTTTTCCAGTCGTTCCCATGCAGGGAATGGTATATCTTTAACTTCTCTGTGTCTCCTTTGCTATACCTGAAAAAGTGAAAGCGTGTTACAATTCCCACTGAAGGACAAAGACTAAAAACTGCTTTCATGGCCGTTCGCAGTGGTCCTGGGAAAAGTTGTCCGGCAGATGGTCCCGTCAGTTCCTGCCCCAGCGCCTCACTGTGGTCATCCTATGAGTCACTGCAGTCCCAGGCCAGGGACCCTGGCTCAGCTAAACAGGGGCCAGAGCAAGTCACTGGGTCACGTATTCCCCATCCAAACCCCAAAAGCTTTGCACTGCGCACACCAAACACGAGCTCCTCCATGTGCCCGCAGAGCCCGGCGCTCCTTACGGTTCAGCCCCACTGGCCTTCAGGCCTTTTTCCTCTCAGGGCCTCCTGCTGCAGTGGAAACGGCCTTTCTCCACCCGCCTGGACAGGCCCTACAAACCCTGCAGGTGGACCGTCATCTGTGAGGCTGCCTGGATACCTGAACATCCTACCCCCCTGCCCCGCTCTCCCCCAGAGAAAGCCCTGCCCCCTCACTGTACCCCCCGGACGGGCGGTTGGACATCGAGGGGTCCCCTTCTTGGCCCGTCTCTGCCTCTGGACCAGTGCTGCCCAACAGAAACGTAATATGCACCATACACGTCACCTAAACCTTGTAGTGGCCACGTAAAAATGACTTTTATTTCACTTTAATGAACCTAATAAAATATTTGACTTAACCCATTCTATTAAAAATGCAGCCATTTCAACACGCGATCAGAATCCGAACACATTAATGAGGTATTTTACGTTCTCTCCCTCCAACTCCAGCATGGGCACCACCCTTACGGTGCCTCTCAACTTGGACTGAATGTATTTCAAGGGCTCCCCGGCCCCGTGAGGCTGGTGGCCACCGTGAGGCACAGCACAGCTCTGGAGGGGACATCCTACAAGGGCTGGAGGCCTAGTGGTTTTCTACACCACGGTATCTGCAAAGCTTGACAGACAACAGACACTGACTTCACATGAGTGCACAATTATTTAAGGAAGGTACGGTGCACTCGTCCCACATGAAAACAAATATACTGGGGGTACCTGGGTGGCTCAGCAGGTTAAAGCCTCTGCCTTCAGCTCAGGTCATGATCCCAGGGTTCTGGGATCGAGCCCCGCATCGGGCTCTCTGCTCAGCGGGGAGCCTGCTTCCCCCTCTCTCTGCCTGCCTCTCTGCCTACTTGTGATCTCTGTCTGTCAAATAAATAAATAAACAAAATCTTTAAAAATGAAAAACAAAAAACAAATATACTAAGGAAAAGCACCAGAAAACATTATCAGTGGGTTTGGAGATGAAACACAAGTGATTAAGTGAAGGGAAAGCAATCCTTAGGGCATTCTCGAATTTCTTAATACAGGGGGCTTTAAGTGTCCCTCAGAACAATGTATTACTTACAATAGAACCCGTGAGAAATTACACTAGTTACCAAGCATGTTTAGATACGGCCTTAACAAAAACACATGCTGGCAACAGGCCTCTGGGGGAGAGGACGACGGACGTCCTTGAAGCCGAGCATCTGGGGCCGCCAGCCCGATGAAGGCGGATGCCGCCTGCTTCGTTCCCCCGTTATCTCCCCTTCCCCGGGGAGCACCTGCGACTAACCAGACGAGCCCTCTGAATGTGCTTGCTCAACTGTAAGCTTTACTGCTAGCCCAGATGTATTTCGCCTTCCTTCTTGTTTATCTACAAGGCATATGATTAATTGTAGCCTTCGTCGGCTCCTTTGTTGATTACTGTCTGTATCTAATAACTACGGGACTGAGGAGCTGTTCGGGGTGACAGTCTTTTCTCCTGTTGTCCCCTGTTACCCTTCTCTTGCCACTGATTTGTTTGTGCCTCATTCTTCTCCCATGTGCCGTCAGGAAGTGCCAGGGGGCGGGGAATGGCGGTTTCTGCTAACTCAACCCAAGAGAAGCCCTAGCAAAATACTAACCGTTCCCGATGACGGTGATGCAGAATTACATCCGACAGTAAGGGCCTAGCACTCTCAGAAAGTCATCTACAAATGCAGAGCGTGGTAAGTAGAGACGTGTAATCCTTCACTGTGAAGACTCATGCTTTCTAGTAGTTTCCTTCTCAAGGCGAGCAGGATCTTTCCCTTTATTTATTTTTAATATTTTATTTATTTGTCAGCGAGCAAGAGAGAAAGCATGTGCACACGAGCACAAGCACAGGGAGCAGCAGGCAGAGGGAGAAGCAGGCTCCCCGCCGAGCAAGGAGCCCGATGAGGGGCTTGATCCTAGGACCCCAGGATCATGACCTTAGCTGAAAAAAGATGCTTAATCAACTGAGCCACCCAGTTTCTGAGATCAAACTTAAAGGCACCCTTGAAGCTATACGAAGGAGGACATCAGAGAGAAAGTCAGTGCATAAAAATGAGAAAACAGGTGTACTGATGTCTGACATCCCCCAGAGCCTCAAAATTCTTTGATTTTTGGCTTTCTGAGTTTTTTTTTTTTTTTCTTTTTTCCAGTTAAGAATTCCTTAACTTAGGAAGGATAGTCTTAGGGGCAAATGGTCACCACACACAAATCATGTGGTGCAAACAAATGAACTTTCTCACTGGAATGACAGACTTGTCTTGCTCTAAAACTTTCATTCCCACGCTTACGTCACAGGTAGAAAAATGTCACCTCAGCTGCCGCTATTCATTTGCCAAAAGCATTCTTTCAAGTCCCATTTCACATGATACCTTAAGTGAATTTCCTTAAAGCTCTGTCTACAGATGCCCAAGCCCAGGGCCGCGGGAAAAGGGGGAGGGCAGGTACTAGTTTGTGGGCAACCTTTGCCTCTGCTGACAGTTTCTTTCTTTTGGTCAAAAGTTAAGAAACCAAGATGGTATCAGTGCTTGGAGGTCAGAGGATATGTATGTGTTGGTTTAAAATCATGCAGCTAACTAGAAGGCTAGTTAGCTTCTAGAAGGGCATGTCAGATTTACTAAATCCGCCTCCAGAGTGAGAGGAGTAGCTGAGCCGCTGCTTGGCGGGCTGCGCCCTCAGGGGGGCGTGGATGATTTGCTGCCTGACCCTCTGGCCTGAGGCAGAGTGCGCACCCACAGCCGACACCTGATCCACACCTCTTTTATCTGGAATGTTCGGAACAAGATATAATTGGGTATTTTGCTTGGGGAGAAAAGGAGAATGACCATCACCCCAGGACACTCTGTATGGTCAGTACTGACCTGCTCCTATGTGACCTTACCTTAGTGCTCAGCCGAATTTCAAATATTCACTAAGAACCCAAAGAATTGGGCTGAGCGCTGAAGGAACCATTGCATTGAAAGGGAACATCTGATGGGCTTCGTTGGTTAAGCGTCTGCCTTCCGCTCGGGTCATGATCTCAGGGTCCTGGGATCGCGCCTTGTGGCAGGCTCCCTGTTCAGCTGGGAGACTGCTTCTCCCTCTCCTCCCCCCGTGCTCTCTCTCCCTATCTGTCTCTTCCTCTCAAATAAATAAAAGCTTAAAAACAAAACAAAAGGAACGTTTGGGTACACAGGGAGCTCAAAAACTAGCAAAGAAAACCTCATAAATAATGTAAGAGGCACGGCAGGCTGAGGGTCAAGGAAAGTATAAAGAAAAGCCATGGATTTAGAAAAGGGAACAGCACAAACATTACTCAAGAGGCAGAAACCGAAATGGGCTTTGAGGACATACCACTGACAACAGACACACAGTCTACCTTCACACACACAAAGTCTTTATGGTTTTTTACCTTTCATCTGTTGTGGACGTTTTAATTTACACGATCAGCAAAAATGTTCTGTCTCAGCTGCTAAGACCTTTTCTTACCTCCCTTTGTAATTGTTGACATCAAACATCTTCTTTGCTCGATAGTAAACGAGTTTCCAAGGCCGGGCAATGCCCTTTCCTAAAGTCAGAAGAAAGGCAGTCAGAGGGGCCCACGGGCAGAGCCTGGAATGGAGTCACAAGTAGAAAAGGAACCCAGCATGGCTCCTGTTACCACCACTACCCTAGACCCTGTGTCAAGGCTGGGATTTCACACGTTCCGCACAGAATCTCCAGTCTCCTTGGAGAGCTCTGGAAACGACACACTTAATACATCAAGGCTCCAGCTTCTGGTCTACTAAATTTCAGTGAAAAGCCCTTATACAGCAATGTAATGTTAACAAAATTTGAATCAAGAGGAAAGGATGCGAAGGTGGGGTACACATGGCAACAGTTCTCCATTAAGACGAAGAGCTTTGTAATCCAGCAAGACTGGCTTTCTTCCTCACTCTAAGGACGGAACAGCCCCTCAACAGGGGGCCCCTGGCCTGCTTCCCCTTGCACATGCCGGAGAACACCTAAGAAATCATCCTCTTTAAATTCACGGATTTTTTTCAGTCCAATCCCATGTTGCTGCAAGACTCTCTCACTTTCCAAGCAAGGCTGTAGGAGGAGGGTTCCAGACACAAAGCACAGATAAGGCTATACTCGGAAAACTTCGAAGATCCTGGTGCATATCAGAACATGCTTTGGAGTGCCTGGGTGGCACAGTCGGTTGGGCGTCCAACTCTGTTTTTTGAAATTTTATTTATTTATTTGACAGATAGAGATCACAAGTAGGCAGAGAGGCAGGCAGAGAGAGAGGGGGAAGCAGGCTCCCTGCGATCCCAGGACACTGAGATCATGACCTGAGCCGAAGTCAGAGGCTTAACCCACTGAGCCACCCAGACGCCCCTGGGCGTCTGACTCTTGATTTCAGCTCAGGTCATGATCTCAGAGTTGTGAGATCGAGTCCGGCTTCATGCTCTGTGCTCAGCACAGAGTCTGCTTGAGATTCTCTCTCCCTCTGGCCCCTCCCCGCACTCCCTAATAAATAAGTAAATAAAATCTTAAAAAAGAAGTGTGCTCTGTGCAGCATATGCGAAACAACACATAATCAAGAATAAACAGATAAATAAAGAGAAACCAAAATGATACTTATTACCAAGTAGGAAAGTTGATTGTGTCACTTTTTGTAAAATCTGTAAAAACACTACACTTGAGAGACACGAACAAATTCCAAATCCTCAAAAGTGCAGGCTGCATGGCAGCAGATAGGACGCCTCGTGCACGCTGACTGGGCCAGGCACTGTGCTAAATGCTTCCCGCCGTGGGCTCTGCACTTAGGGCTGGAAGGCTGTGGAGGGTCAAAGAGGGAACGGTTTGAAACTTACCAATATGCAATCGAAATGCGTATTTTCTTTTTAAGTCGGTGATCACAGATTTCTCCTCTGGGTATCTGTCTGTGTACAGCAGCTTGTCGGCATTCTCAATTCCTGTCAGGGACAGGAAGTCTTGCACGTTTTTCTCTAACTGCTTGTTTTCCTTTACAGAAAACTTGCCAAATCTAATAGCGACACCTAGAATTTGGGCGGGGAGAAAAAGCATGCATTGTCAATCACGGGGAAAAAGCAAACCTACCACCTGGTCTTCAGCAGTTGACACAGTGGCTTGGCAGCTCCCCCCTGCTGGGAACAGCCCCAGCTGTGCACTTGACCTTAGCTCCCCTGCCCTGCACCACCCCCGACCCTTCTCTCCCAAAGTCTTCCCAGGTCATCCCCTTCCAAAGCGTCCTTCCCCATTTATCAATCAGCTTTTTGAAGCGTTGTTCTTTATATTAAAAAGGAATATACGTTCATTTAAAAATTCAAGCAGTACGGAAATAAACTTTTAAAAGAAACCTCCTGTTTACTCTCTTCTGCCTCGCTCCTCCCCCCAAGGCGGTGGTAGGAACTGGCCAGCAAGGACTGGAACATTCGCATTTGTTCTCTGCGCATATGTATGGGGGGTGGGGGTAGCAATGGGATCCAAGCTAGTCCTCTTTGTAATTCAAATCAACCAAATTTTATTATGTACTGACGATCTTACATACTGTGTTTCTCTTTTTTTTTTAAAGATTTTATTTATTTGTCAGAGAGAGAGAGGGAGTACAGGCAGGCAGAGCAATAGGCAGAGGCAGAGGGAGAAGCAGGCTCCCTGCAGAGCAAGGAGCCTGATGTGGGACTCGATCCCAAGACGCTGGGATCATGACCTGAGCCGAAGGCAGCCGCTTAACCAACTGAGCCACCCAGGTATCCCCATACTGTGTTTTTCTATTCTTAGACTTACTTCAAGAGTATCTTTTATAAGATACACACTCACAAATGTTTGCACAGAGAATACACAAGTAGAACTGGGACCATTCTATAGCTACTGCTCTGTGAATTACTTGTTTCTTCCTTAACTTGGCTATTTTTTAAAACCAATCTCTTCACCACGATTAACTCCCTAAGGCTCCACATTTTACTTTTCTCAGTGACCAGCCATACCGGGCCTCACACAGCCACTCAGTATCACTCGTTTGGAGCACACAGCCTTCAATGTGTAGTTGACTCGAATTCCATAAGCTTTCCGGGAGGTTCTTACAACACAGTGAAATCAAGAAGGAGGCCATGGGGCGCCTGGGTGGCTCAGTGGGTTAAAGCCTCTGCCTTCGGCTCAGGTCATGGTCCCAGAGCCCTGGGATCGAGCCCCCCATCGGGCTCTCTGCTCAGTGGGGAGCCTGCTTCCCCCTCTCTCTGCCTGCCTCTCTGCCTACTTGTGATCTCTGTCAAATAAATAAAATCCTAAAAAAAAAAAAAAAAGGCCATGCTGGGTCTCGTGGGAACCAAGGCCACTACAACTGGCTTAGCCTCCACTCAGTGCCTCGGGATGAAGCGGCAGCTCATCAAAGCTGACAACAGCATTTTCATCCTTTTATTCCCGCATCTTCCCCAAGGGCTCAGCCACTCAGCCTCTTCTTCCTCTTCTTTCCTACCAGAAGCGAGGTGGAGAAGAGCAAAACCAGGGCCCTTCATTTTGTGCATTTTATGGCTCGGACAACAATTCTGGAAGGATCCTAGCGGATGCTTCCTGCAACTCTAGAAATCTGCAACATTCACAGAACAAAGGCAGGAGCTCCTTAGGTGGACAGGCAAGAACGACAAATATTAAAGTGCCACCAGCTCACCCTGGGCTTTAAACTCCTTAAACCGCCCCAAGTCATCCCGGTACATCCGCTTGATGGTGGTGGCGGCCCTCTCCTTGATGTCCGGGATGAACTCCTGGAGCTGCCTCACGGCGGAGTCCAAGTCCACATCCGAGTCACCCAAATCTCTCGAGTCTTCTGATAAGTATCTTGTTTCGGAACCTTTGGCCAATTCCAAACGGCTTTCCTCTTCATTCGTCGGTTCCGACCTGCGGGGAAAACGGAGTTGACTCACATTCACCTGTCACCTGCCCTCGTGGCGTTCCAGTTCTTTTCTGAAAAGGAGCCTCATGGAGACAAGGCCGGTGCTAACGCTAGGAGGGACACTGGAGCGATTCGGTCTGTGACGCGTGGACTCAGGTAATGTGACTAACGGGCACAGGACTCAGGCAGCCTACCAGGGACCCATGTGGCCTGAAGCCTGATTTTCAGCACGTGCTAGTTCTTGGGTCACTACTTCCCAACTTTTCTGGCTTTAGACACTGACTTCCTAATGAGCTAAGCCCTCTTCTACCCCATGGACACTAAAGACACCTCCCCCCCCAACCCTTCCAGGAATTTTAATTTTTGTGATAATAGTTACTAATTAATTAAATCCCATTCGGGGTCCCTATAGTTACAGTTGCTTTGCTGCAGGTAACAAGGGCCACATCTTCCCCCTCTGCTTAGTTTTCTATGCACCTGTCACTAATTCATCCCCAAACTTTCCTCCAGATGTCCGAATCCCCTTACTGTGCTCAATCCTATCAGCCGGCCAGACAGGCAGGAAACTTTAAAAATTATTATGCATTTGTCTGAACAAAGGGTCAGCAGCTTTCACAGGGCCCACAGCCCAGTACAAGTTCAAAACCACTGCCCTCGACATGCCTGCCTCAAAGCAGTATTAGCCCTGATGAGAGGTGAGTGAGTGGGCGACTCTGATACCACCAGAAGATGAAGTGCCATCCTCTCCCAATGAACTTCTTGGTGGAACTATTTTAGGCCAGGACAACCTAACAAATGTTTAAAAAAAAAAAAAAAAAAAAGCTATTGAGTAAAAATGGAGAGAAAAATCTGTCCCAAGTCCTAGGAACCCATAACGATAATGTGGCTTAAAAAACTGCTAAATTGGGGGCGCATGGGTGGCTCAGTGGGTTAAAGCCTCTGCCTTCGGCTCAGGTCATGATCCCGACGTCCTGGGATCGGAGCCCTGCATTGGGCTCTCTGCTCAGCAGGGAGCCTACTTCCTCCTCTCTCTCTCTGCCTGTCTCTCTGCGTACTTGTGATCTCTGTCTGCCAAATAAATAAATAAAATCCTTAAAAAAACCTGTTAAATTAAAAAAAAAAAGCTGTGCTTATTATATCGGGACCTAACTTAAACAGTAATTATATAAATAATGAGATCTAAATTTCTTTTATTATGGAGAACCCTAATTCAAGGTTTTTTCCTGCTCTGTAAAAATTCGATGTAATTCTATCTTCTACGTATATGTGTATGGACAAACAAAGATAATATGGGGGACTTAAAATGCCTTTTTTTTTTTTAGAATTTTACGTTATTCTTTTTTTTTTTAAAGACTTTATTTATTTATTTGACAAACAGAGATCAGAAGTAGTCAGAGAAGCAGGCAGAGAGAGAGAGGAGGAAGCAGGCTCCCCGCTGAGCAGAGAGCCTGATGCGGGGCTCGATCCCAGGACCCCGAGATCATGACCTGAGCCGAATGCAGAGGCTTTAACCCAGTGAGCCACCCAGGCGCCCCTTAAAATGCCCTTTTAAATTTATTTGTAGAATTTCAGGGCTGGAATAGTTCTCAGTAAAAACCTGATCTAACTGCCCTACCTTAAACATGAAGAAAAGAAGTTCCTGCCAAGTTACCCTGTTACAATGTATATACATTGTTCTATCCAACTAACCCATCCAGTGTCTATGAATCCTGCCATCTACTTCAAGCGTGCTGGATAAAGAGGTCACAGGCAGAATTCACACAGAAGACAAACACACCGCAACGCACGGCACTCTCACATTACCTCTGCTCGTCTCCCAAACAGGCCTGGGTTTTCTTCTCCTGTGGCCTGGGTTTTGCGCTTTCTTCAATCAGGGCACTGCTACGTTCCAGTGAATCCGAGTGTGTGTTCTCAAAGCTTGCAGCACGCGCTGCAAAATCACTCCCAGGAGTTACAGGACCTACAACAGAAGCCCTTCGCTTCCTTTTCTTAGACTTTTTCTTTACCCGGCCGGCTTCCTTACTGCCTTCTGCAGTCCCGACCTCGCTGACCCCTTGCCATCCCTCAGAGTACCCGACCTCGAGACTCTCATGCCCGGGCAATGCCTCCAGTTCCTGGTCATGTGCAATTTTTCGCTTTTTTTTCTTAGACTTTTTTTTATCAGCTGATACTGGTTGTTGTGGGATTCCGCCTCCTGGGCCCACAGAAAGTGGGGTTTCCTGCTCCCAGGGCTCCGACTCAGGCAGGGCGGCAAGGCTCTCCTGCTCGGCACCCCAGGAGGCCATGTGCCTCTGATGTTTTCTCCTCTTTCTCTCCCTAACTTTATGGTGCAGCTCTTCCGACTCGTTCTTCTGTGACTTTGGAACTGAATGCGGTTCGTCTGCTTCAGACTCTTTTGTTGGCTTCTGTTCCTGGCTCACGTCAACATACACAACGTCAACGTCCCTCCTAAAATTCTTTGGTGTGTTCTCAATATTTTCTTTATCCACCACCACATACACCACACCTGTTTGCTCATCCATCTCTGAAGCCTTATGCCTTTTCTTTTTATTCTTTTTGGGTTTAGAAGTGGCCTTTTCCATCTCATCACAAATTTCTGATTTTTCCAAAGGGGGAGGAAGGAGATGCTGGCGATCCTTTCTTTTTTTTTTACTCTTGGTTCCGTGAGATGGCTCGCTTGCCAGGGGGGAGTCTCTGACACTTTCATGGGGATGCCTCAGATGGCCTTCCTTATATACAGAGTACTTTTTCTTTTTCTTGTCAAAAACTGGAGTGTGAATTTCCAGTCTGCTCAATTCTCCTTCCATTCTGTTCCTGTGGGGCAACTTGACAACAATGGTTTATTTTGGCAAAACGTTTTTAAATACCACCCTCAGGAGAAAAAAAAAAAAATCACAGAAAAATGAGACTGCAGGACAATGACAAGAGTGGAGTTACGATTATAAATGTAATATTACTCTGAACGCTCAGGAGGCTCCGTGTAATTTACGGTCTGGTCCCGCTGCCTTTACGATGCGGTTAAAAAACAGTTGGGGGCGGGGGGAGGCGCCTGGGTGGCTCAGTGGGTTAAGCCTCTGCCTTCAGCTCTGGTCATGGTCTCAGGGTCCTGGGATCCAGACCCGCATTGGGATCTCTGCTCAGCAGGGAACCTGCTTCCCCCCTCTCTCTGCCTGCCTCTCTGCCTGCTTGTGATCTCTCTCTCTGTCAAATAAATAAATAAAATCTTAAAAAAAAAAACAACAAAAAACAGTTAACGGAGAACAGTGCCCGGCGGGATCAGGCCGTGTTCCCCTCCAGCCTCGTCTCTAACCTCCCGTCCAACGCTGTGGTCTGGCCACACAACGCGTCTTTCTGGGTTCCTCAAACCCGCCACAATCCTCCCCTGGCTCAAGGTCTTGGAGCACACAATTCCACTTGCTAGAAGGCTCTCCGCTGCCTCCCCACCCTGGAGACCTCCGCCAAAGCCGGCTCTGCGAGGCGAAGACACCACCACCCACCTCGGACTCCACACGCGGATCAAATAAACCCCAACAACCGAAAACCCGGAAAGCGCTTTCAAGCTACCGCGCCAAGCGCCGCCACCTTTCTCCCAATCCGGAAGTGCTGCCCCGGTGGAAGCGGAAGTAGCCGTGCGTCGCTTCCGGCCCCGCCTCGGCGTCACGCTGCCATGGCAACACGCCCGCCGCCGCGACGTGACGCAGGCGTAGTAGCCCGCGGGTTTCGTTCCGGGGGTCATCCGGGAGTCGCGTGAGGGTGGGGTGGAGCGTGGTCCCAAAGCCGAGAGAGGGGACCGAATCCCCTCCTGGCGTCCTCGCTCGCGCGCGCGCCCCGCCAAGTTCCGTGTTTGCGGAGCCCTGTGCCCGCGCAGCACCGAAGCCGGCGGGGAGCTCTCCGGACCTGGGGAAGACGTGACACCGCGAGCAGGACCGGGTCAGGTCTCCTGCAGGGAGAGGAGAAAAGGGAAACAGCGCTGTGCGGGAGAGCAAGGCGACAGCGATGCCACTGCAGACCGAAGGGTAGGCTCTTCGAGGAGTAGCCCTGGAGCTGAGCTGTAACCGAAGACGGCGAGCAGAAGTCTAGATGGAAGGTTGTTCCAGCCTGGGAGCAAGGGCCACGGCTCTGCACTTGGTCGCCGGAGGGGCTGGAAGCCGGCCAGGGCAGCTGGAGCCGAGTGGGTGCCGCGGAGGGTGCCGGACGGGGAAGGCGGCGCTGGGCAGAGGCTGCTGGGTTACGCTTGCATGAAGCTAGAAGGAGCCTTGCATTCCAGTCCTCCCCGTGCTACTGCGCCCTGAAGCCTGACTTATGGTTCTAAGTAAAGTTTTTAAGTCGAGGCCGGTATATAAGCCACTCAAACATTTAGACTCATTGAATTGTGAACATAACCATGTTGGCAGCTAGTTTTCCCCTGAATCCTGCAACAACACCACGTGAGTATCGTGGGATTGTTATTATTTACTAGGTGTTACCAGCCACACCCTCTGGATGAGAAAACCAAGGTTTCCTGTATCTTGTCCAAGGGGACTTAGGTGGCCTGGCAGGATTCAAACCTGTGTTCTCTCCACTACTCCACTACCTGCCCCTCCCTGTGATGTAGGAAAGATGTTGGGGTTCTAAGCCCACCGCCAAGAAAGAATTCTTGAGATATCTTTGGTGCAAAAAAAAAAAAGAGAGAGAGAGAGAGAGATGGTTTTTTAAAAGCATGGGAATAGGACCTGTGGGCAGAAAGAGCTGCACTGGGGTGATGAGTGTAAGGACCTATTTAGCAAGTGGCTTCCATCAAGGTTAAAACAATAACGTTGTTTAACCCTTAAACTGTCCCTGCTCCCCTTCCCCCAGGGGACTTACTTTGGAAACAAGTCCCAGAAACCAGCTCCAGGTAACAAAGCTCAAATACAGGGGTGGGTCAGGCCAGGGGGAGACTTCTGATCAGGGCGGTGTTGCACACTGTCTCCCTAGCTACCAAGGAGTATGGGCCCCCTCCCTTTGGGAGCCTTTTGGCACCAATCCTAACCAAGGTGTGATAGGCTAAATCAAATGTCTACTAAGGTAAATTGTAATTCATTTGGTCACCTAGTATCACTGTGGAGTTTCCTGTGTGTGTTGACAATCTCATTGTCCACCTGTGCGTGGCCAGGCCCGACATATGGCCTTTGCACTTAAAAGCTAGTCTGTGAAACAGAGAAGGGTCACCCCTCTCTGTAAGAGGCGCGGCCCTGGCCAGTCAGTTTGATTCTTGATGCTTGGCGCGAAATGAAGCTTTGCTTGACTTTCGCTTTATATCAGTCTCACTCCTTTAATCACGGACCTATTTTGGGGGGCATAACAACGAGGAGTGGCAGATTATATACTTTCAAGTTGGGAGGGGGTTAGGGCTAGCGTAAGTCTCTAGGGAATTTTGGAAGCAAAGTTTCCAGGACCTTGAGGATGCTAGTTGCTGTTAGGGAAAGATCATTTATTACTGTCTAAGAAAACGAGTCATGAGACCTTTCAGATGTATATCGATAGGTCATATGCTTCAGGGATGGTTGCTAACAAACATATATCTTGGGGGATGGAGATAAAGGAAGTTTCCAAAGGAATTTTTATATATTAAAGTAGACTTCTAGGATCCTGGGGGTTGGGCTAAGACTGCCCTTTGCCCTTAGCCGAGTGGTAACATCAAGGCGGCTGAGTCCTGGAGGAATGTCGCTCTGCCTGTTTCAAGGACTTGTCAGTGGGCTGTAGGTAATAAGGAAATTTAATTTTTCTTTTGCACATCACCTATGTCTACCACCTGACTTCCTCTGTGTGAGGTGCCAAGCAGTTTTGATTAAAAGTGTACAACCTAGGGGCACTTGGGTGGCTCAGTGGGTTAAGCCTCTGCCTTTGGCTCAGGTCATGATCTCAGGGTCCTGGGATCGAGCCCCGCAACAGGCTCTCTGCTCAGCGGGGAGCCTGCTTCCCCCTCCCCCTCTGCCTGCCTCTCTGTCTGCTTGTGATCTCTCTCTCTGTCAAATAAATAAAATCTTTTTTTTTTTTTAAAGTGCATAACCTGTATTTCTGCAGAAGTCTGGAAGTAAAACAGGCTGGAGAAATCATAAGTACATAAGTACATACCACATCACACACCACCACCATCCAACAGCTGCTCCAGTCTTGGATGAGCAACCGGAAGTCTGTCTAGTCTGTTCTGGAAATGCAGTGCTGGTGTTGTCCACGGGTGGTCTATAACGCCTTGAAATGCAAGTTTGCTGTTGGTGCAACTTGCCCTTGGTAAACCCTCTTACCCAGAGCCTTGTGGGTATTTGCATATTTAATGAAGATGATGAGGACTAAACCAACCCCCAAGAGGCTGGAACTAGAAGGAACTAGAGATCATCCAGGCCAGCGGTTCCCAAAGCACTGTGTCAATCTCCTGGGAAGCTTTTAAAACGTGTGGATTCCCAACTTGGCATACAGACATTAGGCGCTACTATTATGTCATATTAAGATCCTTGGACATGATGAAGACACTAGTAATGTGGGAATGTCCCTGTTCTTGGCAGATAGATACACGCTGAAGTGTTTAGGATCAAACAGGGTGCTGTCAACAGATTTTTTCAAGATGGTTCTGTAGTGTGTGTCTGTGCATGGTGAACTTAGGTGAAATCTGTATGGGTTTTCACTGTACTCATTTTTCAATTATTCTGTAGTTTTGAACTTTTTTCAAAATTAAAAAAAAAAACCAAATGGGAAGAAGGAGATTTTTTTTTTAAATGCAGGTTCCCAGATCTCATTTCCATATATTCTAAGTCAGTGGATCTGTATTTTTCCATTTCCCTCCATTCTGTTGCACAAAGTTGGGTACTACTAATCTCATTCAACTCTAGACTCTCCTCCTCACCCATTTCACAGGAGAAAAAACTAAGAATGCAAGAGGGTGACTGATTCAAGATCACCCAAGTGGATTAGCAGTAACATCAGGCCTAGAATGAAGGTCCCTATTTCATCATGAAACATTTAACGCACTAGCCGTGTGTGTGTGTGTGTGTGTGTGTGTGTGTGTGTGTGTGTGTGTGTGTGTGTGTGTGTGTGTGTGT
>NW_019154097.1:36192171-36193896 GCF_002288905.1 Enhydra lutris kenyoni
AGAGGGGAGGAGAATGATAAGGGGTCAGGAGTGGAGTAGGGTGGGTGGAGGGAGGTATATTTGCTTTGGAAGTCAAGTGTAAATGCCCTTCTAGAACCCCCACTTTTATCACAAGCCAGTGGCGATTCTTGGGTTTTTCTCATATCTAGTTAAGAAAACTCTAAGCAAGTCCACTTTGGTGGCCACCAATAGTTTCAAGGAAGAAACCAAGCCACGAGTTCGGGCGCCGTTGGCGTCCCGTCGCCATGGAGACCGACAGTTCCATTCTTTCTCAAGGGGTGGTCTTGATTTTCTGTCCGTTCCCAATCCGCAGAGCGGTGCCCAGAAGTTCCTCTGAGGGACCAGGGGGCCTATATAGGGCTTTAGGGCTCCTTGCGAGGAGGGGGCGGCGCAAAGTGGGCCCTCCCCGCTCCGGAGGGGCCCAGGCATCTGGGACCCACCCCGGTGCCCCGGGTGGTGCGGCCCGGGACTGGTGGTGGGCCCCTCGGAGCCCAGGGAAGCGCGCCCCATCCAGCCCGCTCGCGGACCTCCCGCAACCTCAGGATGCCGGAGGCCAAGAGCTCCCGCCAGGACCCGCTGCGATGGAAGAAGCAGCCGGTGCGCCGCACGGTCAGCCAGATCTGTCCGCCCCCGCGGCGGCCCCTGACCGTGGCCGACATCCGACCCGGCATGGAGAACGAGAGGCTGGGAGTGGTGCGGGATTCCATGTTTCAGAACCCGCTCATCGTCAAGGTGAGCCGCCCCCACGCCCGCCACCCCTCGGCGCTCGCCCCCTCGCGGGTCCACATAGACCTGGGTCCCCACGCGTCCGGGGCAGGTCGCGTCGCCTCTCTGCGCCTCAGTTTCCTAATCCTCAAGGTGGGATGGTAATGGCTCTCATTAAAAGGAGTGATGGGGAAGACTGAACGGGGGCCCCTGGCACAGCGGCTGACACGCGGCGAGCCCGCGGGGTTGGCTGCTGCTGTTTACCCGGGAGCCCGCCGGTGAGCCCACAGGGTGATCGACAGGGAACACGCACCCAGACTATGTCTTTCTCGGGGTGCGGGCCCCCTCTTTCCCCCCGCACGCCTGGGCTGCTAGGACGCAGCGAGAGTTCTGTATCTCTCCTGGAAGCATCATTCACACGTTAATTTCCAGGCAGTCACACTCTCACCCAGAATTGCAGCCCGGAGAGAAAAGAGCGCGCATCTCTGCCCTGGGGCCTCGCAGGCACGAACGAGGGCGGGAGCTGCGGCTTCTTAGCCAGATCCCCCCCCCCCCCCTTTATTGCATGCTCTCTCACTTCAGAGGTTTCGGGACTGGCGGTCACCCAACGCTGGAGTGGCTTCGCCACGCCTTCCCGGGGCCACAGGAAGAGTCAAGTTGAGGTTCGGCCCTCGGGGAGCGGGTGGGAGAGCAGGTCTGTCTTGTGCCACTGGGGGGCAGTGCGCTTTCAGAAATGCGCGCGATGCCCGCAGCCGGGAGTGGCGCCGCGGTAACCACAGACTCAGTAACAATGTATC
Organism: Enhydra lutris kenyoni; assembly: GCF_002288905.1. Lineage (NCBI taxonomy): Eukaryota > Metazoa > Chordata > Mammalia > Carnivora > Mustelidae > Enhydra > Enhydra lutris. The sequence continues at coordinate 36,193,674 of NW_019154097.1, forward strand.
AAGGCCAGGAGTTCGTTAGAGCCCCGAGGTTTTTGTTGTTCTTTGGTGGGTTTTTGGTTTTTGTTTTGGTTCAGGGAATCTGGGCTTTCTTAACATGGTGCTAGAATTAGCGGAGTTCACTGCCTTCTATGAAAACATTGACTCTCTCCTCTTGCCTTCCCCAAACTTTGTTCCTGACACCTCCCCCCCCCCCCCCCCCCCCCCCCCCCCCCCCCCCCCCCCC